>NC_081409.1:588261008-588575758 GCF_030272615.1 Cryptomeria japonica
CTCAAGTGGTATGAAGACCCAAGCGGTATGAAGATTCAAGTAGTTTGAAGATCCCAAAGCGGTACGAAGGAACAAAGTGGTTGTGATCATTTTTTCCATTCTTCATTTTGACAAACCTGTAATTGGTAAAATGTGTGAACCAGTAATCGGTGAATGTATGAACCGGTATTACTCTGTGATGAGTTATCATCCACCAACACTTTGGTGGTGATTTTGTGTCATGTTACCAAATGTGTCCAAATGTACTAAACCTAGGAACTTGCAATGTAATCCTATTGGACCGACATGAAATCAGATTCCTTTATAAGGACATCATGTCTAGGTTTTTAGGTGTTGTTAGGGTTTGAGGTGATTAATAAGGTTTATGTATGTGCAATCATAGAAGGAGATTAGGTATGTGTGAAGAAATAGAGTGTGGAAATATTGAAAGACTGAAGTAATGCTGAAATACATTAACAATGAGCTATCAAGAATCTAACCAAGCATACTGTGCTAGTATTTAGATCACTCACTTGTTGATTACTCACATCTTCGACAAGTTTGAAACCCTTAACCGGGTAGGCCTGGCAAAGCCTTTTTAAATCCTCTAACAAGGTGGTTGATAACTATGGATGTAAAATCCTCTCACAAGGTAGTCTTTAATCGGACTTATCTCCTAATAGAGATTGAGATTCCTAATAGATCTGTCCTGGTGAAGAATATTGTATGACCTTAATCGGTCTGGCCTTAGTCGGTCTAGTTACTATTCTGCAGATAGTTACTTGTGAGTTGCATCTCATCATGGTTTTTCCCATTTGGGTTTCTATTGTTTTTTTGGTATGGGTTTTTCATTGATGCCAACACCTACTAAAACACTAGTACTTTGGAGATCCAACAACATTCACTGGCAAGCAAGTAACTATTGCACAGTTACTGGTATATGGTTCATCGATAGGATATAATGATCACCAACACTTGGAATGATATGAAAGACACTTGGTAATGTTGAAGACATCGTGTGGACACTTTGTTTTGAATAATTAATCATTGGTATAATCATATTTGCATATTTGCTTTTATCGGCAAATAGGTCCAGGGTAACATAGGGTTACATCGGCACGTTTATCTTTTCCAGATGACCATGGCACGCTATGGAGATGATTTATTATTGTTGTAAATGCATTAAGACGACATGTTTAATCAGTTATTGCATTGGATATTATATTATTTGTAAAATGTTTTTATTGTAATACCTTGTAGAGCCGACCTACTAAAATTGGTCTTAGGTTATGGTATAAATGTAAGATCTTATTTGTAAGATTGGATGTGGAATATGAAAAAGAGTTGTGAGAAGGTATATGAGAGATTAAGTAGAGCTATACATGAAGACATCATTTGAAGGTGAAGTTAGGTTTTTGTAGAAGCATATCAGCATTACACCAGTACTGAATCCAGCATATGAAGATGCTATTTTGTGCAGTACATTCTTATTGGATTTAACCATCCAACTGTAGTCAGTGTGACTCCCATTTTGTGATTGAGCAGTGAGCTCTAGGCTATTGGCCTTTCTACATGTGCAGACCCCATTTGTGTACACTTACTATCTACAGTAGTATCATCTGATTGTGGGTAAGGTTTCCCACCATGGTTTTTCCCCTTACAGGGTTTCCACGTACAAATATTGGTGCCATGTTTCATGCATTAATCTTTACCAGTATAGCAATTAACTGTTAACACTATCTACCAGCATACTAAACTGGTTTACCAGTATTAAGCATTAAGTTGGTTAAGTTGATTTTGGTTTAAATTTATTTGACAACTGATTCACCCCCCCCCCCTCTCAGTTATCTCTGGGACCTAACAATTGGTATCGGAGCTTAGTCCTCTTTTTGTAGAAATTTAACAACTTGAGGAGATCCAATGACTACTAATTATTTTAGGAAGAACAGTCCTAAACTTGATGGAGCCAACTACGGGATATGGAAGATCAGAATGGAGACACATCTGAATTGCATTGGTAAAGACATCTGGGAAGTTACAAAGAATAGTTATACTGCTACTGTAGCTAGTCAGACTGCTCCAACTACCTTAGCTAAAGATGAGGAGAATGATTGCAAAGCAAGAGAAGCACTTTTGAGCGCGTTATCAGATCAACAAATCATGGGATTATCAGATAGGTCTATTGCTAAAGCTATTTGAGATCATTTGGAAACACTAAATGAAGGAGATTCCATAGTCAAGATTGCAAAACTTGAAAGCTTCCGAGTCAGGTATGAACATCTAAAAATGGAAGAAGATGAAAGGATTTCTACTTTTATGGAAAGAGTAAATGAAATTGTTTTGGGTATTAAATGTTGTGGAGGAATCTTGAGTGAGGATGAAATTGTTTCAAAAATCTTAAGAGGATTGCCACTAGCATAGAAAATGTAGGTTACTGCTATAAATGAGTTGAGAACAATGCCTAATACATCAGTAACTAGGGATACATTGATTGGAAAACTTTCAGCTTTTGAAATTGAGGAATTTGGTCCTGTTGCTACTATAAAGACAGATTTGGCCTTTAAAGCATCAACATCATCTGCTCCATCATTTGACAAATCATATTGGAAAGCCTTTTATGCAAAAGAACTTGAAGAAACTAAGAAGGCGAATGAAGAACTTGAAGAACTTGAAGCACTATTTGCAAGGAAAATGCCAAAAGGTCCTATTGGAAGTAAGTATGAAGGTAAAGCACCCTTTAAATGTTTTAACTGCCATAAGATTGGTCATATGGCTTCAAGATGCCCTGATAGACATGCTAGACTAAGAGAAGAAGCTAGAAGGACATACAAGCCTAATCCTAAATGTCAAAGATATAGATTTAAGAAGAACAAAGACAAATCTTGTTACATTGTTGATGAAGGTGTGACTGATGATTCTGATGAGGATCCAATAGACAATGGATGGGTTTTTGTTGCTAAAATAGAAGATCAACTGGCACCTACTACTCAATCGGTTGAACAAGCCTTGGTAGCTAAAGTTGAAGTAAAAGATGAATGGATCATTGACTCAGGATGCTCACATCATATGACAAGAGACAAAGGTAAATTCTTGAACTTTCAAGAATACAATGGAGGTTTAGTAAAATTTGGAGATGACAAAGCCTATTAATCAAAGGTAAGGGTGCAATATCTCTTGATGGTAAACATAACACTGACAATGTCTACTATGTTGAAGGATTAAAGCATAATCTTTTTAAGTGTTGGTCAATTGGTTGAGAAAGGATTTCAGTTATATTTAAGAATGGAAAATGCAAAATCATGAATAGAACTGGTTTAGAAATTGCAACCAGTAATTAGACTAGAGGTAATATCTTTCATTTGAATAACAGTGAAAAGGCATGCTTGATTGCACATATAGATGAAAGTTGGTTATGGCATAAGAGACTCTATCATGTAAACTTTGATTGCATGGTGAAGATTAGTACTTCTAAGGTAGTTAGAGATCTACCTAAAATTGTGAAACCTCATAATACAATTTGTAAGGAATGTCAATTTGGAAAACAAGTTAGAGCTAGTTTCAAAAGTATTCTAGAAAAATCCAATAATGCTCTTGATTTGATTCACACTGATTTATGTGGTCCAGCTAGAACTAAAAGCTTACAAGGTGATAGATATTTCATGCTAATTATTGATGATTACTCTAGAATGTGTTGGGTTACTTTTCTCAGAGAAAAATCAGAAGCACTTGGAAAGTTCAAACTGTTCAAAGCAATGGTTGAAAATGAAACCGGTAAGAAAATCAAACGTTTAAGATCAGATCAAGGAGGAGAATTCACATCTAAGGACTTTAATATATTTTGTGAAGTGAATGGAATTAGAAGACAACTATCAGCACCTCGGACACCACAATAGAATGAAGTTGTTGAAAGGAAAAATAGAACTATCCTGGATACAGCAAGAAGTATGTTATCTGAAGCAAATCTACCACATGTATATTGGAGAGAAGCATTTAGCATAGTGGTTTATACATTCAACAAAGTTCACATCAAAGGTGAAACCGGTAAGACCCATCATGAACTATGGTTTGGTAATACTCCTACTCTTAAGTATTTCAGAATTTTTGGAAGTAAATGTTATATTAGAAGAGATGAGTACATTGGCAAATTTGATCCTAGAAGTGATGAAGGAATATTTCTTGGTTATTCATCTAGGAGCAAGGCATATAGATGTTTTAACAAGAGATTGCAAAAAATTGTTAAGAGCACAAATGTAAAGATTGATGAACAATTCAGAGGAACTTCAAGGTATACAGACTCTGAACCGACAACAAAAACTGTGACAAATGAACCTACACTAAATCCACCAGTACAGAATGAAGATCCAGTTACCCCGATACCATCAAAAGATTCCACAGTAATTGAAGAACAACAGCAAACTAAGACACCCCGATATGTAAGATTGAATCATTCTGAAGATCAGATAATGGAAAACAAATTTAAAGGAGTTATGACAAGAGGAAGATTGGAAAATGAAGAGATATGCCTTTCTCAAATTGAACCATCATCTGTTAATGAGGAATGTGAAGATAAATTTTGGATTAAAGCTATGGAAGAAGAATTAGGACAAATTGAGAAAAATAATACTTGGACATTAGTTCCCCGGCCTAAACATAAAAATGTAATTGGAACCAAATGGGTATTTAGAAACAAACTTAATGAAGATGGTAAGGTTGTCAGAAATAAAGCAAGACTAGTGTGTAAGGGATATTCTTAGAAAGAAGGAGTTGATTACAATGAAACCTTTGCACCAGTAGCTAGAATTGATGCAGTTAGATTATTCTTGGCTTTTGCAGCTCACAAGAACTAAAAAGTTTATCAAATGGATATTAAATGTGCATTCTTGAATGGAGAGCTTGAAGAGGAAGTCTATATTGAACAACCTGATGGATTTTCTTTGACAGATGACAATGATATGGTTTGCAGGTTAAGAAAATCTTTGTATGGATTGAAACAAGCCCCAAGAGCTTGGTATGCAAGATTGGATAAGTATCTTTTAAAGATTGGCTTTACTAAAGGAAATGCAGACATCAATTTATATTATAAAGTAACTAATGATGACATCTTGATTATAGAAGTATTCATTGATGATATAATCTTTGGAGGAGAAGATGGATTATGTAAGGAATTTTCTATTAAAATGCAGCAAGAATTTGAAATGTCTTTGATTGGAGAAATAAAATTCTTTTTAGGATTGCAGATTTCATAGGCTGACAAAGGTATATTTTTGAGTCAATCCAAGTACTTGAAAGAGTTACTAAAGAAATTTGGTATGGAGAACTCTAAACTGGTAAGCACACCTATGACTACAAATGACAAATTATCTCAAAGGGATGAATCTACACCTGTTAATCCAACTAGATACAAATCTATGATAGAGGTTTACTATATTTGACACAAACCAGACCTGATATTATGAATGCAGTATGTATTGTTTCTAGATTTCAGAGTAATCTTAGGGAAAATCATGAATCAGTAGTAAAAAGGATTTTCTAGTACTTACAAGGCACTGCAAATCTTGGATTATGGTATCCTAGAGATGAAAATTTTGATCTATGTGCATACACAGATGCAAATTGGGGAGGATATGTGGATGATAGAAAAAGCACCACTAGCAGAGCATTCTTTCTTGGAAAGAGATTAGTTTCTTGGTTGAGTAAGAAATAGAGTTGTACATCTTTATCAACAGCAAAATCAGAATATGTTGCAGCAGCAACTAACTGTACACAGGTACTATGGCTTAAGCAAATGTTGAAAGACATAAAGGTAAAATGCAAGGAACCTATTACTATATATTGTGATAACACTGCAGCAATTGATATATCTAAGAATCTGGTATTACATTCTAAAACAAAACATGTTTCTATCAAATTGAATTTTCTAAGGGAAAAAGTTGAAGAAAAGGAGATAAAAGTGGTTTATTTGAATACTAAAGAACAGCTTGCCGATATTTTCACAAAACCTTTGCCTAAGGAGACTTTTGAATATCTCAGAGATCAGCTTGGAGTCATACCACCACTGGTAGAAACATAGATAGTTGATGATTGTCATCAACCAGCAGAACTAAAAGACAAATCTTTTACTCCAATCTTTGATGAGGAAGCTACTTCTCAGGGGGAGTAGTTGGTATATTGAATTGATTGGTATTTTGTATATGAACTTGGTTTTTATTATAAATTTGGCATTTGATGTCAAAGGGGGAGAGATATCTATGGAAAAACACATTATCTTTAAGGAGAGATTGGTATTGAAAATCTTTGGACAAACACATGTTGCTCCCAGGGGGAGAGATTGTTGTTTAGAGATTGTTGGTTTTTGGTTTTTGGCATTTCTATTTTGGCACTTTGATGGTTTTTCCATCTTGTGTTGCCATCAATGCCAAAGGGGGAGACTGTTGGTATTTTGGTATGGTTTTTTCATTGATGTCAACACCTACTAAAACACTAGTACTTTGGAGATCCAACAACATTCACCGGCAAGCAAGTAACTATTGCACAGTTACTGGTATATGGTTCACCGGCAGGATATAATGATCACCGACACTTGGTAATGTCGAAGACATCATGTGGACACTTTGTTTTGAAGAATTAATCATTGGTATAATCATATTTACATATTTGCTTTTATCAGCAAATAGGTCCAGGGTAACATAGGGTTACACCAACAGGTTTATATTTTCCCGATCACCATGGCATGCTATGGAGATGATTTATTATTGTTGTAAATGCATTAAGCTGACATGTTTAATCAGTTATTGCATCGGATATTATATTGTTTGTAAAATATTTTTATTGTAATATCTTGTAGAGCCGACCTACTAAAATTGGTCTTAGGTTATGGTATAAATGTAAGATCTTATTTGTAAGATCGGATGTGGAATGCAAAAAAGAGTTGTGAGAAGGTATATGCGAGATTAAACAAAGCTATACATGAAGACATCATTTGAAGGTGAAGTTAGGTTTGTATAGAAGCATATCAGCATTACACCGGTACTAAATACAGCATATGAAGATGCTATTTTGTGCAGTACATTCTTATTGGATTTAACCATCCAACTGTAGTCAGTGTGACTCCCATTTTGTGATTGAGTAGTAAGCTATAGGTTGTTTGCCTTTTTGCATGTGCAGACCCCATTTATGTACACTTACTATCTGTAGTAGTATCATCTGATTGTGGGTAAGGTTTCCCACCATGGTTTTTCCCCTTACAGGGTTTCCATGTACAAATATTGGTGTTATGTGTTGTGGATGACTTTGTGTTTATGTTTCATGCATTAATCTTTACTGGTATAGGAATTAACTGTTAACACTGTCTACCGACATACTAAACTGGTTTATCAGTATTAAGCATTAAGTTGGTTAAGTTGATTTTGGTTTAATTTTTTATTTGACAACTGATTCACCCCCCTCTCAGTTGTCTTCGGGACCTAACGGTTTCAACGTCAAAATATCTTGTGTTATGGTGATTGTCCTCCTATGGGTGAATGCCTTATTTGCTATTTGGTTTGCATTTGGGTTAACTGGTTTGTTAGTAAAACTATTATACCGGTTTACTATTAAACTATTTAAGTGTTTGAGTTCTATAATTTTTGGTATAATAATTCACCCCCCCCCCTCTTAGTATTCATCAATTGGTATCAAAGCCAACCTTTCTATAAGTTTAACCACTTGGAAGGAGATATGGGGTAATACACTATGATGGATCTTACTCATCATCTCACTCAAACTGAGAAAGCCTTTGATGAACTTAAAGTCAAATATAAGGCCTCTCTAGCAAAGAGAAGAGAGCATGCTGAGAAACTGATGGAGCTTACTATAAATAGTTCTTCTGATGAAGCAGACATGGAAGCCCTAGTTGAGGAAGTTGAAAAACTAAATGATTCCAATGCCAACTTGAGAAGGGAACTGGAAGGACTAACTATCAGAATGTGTCAAGAGCTTGAGAACCGGAGGAAAGCTAAAAATATGGTAAAAGACAAAGATCATGAGATCTCCAAGCTGAAGCAAGAAATCAGTGCACTTACCACTCATCTCCAAGAGAGTAAAGTGGGAAAAGAAGAAATGCAAGGTGAACTTAACATGGCTATTTTTGAGAATGCAATCTTGAAGGAATCCAATGCTTCTATTACCAAGGAACTCACTGAGACAAAGGAGATACTTTCCAAATTCAATCAGAGTGATGCTAAGTTAGAGCAAAAGCTTGAATCTGCAAAACCGGTAAAGAATACTAATGGACTTGGTTTCTTTGGGTATGAGGAAGGTGAAACCTCTGGAACAAAAGATGGGGCATCAAAGAAGCAACCGACACCAAAGGATAAAGGTAAGCAAAAGTTCAAACCTGTTTGCTTTAATTGTCTCAAGGAAGGACACACTGCCAATGTATGTAGAAGTAAGGCTTACAATAATTTTCCTTACTTTCTAAACAATAAGCCTAGATCCAATAGATTCAATGGTAATTGTTATGCATGCAACAAGTTTGGGCATAGAGCATTTGAATGCAAGTCTGTTATACACAACACTGGATGATATCATCAAAGGAGTCAAGGAGTTTTTCCTAAATCTTCTGTGAACTGGAATCCAAACCAGTATAGTGCCTATGACCACCAGTCAGGTGGTGGTGGCTATCAAGTAGCAACTGGTTGGAGAGAAACCTATTTGATCTATCATGGTAGTGGTCACATTGCTGCAACATGCAAAAGGAAGAATGGAAACATGAATAATGGACCATGGAGAGCACCTGGAATGGTGTGCTATCATTGCAACAAACCAGGTCAAATAGCCAGAGTCTGCAAGATGAGGAAGAACATATCAGATGATATATCGGTCACTCTGGAGGGAAAGATTGATGTTGAAATTGTTCAAGCGGATATGAAGAAAACCTGGAAAAAGAAACCAAAAGGAGTGTCACAAGAGGAACAGGTTTCTGCACCTAGTGTAGAAGTCACTGAACCGACAAACTAAGCTTCAGAAAAGCTTAGGAGGAATAAATCGGTGAAATGTTTTGAACCCCTGGCTTACACCAGTAAAAGACCTTAACTAGTATGTGTTACCTGTCAATTGGCAGAAGACTAGAAATGGTAAAAGGCAAAATTAGGGTTTATAACCTAATGGTGGAGCATTTATTATGGTAGGTGAAGAATTTGTTTAAAATGGATTTTCAAGTCATTTTCACTTATCAATTTGCGAGTGAAGAAATTTTCAAGTGCAGAGTGGCAAAGGGTGATTCATTTTATGATTCAGAGACATTTCAAATCTTTGTAGTTGAATCCGAAGATAGTTTAAATCAGTCAAGTGAAGAAAATAAAGCGGTAGTCCAACAATCAAAGTTGTGTGTGGCGAAGCTGAGTTTGCAAACCCTAAATTGCAGATTTCTGAAGGTATTTATCAAAATTATTGTTTAATCCATTTATCATGGCTTCTGCATCGTAGTCTAGTTCAAGTGCACCTAGTGATTCAGTGGATTTCATACAAAGGAAGAGGAAATATAATGCCCTATCCTAGATACCCATTGGTGTTATAGTTGAGGATGGTATTTCAGATTATATTGATTGCAAAATAGAAGACCTAGGATCCCTAGTGATCCATTCTTAGATAAGTTTGTTTTGTGGGGATGAGTGAAGATCAAACATGAATATGGCATCCTAGAAAAGAAGAAGCTTCACAATGCGGTGTATTTTCTTGAAGAGTTTATAGAAGATCACATTCGCATCATTCTGAGTAGAGTTCATGGAAACAAAATGTATCTTGAGAGACCACATGACATAATGCCTGAATCTATTCATGCTGTCACCGATTTCTGCAACACTAGTGAAGTGCCAGCCCTAAGAAAAGTAATCAAGACTAAAATGATCAAGCTCACCAGTTTAGTGAGTGACCAACGGGGAATGACCATCAATACCATCAAGGATGAGCTGGTCAAGTATGCTTGTATGGTGATAGGTTACCAGACGTTCTACACTAGTAGAATTAACTCTGTCTCTACTGCAGCGGTAAATGTCGCCTACCAAATGATCATGGAAGATGCCTCATTTGATTTATGCACCTGTATGTAAAGGCAACTTTTGGTGAACCTAAAATCTATCAAATAGGGCAATTCCTTAAAATTTAAATTTGGACAACTGTTGGTAGGATTGTTTTTCTACTTTCAAGGGTATTTCCTGGGAGTCGGTGATATCAAATGGTCTGCTAACCAACTGGTTACCAAGAAAATCAGAGAAAGCCTCCAAGTGATAGGAACCAATTATCCTGAATTATTGAACAAATACTTTGATGAGTTTAAGTGGAAGATGAGCCAGCAAATGAGAATATCTTTCGATATTGTCAAGAAGTATGAAGAGGACATCTGCTTCATCATTAGAGTAGATGAGTGCATAATGGAGGCAGTTGAGCCCAGAAAGGAAGAAGTGAAACCCATGGGATATGAGGTAATGTATGACATGCTAGATGGGTATGCCTCTACCCTACTTGCCTCACCTCTTGATCCTAAGAAGAAGAGAACCAACACCTATCTGGAAAGGGTAACACTAGTTGAAGAACCTTCAACGAAGAAGGGAAAGGTAGTGCCATCTGTATCGGCACTGGTTACTTGAGCAAGTCCTAAAGTGACCAAGCAGTCACCGAAAAAGAAGAAATCAGAAGTTGCACCCACCAAGGTATTTGAGAGGAAGCAGAAGACCAAAGGCAACACACTAGACTCAAAGGACACAGAGCCTGAAGTGCAACCTATAAAGACTAGCAAATGAGGAAGAAGACAAAGACAACCAGCAATGAACTGGCATCGTCAGCACCGGTAAATATTGACATTTCCTCTTACAAACCATTGACACATTGTCAAAGGACCATCAAGAATATTAAGAGGAAATTGTTGAGTGATTTAATAGATTATTTTGATGATTTCAATGAAAATGAGAAAGAGGAAGTCAAACAGGAAATTATTCAATATTTATGCATTAATGACCGCTCACCATCAGAAATTAAATCTGTGACACCGAATTCTTTATATAATTCTTTAGATAACAAATGGTGCATTTCCATAGAAAGGGAACAGGAAATAAGAGAGGAAATATTTGCACAATATTTCCCTGATGTGTCAAATTTAGAACTTTATGAAGTTATGGATAAATACAAAGGCCTATTCTCCATGAGAAGAAGGAGACTCTTGTTACTAGAAGGGAAAGTCCCTAAAGTGGTAAAAGATACCCACTCTCATGGCCAAGCTGCTCTGAGGTTGCACCAAGTGTCTGAAGCCAACAAGAAGGTTGAGCAAGAATTGGAAACCAAAAAACCAGATGAGGTATATGATAGTGAAGGAGAACCAGTCACTGAAGAAATGGACCCTATTGATGTTGATTCTTTGGATGGTGCAAATATCACTCTGGATGAACCAAAGGAAAAGGCCAATAAAGAGAGAGTGGACCAGGAAAAATTGGAAAAATAAAAGGCAGAAAAGGAGAAACAAGACAAACAAAAGGCTGGCAAAGACCAAGCGGAGAAAGAGAAGAAGAAACAAGGAAGAAGAGAAGTGAAAAGAAGAAGAGAAGAAGAAAAAGGAAGAGGAGAAGAGAAAAGAAGAAGAAAAGAAGAAACAAGAAGAGGGAAAGAGAAAAGAGGAAGAAAAAAGGAAAAAGGAAGAGGAGAAAAGGAAACAGGAAGAGGAGGAGAAGAAAGAAGAGTAAAAGTGGAAAGAAGAAGACATAAAGAAGGAAGAAGAGAAGAGAAAGAAAGAAGCAGAGGAGCAAAAGAAGGTAGAAGAGGAAAAGCTAAAAGACAAAGAGAAGGAGGAAGCGGCAAAGAGCACACAAGTGGAGACTCCAAAGGCAACCGGTGGTCAATCCAAATCGGCTGACATCACCAGTCCTATTGACCTCCAATCTGCAAATGAATTAGAGTTGCTGCAAAGCATTAAGCTTTCCCAAGAGTGACTGGAAGAGCTAAGAAGGAAAAAGGAACAAGATGTTATTCAAACTATGGTGGAAACTCTTACCAGTTTGATTCCTGGTACAAACCTCCCCAGTACTGATTCCTCTCTGGCACAACTAAAACTTTTATGCATAGTTGTAGAGGACCAGGTACAATGCCTAGAAGATGTGGCTGAAGCTAACGCACAAAAGAAGCATCAAAAGGCACTAAACACTGCCTTAGTGAAGAAACTAAATGAGCTCCATTCTGAACTTCAAAAAGTGCCGAAAGACATAAGAGATGCTATGGATGAGGGGAAATTACTGCTCAGTAAAATAAGCCAACCCCATCTATTCTGTGATGATGTGCTTGCACAAAAAGAAAAACTACAATCTAATTTATAGGAATTTATAAGCACCTTCAAGACGCCCTATGATTCCTGTATGCAGGAAAAGCAGGTCAATGAAACTCAAAATGTGAAAAGTGAAGCGCAAAGAGACTTGTCCACACACCCACAGGACTTCTTGGTGCAAGTTATGGAGTCATGAAGAATGACTCAACTTCTCAAGGTTGGTTCCATGGTTCTCTATCTCACAAGGTCCCTCAAACCAATGTCTTTGCTCTTAGATCACTGAGAAAATTGGTTTAGGGATGACAAATGCAAGAACAAGGGATGCTTTTGATTGATTTTAACATAAAAATGCATCCTATCTATGCATGATTTTACAAAATGCAATAAACTAGATTATAAGATGACAAGATTAGTAGTAATACTATCCTAACATGATATACTAGTTATATGATTTAAGCTAATGATAAAGGAAATAGTCTAAAATGTTTATTAGATTAATTCCTATTGCAAAGAGAGACTAGATGTGCTAAAAATGAGCATAAATGAGATACTAAAAGCTTGCATGGATGGATTGCATGGATTTATTTCCTAGATAGTAGATAATAGATTTCTTATATTCATGGATGTTCAAAATGGAGGAAGGAGAGCTCTATTTATAGTGAAAATAGGGCAATGGATGGCCAGGATTGAAAGAGTTAATCAAGGGTCAAGTTTGAAAGTTGTAAATATATGTTTACAATTTTCACCAATGAAATGGTGACAATTGTCAACATAAGGTTGGTTGAGAGGAGAGGTAGGAAGCATTAAATGCTTGAGAAGACCTCATGGTTACCTTAGGAGGTAAGGGTTAAGGTTAGGTTCAGATTATCCAATGGATAAAGCTTTTACCCAAAGGATAAACTCTTATGCAAGGGTTAAAGGAATAACCATGGTCAAACCAATAAATGCTTGATGACACCCTTGGGCTATATGGAGGTTGAGTTGAGGGCTAACCATAAATGGTTATGTAAGAGCCATTAATGGTCATGTAAGAGTCATTAGTGGTTTGGAAGACTTTAGAGGTTTAGCTTTTTGAACACATAAAGCATTAAATGCTTTTCAAAGACTTTGGAGTCTTTGAGAAGTGACTTCAAGTTGCTTAGGAATGTGACAATATTTAGGAGATGGGTTAGGCTAATTGATTAGGATTAGATAGGTTCTAGAAGAATTTAGAAAGGGGATTTAGGATGCAAGTGGGAGATGTAGGATTTTGCAAGTGGATGAGGGAAAATAGAATTAATTAAAATAAATTACTTTATTTCAATTTGGTTGCAATTTGGGAAATTGAATAAATTAGATTTATTCAATTGCGGGTGAACTATTTAATTAAATGTAAATTTAATTAAAAGTAGAGAGAAGGGATTTAATTAAATGATTTATTTAATTAAATGATGAAAGGGGTTCTAGTGATTTTAACTAAATAAATTGAATAATTTATTTAATTAAATAGAGGAATGTGGGAGATTTAATTAAATTAGATTTAACTAAATAGAGGAATGAACATAAAATATTCATTTAGGAATATGGTCATTTTTATACGTCTACAATTCCTTTACTACAGATGGGCAAAATTGTTCACTAGTTTCAGCTCCAGTCTGCTAGAATTGAGTTAGAGATCAACAATCGGACCCGAGATTTGCAGGAACTTCAACTGGTTCTACTACCCAGACTGCAAATACTTTAGAAATGCTATCTCAATCTAGATGCCTTAACGGTCACTCAAGAGATGAGTACCCTGGACACCATGGAGGAATAGGTTTCCCAGATGCAAACAGAAAGTGACGTTGCTACCTCATTGCTTGAGTCATGGTCTTTGTCCATGAAGACATTTATGCATTAGTTTAAATTAGTTTTTGATAAGTTTCACTCTTTATTGTCATAAACACTTATTATTTTAATGATAATAAGAAACAGGGTTTATTTTGCAGTACTTTGTCATTGTTGGCAAAGGGGGAGTAGTATTTTGTAATTTAAAATTTTGATGCATGTTATGTATACTTTCATGTTTATCTCTGTAAGGGAGTAGTATACATTGTATTTTCTACAAAAGGGATAGTGTATATGCTTAGGGGGATTAATTTTTTATTATGGCATATTTTTGTTGTAAAACACTTAGATGTCAAAACTTTTCCTAAGTGTTGCCATCAATGCCAAAGGGGGAGATTGTTGGCATTTTTGATGATGTTGTTGTGATTGTCATTGATGGACACACACTTGATTTGACATTACTTTCTATATGTATGAGTCATGCTCAACCGATATTTGTTCCAACCGGTATTATGTATTATAGTATTTAGACTATCGATGTTTTGTAGAAAGTGTTTATCGATCTCAAGCGGCATGAAGACCCAAGCGGTATGAAGACCCAAGTGGTATGAAGATTCTAGCGGTTTGAGGATCCTAAAGTGGTACGAAGGAACAAAGCGGTTGTTATCATTTTTTTGAGTCTTTAGTTTGACAAACTGGTAATTGGTAAAATGTGTGAACCGGCAATCGGTAAATGTATGAACCGGTATTACTCTATGATGAGTTACCAACCGGTATTTTTGTGATGAGTTATCATCCACTGACACTTTGGCAGTGATTCTATGTCGTGTTACCAAATGTGTCCAGATGCACTGAACCTAGGAACTTGCAATGTAATCCTATTGGACCGACATGAAATCAGATTCCTTTATAAGGACATCATGTCTAGGGTTTTAGGTGTTGTTAGGGTTTGAGGTGATTAATAAGGTTTTTGTATGTGCAATCGTAGAAGGAGATTGGGTCTATGTGAAGAAATAGAGTGTGAAAATATTGAAAGATTGAAGTAATGGTGAAATGCATTAACAATGAGCTATCAAGGATCTAACCAAGCATACTATACTAGTATTTAGATCACTCACTTGTTGATTACTCACATCTTTGACAAGTTTGAAACCCTTAACTGGGTAGGCCTAGAAAAGCCTTTGTAAATCTTATAGCAAGGTGGTTCACAATTGTGGATCTGAAATCCTCTCACAAGGTAGTCTTTAATCGGACTTATCTCCTAACAGAGATTGAGATTCCTAATAGGATCTGTTCTGGTGAAGAACATTGTATGACCTTAACTAGTCTGACCTTAATCGATCTGGTTACTATTCTACAGATAGTTACTTATGAGTTGCATCTCGCCGTGGTTTTTCCCATTTGGGTTTCCATGTCAAAATCTCTTACGTTATGGTGATTGTGCTCCTGTGGGTGAATGCCTTATTTGTTGTTTGGTTTGCATTTGGGTTAACTGGTTTGTTAGTAAAACTATTATATCAGTTTACCGTTTAGTAATTTTTGGTATACTAATTCACCCCCCCTCTAAGTATTCATCAATCACAACCATCAGCGGATTACAAATTGTAAAAATAGTTGGACAATGATCTGGTATATCTATGACTGAATTTAGGCTTACAAATATAACAAAGGTACTATTAGATTCAATAAAGAAAATAACAGAGTGTAATGCACAAGCTTATAAGGCTATAGATGACACTTTACCAATTTTGAAGATGATAGCTCCAAAGTGTAACATAGAAAATAAAGATTCTTTGAGCTAATTAGACACATTGTCTAAGTATATAATCGGCAACCTAATAACACTGGATCAAATAAATGAAGACACTTTCGGAGAGAAAATGAATAAGGAGAAGGAAACAATCTTTGAGGAGACAATAAAGAATAATAAGGAACATATGGAAACCTTATTACCAGTATTAGGTAAAGCAGTTTTGGACTTCAAAAAATTGTATAGAGACGCATGTAAAATAGACATTTTGACAAAAGACATAGATAAAGAGATCGGCATAGCCCACAAGGAAATAAATTATATTGCTAACAACTTGATAGGCTCATCAGAATCAATATCAGTAATTGAACAAGAAATTGCAGGATTTGAAGAGAAAATAGAAAACCTTGAGAAAGACAAGGAAAGGATAAAGTTTAAGGCAAAAGAACTTAAGTGCAGACTAAGTCCTAAACTGGATATCCTCATCTCTTTGAGAAAAGAGATTTCTGAGGCTATGGTTCCAGGACTTAAGACACCGGAAGAGAAAACGCACTCTCTCACCGGTACAATTCAGAGAACTGAAGCAACACTAAAAGACAGTGAGAGATTTTACAATAGTCTGAATGTTGCCTTAACATAAATTTATCAGATTGTATAAACAGATTACAAGGATCTAGGTAGGAACCACACTCAATTGACATTGTATGAAAAACTTTTTCATTGATGCCAAAGGGAGAGTAGTGGAGATGAGAAAAATGATCAACAGAAGACATCATTAGCTTAGGGGGAGCACGCAGAGCACACAGTTTTGACAATTTTGGTAAAACATTTTTTTTGGGAAAACACTTTTTGGATTTTTCTCATGAGTGTTGCCATCAATGCCAAAGGGGGAAATTGTTGGCAAATGTACACTCCAATGAGAAATTGTAGGTGATTGAAGGTATTTTCATCAATGGCAACCTTACAATCATATGATATCGACAAGCACCGGCATACGTTCACCGACACTGATAAGATTGATTACCGACACCCTTGCCAATAGGATTTTATTTATTGAAAAATGTAATTAATTGTAATATCTTTTTGAAAGCCGACAAGGCATATTGTAATAAGGATCATATATAAGTATGAGATCTTAGAGAACATTTGTATGTAGGATATATGATGGAAAATATATGTGAATATTAAGGCAGAGCTTGGAATAAGGTTTTGGAAGTTGAAGAGCTTAAACTGGTATTGGATCTGGCATAGCAGATGCCCTTTTATAGTAGTACATGATATTGGATTTTCATAATCCACTTTTGTAATTTAGTGAGACTTCTCTTTTGTATCTAAGTAGTGATCTTTAGGCAGTTGGCCTTCCTACATGTGCAGGCCCCCATTGTAACAGTAATATTCTCTTATTGGCCAGTAAGCGAATATTGTGGGTCATAAATCCCAGCGAGGTTTTTCCCACACCAGGTTTCCTCATTAAAAATACTGTGTTATGGTGTGTCTTTCATGTTGTGTTTGTTTTTCTTATTTACTTCATTAATTTTGGTTTACCGATACACAATCTTGGAATGCTTTTCATTTAATAAGTAAAGAAAATCAATAAACCGATTAGATACTGATTCACCCCCCCCCCACCCCCCCCTCTTAGTATCTTTGGGAATCCTAACAGGGTTTTTATTGTGAAGATAAGTCTCTAGGTTAAGCATTTGTTCCCTTCTAAAACACCTCTTAAAACTACTGATTGCTTGAGAGAAGGGTGAAAAGATTTCTTGGAAATCAAATATATGATTATTTGGAGGTGATGCACCAATACTTAGGTCTAAAACTACTAAATATGACTTACAAACTGACACAAAAAAACATGAATTTGTTTGCAACTTGATTATAATCATTGAATACACCAATGTTTCATATGGAGGTTTTTCTTTCAATGTTTATCTGAAGGAAACTAAGTTTCACAACTGCGACTTGATTGAACAAATGAAAACACAATATATAAGCAATATTGCTTATGAAATTTCTTGCTTTGGCATTACAAAAATAATACAAATTAAAGGATTTATAGAAAAAGCACAATAACTAAATCAAATCATTCATTGATAATAATAAGACAAGAAAATCTTGAAGGAACCATAGCTTTATTAAATTTGAAAGAAGTCTTTTTTGCTATTACAATTCTAAAAAAGCTTCTAAGAGCTGAAAAGGATGTTGTGTTAGAATTCTTCTTGTTGAGAGTGCAAGCAAAAAGATAGAACTCGAGAAGAAGAGAGGAGTACAAAAGATTTATAGAAATGAAGCTTCCTCTCAACTAAAGGTTGGAAATGATATTGAACTCTACCTTTGATCTTTGAATTGAACTTCAACTAGTGGTTTCTTCATTGTCTCTATCTCATTCTTGCATTTATTTATCCTCTTGGGTTGAACTTGGTCAAAAACCGTGTAGAAAGATACCTCAAACTATTTTGACGTAAAGTTTTGTGGGCCAAAAAGTTGTCTTAATGAATGTGCAACCCATAGGTGGACTCAAACTAAAGTTGGATAGTTGTATTTCTATAAAAAACACTCTTTTTAGGTCCTTAATTTGTGCATAAATGGAAACATACCACCTCTTTCCTTTTCAAACTTTCCTTTGGATTGATTGTAAGATTAGGTGTTAAGTTTTATTTGCATTGATTTTAGGGGTTCATATTGAATTCAAAGTTTAACTTAACTCTTCAATGTGGGGAAGAAGTTTAGGCTATCAAAACTTGACACTTGAGTAAATGTGCACCTAAGGCATTGATATCACTATTCTATGATGACTAAAAATGACATGTTTAACAAGTGTCACATTCCTAGTTTGTTGTCCTTTACATCTCAACAATTATACTATACTTATCTCTTTCATTCATGCATACTTGGCTATATTATGAATTGTGAAGATTAATTGGACCATTTTCTTTGACATGATTAGCCCCTGTAGCTCTAAGGACTCATTGTTTCTCTATAAAAAATGACAGTCTTCCTCTTTTACTGTTATCTTTTCTCTCTCTTAAGACTCTTCTTTTCTACATTTATTCTTGGTCAACAATGTTGCTATGTGACTGTCCTTTTTCTTGGTGGAATTAGGACAACAACACTTTCAAACATGTGATTTGTATCTCACAAGGTTTTAGTAATTGCTTTGACCTAAATATATACCCTTGAAGTGTTGCTCACTATCACATTATGATCAAATAACTGAACAACTTTCTAATTTCTGAATACTTTATTTTATCAATCAGCCCTTGAGGCATGATATTATTATTATTACTATGACTAATTCATATGTCATTTGTTGCATGCTCCCTAAATGGGCTGCTTCCTAGCCTTTTAGGATTGCATTTTTGTTGCAAATAGTCCTCTAATGACTATCTCTCATTCACAAACATTTCCCTATCCATATATTACTATCTAAACTCAAAGTTCATGACTGACATTATGACTGTCGTGATTGTGCAAGCTCCCCATATTGTTTCTTGATCATTGTCTTGAAGCTTTATATTTTTACTATCGCCATGGCCTTAGCTCTTTGTGACTGCTCATTATCTAGTTATGTTCTGAGAAACCTCTTGATTTGTTCTGAAAGTCTTTTAATGCCTCTTTTTTGACAGTCTAATGTGACTAAATTGTTGTCTTTAAACATGACTATCAAGTTTTGTTGCATCTTTGATGGGCATAGGATTTTCTCTTTTCTAATGAGCTAATGTTTATTGTTGGCATTGCATAAATATTGCATTGAAGAAGTATATTAGGAAGTATTGTCATTGATGTCAATTGCAACCAGTAATGAAGAAGTGAAGATCAATTGGTAACCCTATCTAGTTGAGAAGCAGAACCCTAATCGATGAAGCTTGGAGATCGGTTGTGATGATCTATGACCAAATAATGATCGATGATGAAGATGACACGAAAGCATGTTGCACATGACGAGTTTCAAAATTGTTTTGGTGCATAAAGATAACCGTTTTATATTGGGAATGATCAAATGCATAGTATGAAGTGACAAATGTGTGATGTGTTATAGGATTCAAAGTGTGATGATCTAGGAGTGGTTGTAGATTCCTAGAAGAATGCAAATTTGATTGCATGTAATCTAATGATCAAGATCAAACTGATGTGTTTGTAATCTCTATGAGAATTTTAGGGTTTGTGCTCTGTTACCGGCCTAACATATTTTTTTATAAGGTCGATGAATTGATTGAATGAGTGGTTGGTAAATTTGATTAAGTGTGAAAGTGATTGTTTCTGAACTAGGAGGTGTCTCTATAGAATGATGTGAAGGCAGATAGGAGTGGTAAAGGATCTTACTCAACAAGGAAGTGCTATTTCCAGATCGGTCAAGACCCTATTATTCTCTAACCATTATAGCAGTTTGAAATCCCCTAGCAAGGTAAGATCTAACAGGCTTGTTGTTGAAATCCTCTAGCCAGGTAATCCATTAGCTTGGGTTTTAAATCCTCCACTGAGGTTACCTTTAATAGGGTATTACATTTAACAGGGTATTTGTAGTCAATCCCTTAACCGGGTGGTCCTTAACCGGATTTGTTCCTAACAAAACATTCTTGTATAAGCTTCTAACAAGGCTTGGCTCCTAATAGGCCAAACTTCAAAAGAGTTCAAAAATACTTGTGGGTATTCATCCCCATAGTGGTTTTTCCCATTTGGGTTTCCATGTGAAAAATCATTGTGTCAAGTGGTGAATGATTTTGTGGATGTGTTTTTGGTATGGTTGATATGAATGATTGGTAAATCTACATAGATATATCTAAATGATTGGAAATGATTTAAAATATATCATTATTGGTATTAGTGAAGTGGTTTAAGGTTTTGGTTCCAAGGATATTTAAGTTTCAGATCTATTGCGTTATATCACTAAAGTATTAGGCCAATCGATAAGGTTTAACAGTGCAGTTGCAGATTTGTTAAAGTGATTAAACCGGTAAACTTTGTGAGTTGATTCTAAGTTAAAAATAAGTTTGGTGAAAATTTAGTTTCCTCTTCAACTATTGATTCACCCCCCATCTCAGTGGTTGATCAGATCTTTATAGTTTCATCATATTATCAATTGTTATTAGAGCATTTTGGGTCCTCTTGAGTTTAAGCCTAATAGCTTGAGGAAAAGATCCAAGAGAAAATGATGAAGAGAGAAGGTCTGAAGTTCAATACAGATAGCTATAGAATCTGGAGTGATAGGATGAATATTTATATCAAGATCTTAGGAAGTTAGTATTGGGATCATGTTGTTACTAAGTATAACTTTTCTAGTGGAATTCTGATAGATGATCAAAAGAAGGAGCAATAGGAGAACAACCAACCATTGGAAGCAATCTTCAGTACCTTGTCAGATTCAGAATATGTTGATGTTCAGGGATTGGAGACTGCATATGAAGTTTGGAATAAATTGGAAGAAATCTATGGTGGTGATGAGCATGTAAAGATAGCCAAGGAAGAGAGTCTCGAAGGAAAATTCGATGACATGAGAATGGTTGAAGGTGAAAACATTCAATGGTATGGTCAAAGAATTAAGGAGATAGTTGGAGAAATAAAAAGTGTTGGAGGTACAATGGAGGATTCCACTGTGGTTAGCAAGGTATTGAGAACCTTTCTACCAGTCTACACTATTAGAGTTGCAGCTATTCAAGAACTCAAATCTATTGACAAGACAAAGGTAACTCTTGACATTATCATTGGTAAATTGAATACATTCGAATTAAATGGTTTTGATGGAAGTGTTCAGAGGTCAGAATCTGCATTTAAAGCCTCATTCTCAACCACAACAATAAGGAAAAGCAAAGAAGTAAGTTATATTCATTTTCTAGATCCAGTCGAGAGGTAGATGATGATGATAGCCTGATGGAACTTGAAGAATTGTTGGCCAAGTGGTTACCCAGAGATTCCGGTAAGGATAGAGGTAAATTACCACTTGAAATATTTTGCATTTAACCAGATAGGACATATTGCTGCTAACTGTCCTAATGAAGATAACAAGGAAAAATAAGAGAAATATAGGAAATTTAAAGGAAAAGGAAAAATAAATTGTTTCATTGCAATGGATGAAGGTATTACAGATGAAGAATCCAAGGAAGATGCAAATGAGGATATTGTCTTTATTGCTATCAAAGAAGACATATCAGATCAGAAGGCATTGGTCTCTCACTTGGATAATTTAGATGACTGAATTATTGATAGTGGTTATTCACACCACATGACTGGTGATCGGAGCAAGTTCCTAACATTGAGAAAAGTTGATGGAGGTGTTGTCATATTTGGGAACACCTCTCCCTGCATGGTGAAAGTCAAAGTTGTAGGTCCCGAGGACAATTGAGAGGGGGGGGGGTGAATCAGTTGTCAAATAAATTCAAACCAAAATCTTATTAACCAACTCAATGCTTAGTACCAGTAAGATAGTTAAGTATGTCGGTAAACAGTGTTAACAGAAAATTGCTATACCGGTAAGAATTAATGCATGAAACATAAACATAAATTCATCAACAACACATGACACAAATATTTGTAAGTGGAAACCCTGTAAGGGGAAAAACCATGGTGGGAAACCTTACCCACAATCAGATGTTACTACTACAAATAGTAAGTGTACAAAAGGGGTCTGCACATGCAGAAAGGCCAACAGCCTAGAGCTCACTGCTCAAACACAAATGGGAGTCACACTGACTACAATTGGATGGTTAAATCCAATGAGAATGTACTGCACAAAATAGCATCTTCATATGCTAGATTCAGTACCAGTGTAATGTTGATATGCTTCTACAAAAATTTAACTTCACCTTCAAATGATGTCTTCATGTGTATCTGTACTTGATTTTGCATATATCCTTCCTTAAATTTTTTTGCATTCCACACTTGATCTTACAAATAAGATCTTACATTTATACCATACCCTAAGACCAATTTTAGTAGGTCGACTTTACAAGATATTACAATAAAATATTTTACAAATAATACAATATCCGATGCATTAACCGATTGAACATGTAGGCTTAATGCATTTACAACAATAATAAATCATCTCCATAGTGTGCCATGCTGATCTGGAAAAGATAAACCTGTCGGTGTAACCCTAGATAACCTGGACCTATTTGCTGGTAAAAGCAAATATGCAAATAAGAATATGCCAATGATTATTACTTCAAATAAAAGTGTCCACATGATGTATTTGACATTACCAGGTGTCTTCCATGTCAATGCAGGTACCGGTGATCATTATATTCTACCGGTTAA
Organism: Cryptomeria japonica; assembly: GCF_030272615.1. Classification (NCBI taxonomy): domain Eukaryota; kingdom Viridiplantae; phylum Streptophyta; class Pinopsida; order Cupressales; family Cupressaceae; genus Cryptomeria; species Cryptomeria japonica. Next base: position 588,284,084 of record NC_081409.1, read on the forward strand.
CCATATACCGGTGATTGTTTTGAATAGTTTACTGATTGCCGGTGAATGTTGCTGGATCTCCAAAGTAGGTGTATTTAGTAGGTGTTGACATCAATGACAAAACCATACCAAAATACCAACAATCTCCCCCTTTGGCATTGATGGCAACACAAGATGGAAAAACCATCAAAGTGCCAAAGCAGAAATGCCAAGTACAAAAACTAATTCTCCCCCTAGGAGTAATTATACCAAACTCTCATACCAATCTTTCCTCAAAAAGATAATGCATTTTTCAATATATCTTTCCTTAATGTTTTTCCATATATCTCTCCCCCTTTGACATCAAATGCCAAAGTCACAAAAGGTCAATTCATACAAAATACCAACCAATTCAATATACCAACTACTCCCCCTAAGAAGTAGCTTCCTCATCAAATATTGGAATAAAAGATTTGTCCATTTAATTCTACCGGTTGATGACAATCATCAACTATCTAAGTCTCTACCGATGGAGGTAAGACTCCGAGTTGATCTCTGAGATACTCAAAAGTTTCCTTAGGAAAAGGTTTTGTAAAAATATCTGCAAGCTGTTCTTTAGTATTCACATAAACTAGTTTTATTTCCTTTTCTTCAACTTTTTCCCTTAGAAAATTTAGTTTGATAGAAACATGTTTTGTTTTAGAATGTAATACTAGATTCTTAGATATATCAATTGTTGCAGTGTTATCACAATATATAGTAATAGGTTCCTTGCATTTTACCTTTATGTCTTTCAACATTTGCTTAAGCCAAAGTACTTGTGTATAGTTTGTTGCCACTGCAACATATTCTAATTCTGCTGTTGATAAAGATGTACAACTCTATTTCTTACTTAACCAAGAAACTAATCTTTTTCCAAGAAAGAATGCTCCTCCAGTGGTGTTTTTTCTATCATCCACATCTCCTGCCCAATTTGCATCTGTGTATGCATATAGATCAAAATTTTCATCTTTAGGATACCATAATCCAAGATTTTCTATGCCTTGTAAGTACTGGAAAATCCTTTTTACTGCTGATTCATGATTTTCCTTAGGATTACTTTGAAATCTAGAAACTATACATACTGCATTCATAATATCAGGTCTGGTTTGTGTCAAATACAGTAAACCTCCTATCATAGATTTGTATCTAGTTGGATTGACAGGTGTAGATTCATCCCTTTGAGATAATTTGTCATTTTTAGTCATAGATGTGCTTACCGGTTTAGAATTTTCCATCCCAAATTTCTTAAGTAGTTCTTTCAAGTACTTAGATTGACTCAAAAATATACCTTTATCAGTCTATAAAATCTGCAATCCTAAAAAGAATTTTATTTCTCCAATCATAGACATTTCAAATTCATGCTGCATTTTAAGAGAAAATTCTTTGCATAAACCATCTTCTCCTCCAAAGATTATATCATCAACAAATACTTCCATAATCAAGATGTCATCATTAGTTACTTTGTAATATAAATTGCTATCTGCATTTCCTTTAGTAAAACCAATTTTTAAAAGATACTTATCCAATCTTGCATACCAGGGTCTTGGAACTTGTTTTAGTCCATACAGAGCTTTTCTTAATCTGCAAACCATATCATTGTTATCTGTCAAAGAAAATCCATCAGGTTGTTCAATATAAACTTCTTCTTCAAGATCTCCATTCAAAAATGCACATTTAATATCCATTTGATAAACTTTGTAATCGTTGTGAGCTGCAAAGGCCAAGAATAATCTAACTGCCTCAATTCTGGCTACCGGTGCAAAGGCTTCATTATAATTAACTCCCTCTTTTTGAGAATATCCCTTACACACTAGTCTTGCTTTATTCCTGACAACCTTACCATCTTCATTGATTTTGTTTCTAAATACCCATTTGGTTCCAATTACATTTTTATTTTCAGGCTGGGGAACTAATGTCCAAGTATTATTTTTCTCAATTTGTCCTAATTCCTCTTCCATAGCTTTAATCCAGAATTTATCTTCACATGCCTCATTGATAGATAATGGTTCAATTTGAGAAATAAGACATACCTCTTCATTTGCCAATCTTCCTCTTGTCATGACTCCTTTAAATTTGCTTCCAATTATCTGATCTTCAGAATGATTTAGTCTTACATACCGGGGTGTCTTAGTCTGTTGTTGTTCTTCAATTACTGTGGTATCCTCTGATGATACCGGAGTAACTGGATCATCATTCTGTACTAGTGGATTTACTGTTGGTTCATTTGTCATAAATTTTGTTACTAGTTTAGAGTCTATATACCTTGAAGTTCCTCTGAATTGTTCATCAATCTTTACATTTGTACTCTCAACAATTTTTTGTAGTCTTTTATTAAAACATCTATAAGCTTTACTCTTAGATGAATAACCAAGAATATTCCTTCATCACTTCTAGGATCAAACTTGCCAATATACTCATCTCTTCTAATATAACATTTACTTCCAAAAATCCTGAAATACTTAAGAGTAGGAGTATTACCAAACCATAGTTCATGAGGGGTCTTACCAGTTTCACCTTTGATGTGAACTTTGTTGAATGTATAGACAACAGTGCTTACTGCCTCTCTCTAATACACATGTGGTAGATTTGCTTCTAATAACACACTTCTTGCTGCATCCAAAATAGTTTTGTTTTTCCTTTCAACAACTCCATTCTGTTGTGGTGTCCAAGGTGCTAATAATTTTCTTTTGATTCCATTTACTTCACAGAAGGTATTAAAATCTCTAGATGTGAATTCTCCTCCTTGATCTGATCTTAAAAATTTAATTTTCTTACCGGTATCATTTTCAACCATTGCTTTGAATAGTTTGAACTTCCCAAGTGCTTCTGATTTTTCTCTGAGAAAAGTAACCCAACACATTCTAGAATAATTATCAATAATTAGCATAAAATATCTATCACCTTGTAAGCTTTTAGTTCTAGCCGGACCACATAAATCAGTGTGAATTAAATCAAGAGCATTATTGGATTTTTCTGGAATACTTTTGAAACTAGCTCTAACCTATTTTCCAAATTGACATTCCTTGCAAATTGTATTCTGAGGTTTCACAATTTTAGGTAGATCTCTAACTGCCTTAGAAGTACTGATTTTTACCATGCATTCAAAATTTACATGACATAGTCTTTTATGCCATAGCCAACATTCATCTATATAAGCAATTAAGCATGCCTTTTCACTGTTATTCAAATGAAAGATATTACTTCTAGTCTGATTACCGGTTGCAATTTCCAAACTAGTTCTATTCATGATTTTGCATTTTCCATTTTTAAATTGTAACTGAAAACCTTTCTCAACTAATTGACCAACACTTAAAAGATTATGTTTTAATCCTTCAACATAGTAAACATTGTTAGTGTTATGTTTACCATCAAGAGATATTGAACCCTTACCTTTGATTGAACAGGCTTTGTCATCTCTGAATCTTACTAAACCTCCATTGTATTCTTGAAAGTTCAAGAATTTACCTTTGTCTCTAGTCATGTGATGTGAGCATCCTGAGTCAATAATCCATTCATCCTTTGATTCCACTTTAGCTGCTAGGGCTTGTTCTACCGGTTGAGCAATAGGTACCGGTTGATCTTCTGTTATAGAAACAAAGACCCATATGTTGTCTATTGAATCTTCATTAGAATCATCAATCACACCTTCATCAGCAATGTAACAAGATTTATCTTTGTTTTTCTTAAATCTGTATCTCTAATATTTAGGATTAGGTTTGTATGTCCTTCTAGCTTCTTCTCTTAGTCTAGCATGTCTATTAGGGCATCTTGAAGCCATATGACCAATCTTATTGCAGTTAAAACATTTAAAGGGTTCTTTACCTTCATACTTACTTCCAATTGGACATTTTGGCATTTTTCTTGCAAATAGTGCTTCAAGTTCTTCAAGCTCTTCATTCTCCTTCCTAGTTTCTTCAAGTTCTCTTGCATAAAAGGCTCTCAAGTCTGATTTATCAAAAGATGGAGTAGATGATGTTGATTCTTTGAAGGCCAAATCAGTTTTTATAGTAGCAACAAGACCAAATTCCTCAATTTCAAAAGCTGAAAGTTTTCCAATCAATGTATCCCTAGTTACTGATGTATTAGGCATTGTTCTCAACTCATTAATAGCAGTAACCTTCATTTTATATGCCGGTGGAAAACCTCTTAAGATTTTGAAACAATCTCATCTTCACTCAAGGTTCCTCCACAACATTTGATACCTAAAACAATTTCATTTACTCTTTCCATAAAAGCAAAAATTCTTTCATCTTCTTCCATTTTCAGATGTTCATACCTGACTCAGAAGCTTTCAAGTTTTGCAATTTTGACTGTGGAATCCACTTCATTCAGTGTTTCCAAATGATCCCAAATAGCTTTTGTAGTAGATCTATCTAATAACCCCATGATTTGTTGATCTGATAATGCACTCAAAAGTGCTTCTATTGCTTTGCAATCATTTTCTTCATCTTTAGCTAAAGTAATAGGAGCAGGCTGACCAACTACAACAGTAGTATAACCATTCTTAGTAACCTCCCAGATGTCTTTACCAATGCAATTCAGATGTGTCTCCATTCTGATTTTCCATATTCCATAGTTGGTTCCATCAAGTTTAGGACTATCCTTTCTGAAATAATTAGTAGACATTGGATCTCCTCAAGTTGTTAAACTTCTACAAAAAGAGGACTAGGCTCTGATACCAATTGTAGGTCTCGGGGACAACTGAGAGGGGGGGGTTGAATCAATTGTCAAATAAATTCAAACCAAAATCTTATTAACCAACTCAATGCTTAGTACCGGTAAACAGTGTTAAAAGAAAATTGCTATACCAGTAAGAATTAATGCATGAAACATAAACATAAAGTCATCCACAATACATGACACAAATATTTGTACGTGGAAACCCTGTAAGGGGAAAAACCACAGTGGGAAACCTTACCCATAATCAGATGTTACTACTATAGATAGTAAGTGTACAAAAGGGGTCTACACATGCAGAAAGGCCAACAGGCTAGAGCTCACTGCTCAAACACAAATGGGAGTCACACTGACTACAGTTGGATGGTTAAATCCAATGAGAATGTACTACACAAAATAGCATCTTCATATGTTAGATTTAGTACTGGTGTAATGTTGATATGCTCTACAAAAACCTAACTTCACCTTCAAATGATGTCTTCATGTGTATCTCAGCTTGATTTTGCATATATCCTTCCTTGAATCTTTTTTGCATTCCACACTTGATCTTACAAATAAGATCTTACATTTATACCATACCGTAAGACCAATTTTAGTAGGTCGGCTCTACAAGATATTACAATAAAATATTTTACAAATAATACAATATCCGATGCAATAACCGATTGAACATGTAGGCTTAATGCATTTACAACAATAATAAATCACCTCCATAGCATGCCATGCTGATCTAGAAAAGATAAACCTGCCGGTGTAACCCTAGATAACCTGGACCTATTTGTTGGTAAAAGCAAATATGCAAATAAGAATATGCCAATGATTATTACTTCAAAGAAAAGTGTCCACATGATGTCTTTGACATTACCAGGTGTCTTCCATGTCAATGAAGGTACCGGTGAACATTATATCCTACCGGTTAACCATATACCGGTGACTGTTTTGAACAGTTTACTAATTGCTGGTGAATGTTGCTAGATCTCCAAAGTAGGTGTATTTAGTAGGTGTTGACATCAATGACAAAACCATACCAAAATACCAACAAAAGGATCCATTTTCTTGAATGTTAAGAGTAGTGCAGATGATGTCTATTGGGTTGAATGTCTGAAACACAATATTTTAAGTTTTTATTAGCTCAATGACAAAGGTTACCCATTAGAATTCAAGAATGGTGTTTGCAAGATCTTTGGAAGAAAAGGTGAAATGATTGCAACTGGAAAACAAACCATAGGTAACCTATTTCACTTAAACTCTAAAATCAATAGTTGTTTGATTGCAACAGTAGAAGATAGTTGGCTTTGGCATCAGTGGTTTTGTCATGTAAATTTTGACAACATTGTAAGAGTCGACAAGTCAAAATCAGTAAGAGGATTGCCACAATTGGACAAACTAGTGAATGCTTTGTGCAGGGAATGTCAGTTAGGGAAAATGACAACCTCAACCTTCAAGAGAAAATATTTCTCAACCAAACACTTGCTAGATTTGGTTCATACTAACCAATGTGGACCAATGAGGACTAGGAGTATTTGAGGAGATCGGTACTTAATGATATTTACTGATAACTACTCAAGGATGATGTGGGTCACATTCTTGAAAGACAAGACAAAGTATTCAACAACTTTAAAGCATTTAGCGCATTGGTTGAGAATGAAAGTGGAAGGAAGTGTAAATGTTTAAGGACTAATCAAGGTGGTGAATTTCCTTTAGAGGAATTCACTAGATATTGTGAAAACAATGGGATCAAGAGGCAGCTATCTATACCAAGGACACCACAGTAGAATGGTATTGCATAAAGGAACAATTGATCAGTGGTTGAATCTATTAGGACTATGTTAATTCAATGAGGTGTAGCTAAGACATTTTGGAGAGAAGCTATCAGCACAGCTGTTTATACAATGAACCAGATACTAGTAAAAAAAGGTAAAGACAAAACACCCTATGAATACTAGTATGGTAGATCACCGAATGTCAATGACTTCAAAAATTTTGGTAGCAGATGTTTTATTAAAAGAAGTGATTATATTGGAAAGTTTGATGCCAAAAGTGATGAAGGCATATTTCTCAATTACTCCACCAAGAGAAAATCTTATAAGTGCTACAACAACCAGACTAAGAAGATCATTGAAAGTGTCAATGTTTGAGTAGATGAATTTCTCAAAAAATCTAAAGAAACTAGCAAGAAGAAAGAAGAAGAATAACCAAACACATTGTTTTTAGAACCAGAACTGGTAAAGCCAGAAGTTGGAGAACTGAACATAGAAGCCCCAGTTCAACCGGAATGGGAAGGTCTAGTAGAAGATGAAGAAAGTGAAGAAGAAGAAGTATCTAAAAACCAAGATCATGTTATTCCAATGTATGCCAGACTCAATCATAGCCCCAATCATATTATTGGAGACAAGAATGCAGGTGTGTTAACTAGAAGAAGGCTAAGATAAAACTCTTGTATGATCTCCACCATTGAACCTAGAACAACAAAAGAAGCCTTTGCAGATGAAGATTGGATCAAGGCAATGGAAGAAGAACTTGATCAGATAGAGAAGAATAATACATGGTCACTGGTACCCAAACCAAAAAATAAGAATGTAATAGGCATAAATTGGGTACTCAGAAACAAATTGAATTAATATGGAGGAGTGGTCAAGAATAAAGCCACACTAGTATGCAAAAAATATGCACAAGAGGAAGGTGAAGCTTATGGTGAGACATTTGCAGTAGTAGCAATATTGGAAGGAGTAAGGACTCTACTTGCATTTGCAGCATACATGGGATTTAAGATATATCTGATGGATGTTAAATCAACATTCTTAAATGGAATATTGGAAGAAGAAGTCTACATAGAACAACCAGATGGATATGCATTAACTGAAGAAAATGATATGGTGTGCAAGCTACATAAGGCACTATATGGATTGAAACAAGCACCAAAAGTATGGTATGAAAGATTACACTCTCACTTAGTAAAGATAGGTTTTCAAAGAACTGATGAAGATAGTAACATATATCTCAAGACAAAAGGTGATAAAATACTGGTAAGTGATGTATTTGTTGATGATATCATTTTTGGAGGTAATGATGATATGTGTCATGATTTTGCTAGTGATATGAAGAATGAATTTGAGATGTCAGTGGTAGGTGAGATAAAAAAATTCATAGGTTTGCAAATCCAACAGATGAAGGAATGATTTTTTATCACACAATCCAAGTATGTGAAGGAAGTGTTGAGAACTTTCGGAATGGGAGATTGTAAAACAGTTGGAACACCAATGGTTATAGGTTGTAAATTGTCAAAACTAGTTGATGAAAAAAAATACAAATCCATGATAGGTAAGATACATTATGTTGCCCATAAAAGACCAAAAATTACTCATGTAGTAGGATTGGTTGCTAGATTTCAGAAAAATCCGAAGGAGTCACACACGATTGCAACCAAGAGAATTTTCAGATACTTGAAAGGGACAATAGATTATGGATTATGGTATCCATATGTAGAAGACTTTGACCTAAAAGTCTATACCAATGCAGATTAGGCAGGAATTGTTGATGATAGGAAAAGTACAAATGGAGGAACATTTTTTCTTGGAGGCAGATTAGTGCCTTGGAGCAGCAAGAAACAAAGTTGTATCTCTCAATCAACAATAGAAGTTGAGTATGTTGCAGCTTACATGAATTATACACAAGCAATTTAGATGAAATAGATATTAGAAGATTTCAAATTGAAGATATCAGAACCAGTAAGAATTTTCTATGATAACACAAGTGCTATAAATATTTCTAAGAACCCGGAATTTCATGCTAGGACTAAACATATAGAGGTAAAGTATCATTCCTAAGAGAGAAATTTTAAAGAAAAGATGTATCAATGGAGCATGTTTCCACTAAAGAAAAGATAGGAGATATTTTTACTAAACCTCTACCTAAGGCTACATTTAAATATCTCAAAGGTGAGTTAGGGGTTGAACCCCTACATGAAGTCAATTAAGTAGATATGGAAGACTTCAATCCTAGAGCCTATTGCAAATCTTGAAGAAGGATTGGTGTGATGGTATGATGAATCAATAAGGATCTAGATAACTACTAAGAGGGGGGAGTGAATCAGTAGATAGAAAACTAATTAGACTTTCACCAAAATTAAAAACAAATTCTCAAGTCAAACTCAGAATTGACTGGTTTAAATACTGAACTGCCAAATGCAATATCATTGTCAACTAAACCAGTTGACTTTCATAACAGAATAATGGTAAAACAACTATAAAACTCTCAAAACCTTTTAACCAAAACATTCAAATACTTTATTGACAAAAGTAAAAGCATATTTCAGAATGTTATTGGTCATCATATCATATCTAATTGGATTTAGTAGTTAAGCAATTTAACCATAGCAAACATAACCACAAAAACATTCACCACTTGACATACTGATTTTGATATGGAAACCCAAATGGGAAAAACCAAGGTGGGAATGAATACCAAAAAGTATTTTGAACTCTTTTGAAGTTCGCTCTGTTAGGAGCCAATCCTATTAAAGATTTTACAAAAGTCATGTTAAGAACAAATCTTGTTAGGGACCACCCGGTTAAGGGATTGACTATAATGGCCTATTAGAAGCTATACCCTTGTTGTTCTAAAAAAAGAGAAACCCAAGTTCACCTACAAACTACCTATGAAATAGCCAACCTCAATCAATGAAATGCTTCAGGGCTTGGACAACATAACATAGGATCCTAATGATCCTCCTACACTTTAGGTTCTGGAAGACCTAGGGGGCAACACCCTTTGATGCACAAAATACAACCATTTATAGACATATGGCATCAACAAAAGTAGATAGATCTTATAAGGCTCAACAACAAGGAGGTTACTGCAGATTGGCTAAATCTACATTGACATCTCAACAAGATTGGAGCATGAGATAGGTGGAACAAACTAAACCTATAAACATAAAAGTAAAAGGATATTTGATTTTAAAATCTTTGAGAATCCCCAGAATCTATAGGACCAGTGCCTTATCCAAGGGCATGGAGTCATACATCAATATGCAAATGAAAACTTCTATTGAAAATCCAATTAATTAAGAAATATATCCCTGTATTAATGCCTGACATTAATACGTTCTAAACTCAAACAGAGGATCATACATATCCAAACATTATCGTGAATCCAAAATGATTATTCATAGAGTTTAAACTCTTCCTTGAAGAGTACCTAAGAACACTCATTACACTCCCACTTTGAGAGGACAAACCCAAACTCCCTTGAAGACTGGATTCATTGAAAATAAGAGAAGGCCTAGAGACAATCCAATAAACTATATATGTGTCTTACATATATGTGACCTGCAACAGAAAACATCTACAATAAGAAGATACTCTATTACTTGAAAAGGGATATTGTATTACAAATTTAGAAAAAAGATCAGAATTGGAAACCAAGATTCAGGAGCCTCGCTCACAAAAAATCTAGAACCCCTATAAAATGAGAAGACTCTCGAATAAGAAGACAGGGAGGACAAAATCAGATTTCATTCTTTGACAATGGAAACTACACTATCTTTCAGCATTAACTGTTTCACACAACTTGGCCTGCACAAAACATTTCTAACAAACTGAAAAAATCCAATCTGAGATCTAGAAGTAACTGCCCTAAAATTAATTGCCGCAAGTTACACTTGACTCTAGAATAAGATTCCTTGGATCGAGATCTTTCCAACAATATATAACACTTATATATCAGGAAAAACAAAATCCCTTAGTCATCAATCCCTATGCAAGTCGGTCATTTAAGTTTCTACCTTTTCACCGCAATCTGAAATTATATTTTAAACCTTTGAATCTTGCCACGCAGATCTCTGCCATGCATCACCTTCACATGGTACCCCCTAATTGGCTCTAGGGTCCTTATCCTGCCACCTCATCACTGCCTAGACTCACCGCCAGAATGAAGCTCTTTGTTTCTTCCAAATTGCCCTTCTTTTCCATCGAGCCCCACCACTTGGTCCCCAAGTCATGGCTATTAGCCATCGAGAAAATTTTTGTTGCGACTTGGTGACAACCATTGATCTCCCTTGGATCACTGTTGATCTTCCTTGACTTTCCCAACCTTTAGCTTGCCTGAGTGGCTCCTATATACGCATGCTAGATTTCATCTTTAAATAAACAAAGTAATCAATTAGAAGCACAAGGGAAATCATGAATCCCTATCTAATCAATAGATCTAACAAACCAAACACTGAAAAGATGTAATATCAAGAAATAGGAATTAAGAATGAAATCAATTAAAACTCCCTATCCCAAGATTGCATATTGCTTCCATTGCTCTTCTCCTCTTTGTGGTATGATGGCTCTCAGATATTGCGCTAGTAACCTACAAGTGACACAAAGATTCAAAGTTCATGATTCAGAGGAAATGGAGATTGGATGCTCAATTTATAGAAAATTAGAGAAGATTGATTGAAAGGTGGAACAGAATGATCAAGAGGTGTGAACTCAGGTGAGCCCAAATGAAAATTGATAGTTGAATTGTTGATTGTAGGAGTGAAACTCAATAGATTGAATAGATTAATGGAGTCAACTAATTGATAAAAGAGTTAACTAAAGGAAGAAAAAGAATGATTGGAGGAAATAAAGAGGATGACAAAGAGAGCTTAATTTAGAAAAATCTAACTGAAAGATGAAAATAGAAGTTGGAGAGATAAATGATTTAATTAATTAATTGATTGAATTAATTAATTTAGCATGTGCTTGCATTTAGATTTAGATTTTCAATTTAATCTTTGCATGAGATATTATTCAAATAATTAAATTTATTAATTCAATTTAGCATTTGAATATATTTAGAACTTGACTTTGATTTTCAGTTTGGTTTTTGAAATCATGCACATGTATTTGAATTTGGAAAAAGTTAGAAGAATATGAAATTAAATGAAATTAGAATTTGGGGATTTGGAAATGGAAGAATTAGTTAGTTAATTAAATAATTTAAAGATACTATTTAACTATGTAGAAATGGAATTTAATTAAATAATAAAGATTATTTATATTAAAGAAATTAAATCACAATTAATTAAATAATAAATATTTAATTAATATTTAGAAGAGGTTTGATGATTGAATGGTGATTAGAGATAGAAATTGAATAATTAGTAATTTATTTAAATAATAAAGATTCAATAGTAGACAGAGATATAGATGAACATGCCTTTTAGTCTATCGTAGGAAGTCTGACACAAGGTACACGTATTGCATTCACAAAACAATATATTCCTAGTGATAAATTGCTTCATAATAACCCACTACATCTGGAAGCTTACATTCATAAGAAAAGAATCAAAATAGTACTTATAGATGGGGAAGCCGGTCTCAACATTTGTACTTTAAAGCTGGTCAAAGCATTGGGATATTCTGAACTTCACATTGATTCTTCCAAAAGGATAAATATCAAGGCTTATGATGACGAAGAATGTCCATCTAAAGGCATTGTAACATTACCTGTACAAGTAGGACCAATAACAATAGAGGTTGCTTTTCAAGTCTTGGACAGAGAGCTGAGATATAACATGTTATTGGGTCGCCCATGGATTCACACCATGCAAGCAATACCATCCACATTTCATCAGTGTGTCAAATTCCCATACAATGGTATTGAAATCACCATAAAGGGTGATCCAAATCCGTTCCAACATTGTAATTATCTGAAATATAGTGTCGATAATTAGGTACCTATCAATCAGGCTACACCTCTCACTACACAGTTGAAAACATTAAAGATCACAGAAACACAAAAAGATATGCCTATGACATCCTCCTTACAAATAAAGGATATGGGTTGTGGAGAGTACTCTATTGCAGATACTTTAAATGGGAAAAAATTGTCTCTTTCTCCTAAGTCCTTTGGGAAACCTCACACTACAGTGCAAAAGCAAGACAAAGGAAAAGAAATTGTCGGATACACAGACTCATGATCTTTCATTAGATGGGGTGACTTACAGGAAGAATCCTTGAATGAAGATGTTAACCATTGGATATATAAAGAAGAATGTCATATGAAAAAACCCAGAATATACACAGATCAGTATGGCAATGGATTCAAAATACTCCAAAGACATGGATATGATGGTACCATGGGCCTTGGGTTACAGAAACAAGGAAGACTAGAACCTGTTGTTCCTAATGATAATCCAAGAAATCAAGGATTGGGATACAAGCATGTACAACATATCATCAAAGAAAGGCAATGTACTCTTGATATACTAAATTGACCAAGCAAACCATCAGATTACATATCACAAAGGAATTTGTCCACACAAGCGCTTCCATCTTCATCTCAAACAAGTAATAAAGTACCTATATCACCAAGTGCAGAATCAGATGGGGAAGACATGAGACAACTCTTGCAAGAACCTACTATAGAGTTACAAAATGATGCAGTTATTGACACAATAGTATAGGATAATGTGGCAATAGATGCAGGATTACCCCAACCCCTGAATCCCACCCATGGTTATTGTCACTACTTCTACCATGAGAAGCAACTCAGGCTCAACCTAACGAAACAGATGAAGAAAGATTACAAAGGCTTATACCTAGCTTAAGAAGGGTCAATAATGTGCAAAGAAGACCAGTCAAACTACAACAAAATTGGGGATAGGAACAAGAAGAAATAAGTGATGATAGCTCATATGATGAAACATACATTGAAAGTGAGACAAACTCTCATGACTACGAGTTCTTATCACTCCATGATTCTACCCCACCAGAAAGTGTAATATCAAACAATCAAGTCTTCATATTATTAGATTCTACTAAAGAAGGGAATAATGATTTACCCCTAGTATATTTACACTTGATTGATTGGGGGCAAGAAGGAAAATCAACGCTGGATTGGTTTGAAAACGACGAAGCAATTTCAGAATTTCTAGGACTTAGAGAAGGATTTCCGCAAGGTGATCATAAAGCAGGGTTTGCTATAGACCTAAATAGAATGGCATACTTTGGAGAAGAAAGGACTTCTCAAATAGAAGATAAAACTACCCATAATGACAAAAGTGACTTGGGTAATCTTCCTATGGAAAGAGAAAGTTCGGCATTACTTACAGAGGAAATGGAAGAAGTAAACATAGCAGAAGGGGAAGTTGTACATAACATCCATTTGGCAAAATCATTGAGCAAAGAAGAAAAAGACAGATTCATTCCTTTTTTCAAACAACAACCTATCAACTTTGCTTGGTCCTATTCAGACATGTTGGGCTTAGATTCTGAATTAGTGTTGCATCACTTACCATTGATACCAGGAGTTAAACCTTATAAGCAAAAATTGAGAAAAATGCATCCAAGTATCGCATTACTGGTTAAAATAGAATTACAAAAGTTGTTGGATGTATGTTTTATCAAACCTATTGACTACATGGAATGGATATCCAACCTGGTACCTATGACTAAGCCCACAAGAGGCAACAAAATCTGTACGGATTTTTGAGATCTAAATAAAGCTTGTCCTAAGGATGACTTCCCGCTACCCAATATTGACATGATAGTTGACCTAACAGCTGGAAATGAGATGTTATCCTTAATGGATGGTTTTTCAGGATACAACCAAATTAAAATTGCACCAGAAGATCAACATAAAATGGCCTTTACATGCCCATGGGGAACGTACCGCTAGAATGTGATGCCATTTGGTCTCAAAAACACCGGAGCAACATACCAAAGAGCCATGACAACATTGTTTCATGACATGATCCATAACATAATGGAAGATTATGTAGATGACATATTAGCTAAATCACAAACTAGAGAAAGTCACCTTGTAGTTCTTACATAGATATTTGATCGGTTAGAACAGTATAATGTCAGATTAAACCCAAAGAAGTGTGTGTTTGGTGTAACAGCAAGTAAACTGTTAGGGTTTATAGTATCAAACAAAGGAATTGAAATAGACCCTACCAAGGTCAAGGCAATCATTGATATGCAACCTCTGTCAACACTTAAATAGCTTAGAGGGTTACAAGGAAGATTGCAATCCATAAGGAGATTCATAGCACAGTTGGCAGATAAGTGTCACCCATTCCAACATTTACTCAGGAAAGGAGTTACTTTTAAATGGACAAAACAATGCCAGGAAGATTTCCAAGCGCTAAAAGATTATATTTTGAACACACTAGTGTTAATATCTCCTACTCCAAGACAACCTCTATTGTTACACATATCAGCAACGAACTCAGCTCTAGGAGCTCTATTGGCAGACCATGACAAAAATGGAAAAGAAAGAGCCATTTATTATATAAGTAGGACTCTGATCAGCTATGAGCTTAATTATACCCCCATAAAGAGAGCATGCTTAGCAGTAATTTTTGCATCCCAAAATCTTAGACATTACATGTTGAGTCATAAGGTATAACTCATTGCATGCTTTGACCCACTCAAGTACCTATTGAGAAGAGCAACATTGACTGAACGATTGGCTAAGTGGGTTATGATCTTGAGCATGTTTGATATAGAATACATAGACATAAAAGCTATCAAAGGACAAATCATAGCAGATCAATTAGCAGAGGCTCCTATATAGGATAGTCACCCATTACTGATAGACTTTCTAGGCGAATCCGTGTTTACACTAACTGCCTTAGTAATGTGGAAATTATAATTTGATGGGTCATATACAAGACACGGATCTAGAGTAGGCATTATTTTCATTACTCCTCAAGGGGATGTTATACCTAAGTCATTTAGGATCAATTTCCCATGCACCAACAATATGGTTGAATATGAAGCTCTACTAATAGGGCTTTGTACATCTGTACAATGGAAAATACAAGAGTTACAGGTCTATGGTGATTCACAGTTGATTGTAAACTAGGTCAATGATGATTACAACATGAAGGATGACAAACTCATGCCTTATAAGAAGTTGGTCAAAGATTACAAGGAGCACTTCAGCAAAATTACCTTCGAACAAATCCCAAGAATACAAAACAAGGCAGCGGATGCAATGGCAACCATAGGATCTCTTCTGAATATGCCTGCTAATGAAACTCAGTTTGAGTTTATCATAGAACAACTAATGCTACCTACATTTGAGACTCCCCTAATAGACTATGTATGTGCAATTGTGGGTCTAGAATCACTTTGGTACAATGAAATATATACATATTTGCAAACCCAATACATGTCATCGGATTTGTCCAGAAATCAAAAGAAGACCTTTATTCATCAGGCATCTAGATACACCATTATAGCTGATACTTTGTATAGAAAGGGTTTTGATGGGACTCTTCTTCGATGTCTGGATGAGAATGAAGAACACCTTTCTTTTAAAGAAGTCCATGATGGAATCTGTGGGGCTCACCAAAGTGGTCCGCCATTGTCAAAGAAATTGCTGAGAACAGGGTATTACTGGCCAACCATGGAAAAAGATGCTTACAAGTATGTACAAAAGTGTAAACAATGCCAAATGCATGGAGACCTTATTCATGCACCAATACAAGATCTTCAACCCATCACATCATTGTGGCTATTTTCACAATGGGGATTAGATCTAGTAGGTAAAATCAACCCTACTTCTTCCAATGGGCACAAGTTTATCTTGATAGCCACTGGATACTTTACCAAATGGGTTGAAGCAACTCCTTTAACATACACTACTGGAAAGAAGATAGCAAAATTTATGCTAAATTACATTATATGTAGATATAGAGTTCCAATGTGCTTTGTTACAGATAACGGACCTCCATTTAAAAACTAGGAAGTAAAAGAATTGTGTGACAAATTTTACATACAATAAAGATTTTCCATGCTATATTATCCACAAAGTAATGGACAAGCAGAGGCTACAAATAAAACAATATTGAAAATTCTTAAGAAAGTAGTCACTGACACAGGACGGGACTGGCATCTCTAGTTAAATCCCACTCTCTGGGCTTACAAAATAGGAGTACACACACCTACAGGTGCAATGTCATGCCCAAAATTTAGGGCAAAAATGGAACAAATTTTTTTTTTTAAAAGATACTAATTTAATTAACAAGTTCACTCTTGCGACAAGCGTTAAAGAAATTTTCATTATTAAACTCGAGCTAATTCCGAAATGAACTAAGCATCGATTAATCGTTAAATTTTAATTGCGAAAAACCTACTAGTTAAATTCTATCTCCAAGAGATACTTAGTCAGTAGTCTTATTAAATTATTTAAACTGAAGGAAATAGGAAAGTTATTTTAATTTATCCTCCAATATGACTATATAGTCTTTTCAATTCTTTTCTTGAAATTCCTCTTTATAATCTATCCCAACATTAAAATCAGGATTATATAAATATATATACATATATACATATTTGTATATGCATATATTTATATATTTATAATTTAATTACTTATTTAAAATACTCAAAAATTAATATATATATATATATATATGGATATTTATATATATATATTATATATTTGGCATAAATGACAATATTTTAATTGAAAATTTAAAAACATTATATCTTCCTAAAAATTGTTTCATTTTTCCCCCAACCCTAATTAGGGTTTTAATCTCCCCTCTTATTTATTATCTAATCAAAATAACTTATTTATTATATATTTTTTTTAGAACAACTTGCCCTAGCCCCATTCGGCTAGGGTTTAAACCCTAAATACTTTTTAACAGTTAATATGTTTTTTGCTGGGCCGAAGCCCTTGGCGGCCATGAAAAACATGTTATCGCAGGTCACGGAGGAGGAAGGCAAGTTTGGCCGCGTGCGCGCCACTGTGTGAGCCCACAGTGGGCGCCGCGGCACCACTGTGTGCCCACACAGTGGGCGCCGCTGGCGGCTCCACTGTGTGGCCACACAGTGGCGGCCATGGTCGTCCACTGTGTGCCCACATAGTGGGAGCCGCAAGCGGCTCCACTGTGTGTGCACACAGTGGGCGCCGTGCAGTCGTCCACTGTGCGTACACGCGGTGGAGTCCGCGGGGACCCAAAGTTTTTTTGTTTTTTTTAAAATATAATATATAAAAATATATATATATATATATATATATATATTTATATATATATATATATATATATTGATATTTACATAACTTAAAAAGATGAAATTTATTCCAATAAAAATACATATCAATTTTTTTTTTTTTTAAAAAGAATTTACATGCAAAATTTTTTAGCTAATTTAATAAAGGGAAAACACATAAAGATAAATCAGATTTATAAGTATATATATATATATATATATATATATATATATATATATATATATATATATATATATATATATATATATATATATATATATATATATATATATATATATATATATATATATATATATATATATATATATAGAAAATCAATAAACTTTTAAAATCAATGCTAACTACAATACAATTTTAAATTCTTATAAAAAGATACAAAAATATTTTTCTCTAGAATAAAAGGAATTTTTCATTGATTTTTCTCCTCTAAACTAATATTTACATAAAACTACTTTTTTCATTAAAAATACATAAAAATATTTCAACAACAATAAACTTTTATTTGCCACAAGTGAAATATAAATAAAATCTAAATGAAAACAATTCTTTTATTTCCTTCCATAATACAAGAAGCTTTTGCATGTAACACAATTTAACTTTTTTTTTTTTTTTTCAAATAAACCAGAAGTAGAAATAACAAGCTTTTCTTTCTTTAAAACATCTCTAAGATATTCTACCAATTTTATAGAATGTTTTCTCTGAATAGTCACAACAATAAGACTTCAAGTCTACTTTCACAAATTACAACTTGTTTCTTTCTTTCTTATGAATGAGGCATATATCTATAACAACTATAAACAAACATCTGCAACTGAATTCAAGTATCTTCAATAACAATCTTCTGAATCCCTCTCATGATTCCTATTCTCTTTCCTCTGAATTTCCTGCATAATAGAAAACACAAATATGACCACAGAGTGCTCACCTCCCAGCCTAGGCTAACTGGTAGCCACCCCCGAGCTCAGAGAACCAATTCCTAGATGGGTAACAAACAGGAAAACATAGAGAAAACAATGCATATAGATATTCCAGACACATTCCCAACCTGGCTTTCACAGCACCACACTTTGGTGATGAACATTTTCAAAGGGTGGTAGTGGACCAAATACCCTGAGGAGAACTGCAAGTATGAAATAAACAAGAAACCACATCGTGGCACAATAAAAATATCAAGAATCTCAACCCCTTAATCCTTATGCCCCCCAAAGGCATTCTAGCCTTATAACCCTCCTTATGACCCCCATTGCACAAACAGGCCATGCAGCAAGGGTCACACAAAGATCCCTTGTGATCGCTCTCAAAAGAGAGTCTCTCACTCGAGGGCTGTCACTGCTACCACCCTCAAGATCCTCTTCTCTCCCAAGAGTAAGAGATCTTGAGAAAACTCCCAAAACACATCAATTCAAAAACAAAACACCAAAAGAATTTCATGCATAAACTTTCAAGAATACAGATTTCTTATTCAACAACTTCCAGACATAAAGAAGAAGAAGACATTAAAAGTAAAAATTGAAACCAACCTTAATCTGCCCAAAGGTTATAATGATATCTGATGAAGAGCTGCCCAATCCACAAATCTTTTTTTTTCTTATTCAATTTTCTCTATCCCATAACATTATTTTCCTTCCAAATTTTCTTCTGTCTCCAAAAATGGAGAGTGGGTGATTACCCTGCTATTCCCAAAAATCTTCCTTAAGAAGCTCACTCTCTGAGTTCTCACAGGATTCTAAAAAAAACAAAAAGAAGAAAGAAAGCAAAAATGCAAAAAGACTCCCCTTCCCAAAAGGAAAAATCTTGATTTGATTTCACTTCAATTTTCAATTTTCGCTCAACTCAAAAAAGCCAATTTTTAAAGCGTTAAAAAGGTCATTATAAAGTAGAAACTTGCCTAAAATTACCCCTAACCCCTAGGTATACCTTATGGGCATTAGGAAACCCTATTAAACTACCCCTAGGTGTTCATTTAACCCATTTTAAACCCCTCTGAAGTTTATTTTCGGGTCAAACATAAGTTGACCACTCCAAATATTATATTCCCAAAGTATTTATGACAACACATTAATTTATTTAAGAAACTATAATTAAACACTTTCCCTCCAAGAGACAAAATAATTAAATTTAAATACACACGTGTCAAGTGACACAATTAAAACACTTTTACAAAAATAAAACATGAAATTGTCTCTTGAGGTTTTTACACATTAAAATTTAATTAACACTTTAACACTCATGCAGCATATATAGTTACGAATAAAATACAACACAAACGGGGTGTTGTCTCTCCAAATAGACAAACCCTGACTTTACGAACATACATAAGTCTAGGTTTGATTCTCCGTAATTTTCCATGGTCACATGGTAAATTTCCTGCGCATCTCAATTTACACATTAGTACTTCCAAATATCCAAATATAATATAATTCAATACTATAACAATGCACATCATCACTTGCATACAATTTTCATCTGCACAGATTGAATACATCTTTTATCAAGCAAATTCACATAAGCAATTTCATCCCAATTCACATAAACTAAACATACATCATGGTTCTATATTCAGAGTAAAGTCCTGCAAATTCAATAACGACATCTATCATTGCAATATCATCCTATCTAACAATCATGTAGTGTTCTATCTCATAAAGCATGTAAGTAAATCATCAAATCATAGCAATGTTATCCAAATCTTGAAATCATATAAGTTCTAAGTCTCAAAATGCATCAAAATAAAGTATCCATAATAGTCTAAAATATAAAATCCACTAAATGTCAAACTGAGTCGAGGTGAGGCCTCACATGCAACACCATATTCCTTGGTCTATGGTACAGAAGCGATACTCCCCATTGAAATAGAAATACTGTCTCTAAGAGTATCTTTATAGACCATTATATTAGAAGAGGACTACAGGGTAGCAAGGTTGCGAGAACTAGAAACCCTTGATGAAAAACAACAAACAACATTTAATCATTTACAAGGATATCAAAATAGACTGAGATGAAGTTATAATAAAAGGGTCTATCCATGAACTTTTCAAGTGGGAGATCTAATACTTAAAGAGAATCAAAGGAACCTAGCAGAACGAGAAAGGCCAGGGAAATTTGAACCTAATCGGCTAGGTCCTTTCATTATAACAAGGGTCATAGGCAATGGATCCTATCATTTGGCTACCATGGAGGGAGATCCAATCTCTGACCCTATGAACAACATGCACCTTAAGCGATATTATAACTAAGAGTTGTGTAGTTTAGGTTTTACTTTCCGCATTGCATATCATATCTTTTAAAACACTGCATTACATGTAGTTTCCTTTTTTAGACGCATCACATTCTTAAAGTTTCCACATTTTCATATAGAAGAATCAATAAAACAAGGCAACTGTTTGAGTTTATCATTTGTTTGCATCTAAGGAAAACAAGGGTCATCTCCTTTCTTAGATATTCAGACATGAAGTCTTTGAGGTCCTAAGGTCATTCATTTTCAACATTACCCTATGATGACGCTTTACTTATGGTTGGGTAGTGATTTCACTATTTGAGACTTGTTAACCCGAAATCTATCAATTGCTATATCTCAAACATAATAAATCTCTAATTTACTCAAGACACCTAGTTGATCATATGACTAGTGAAAAACCTAAAATTCTACTTCAGCGTCGTTGTAATTGTCATACCCAAGTAGGTTTCATTAAATACAAGTCAAGGCAAGAAAAAAAAAAGAAAAAAAAAGAGCTATGCCAAATATCCATCTAAAGGCAAAAAGAGCAATGATATATAACTGGAATATCATGTATACAAATGCAATAAAAAGCTTGACTATGGGAACATACAATGGAATTAGACGTATATGAGGTCTAGATGAAGATGTATATGATAACGCAGGACCGTGCAACTAATGTGGATGATAATACAAAAGACTTAGGATGATAATGAGGATGTAAGTGGGACTATGCAAAAGATGATGGATGATAATGAGGACATAAGTGGGACTATGCAAAAGACTATGTAAGGGACTGCCTATGGTCACAAGTATGTAAGGACTTTTGAGAATCAGTTTCAAAATGGACTTTGTTTTTGGTAACTTCGCATGTAGGACAATGTTTTGCAATTTTCCAAATCTGAGAACAATGGCTGGTAAGTATGTATAGCTGACTCACTCAATTTTCATACAATCTTGGAAAATTCAGAGATATGTGGGATGGGGCCTGAAATAGCCCAAGGGACTAACTCAATACTGGTCTATCACAATGATACATAAAAAAGAATGGAATATAATCTTAGGCTGGATATTGGATGCCATTCAGTGAGGCCCTCGCAACAAAATACCGAAACAAGATGGATAGATAGAGAGTCTGGGAGCACTGGCTCCACTCCATGACACACACTTCTCGAGCATGTTAGTCTCTCTTACCCCAAATATATGAGGATCTTTTCACCAAGGGATCTCTATCTCATAATGTAAGGTACATGAGGGGTATCTATGGGGTGCGATCCACACTCCCGAAACCACTGACTGTAGGATTTTTGGCAACTAATTTGGTTCTTAGTATTAGGTTCTGAGGGATCCCAATCCAATGATGAATTCTTAGAGAAAGCCTCTCAAGGCTTTAGTAGAGTTTATCAGTGCAGGGAAGGCCCCCACATACGTCGAATTCACTCAACACTCTAGCCGCCTGACTAGTATATTTATATAGTGGCTTGAAAAACCCGCTCGAGAGTACACTAGGAGAGATGATATCCCCAACACATCCCAATTCAAAGTACCTCTATTGGGTGATGAAATCCCTAGTAAAAGATAGCCCTCACTACGTAGAATAAAAGAAAATTTGGATGTCCTTGTCACCTTCCTTCTTCCTCCCAAGACCCCGAAGGCAGGTGGAAAGGCAGTTAGTGTAACAGTAGGTCCACCCCAGACACAATAAAAAGTTATTTACCTTAAGAAAAAGAAAAATGATTTAATCTAATGCAGCCTGATTCACACTCATTTTATAGCCCAAATTTAGGTGTTATATACACATGTGCATGTCAATTTTAAACACCAAATCCAAGTATGAAGGCATACATGTCAATTTTAACAATTTTGTTGATTTTAAGCACCAAAAACCAAGTGTGAGATACACGCATGTCAATTTTAGCCCATGTTCATTTTAAACACCAACAACAAAGTGTGAGATTATCCATGCATGTCCTTTTTAATTGTTGTTGATTTTAAGCACTAAAAATTGAAGTGTGAGATTATCCATGCATGTCCATTTCAACTGTTGTTGATTTTAAGCACTAAAATTGAAGTGTGAAGTGTGCATGCAAAATTACTAATCTAATCCTCTCTGCAAATCCACCACAGGCTATAAACAAAAGATTAGTAGTAAAATTAAACCAATAGAAAACATAAACTCAAAACTTGATAGAGGCGATTGCATGATGATACTTGAGTGAATGTGTGATACTCATAGACCGAATGCTTAAATCTGACAGACCAAATGCGTAAACCTGACAGACCAAATGCATGACAATATCTGATTGATTGTATATCACTAACAGGTCGATTGCGTGATAGAATGCAAACAACAACAAAAGTTAAATTTTAACAAATAAAAGAAAATTAATCCTGATTGGAAACCTACACAACTAATTGTGAAGCCCTAGCTAAATCTTGCATCATCCACTCAATATTGATTAGATCATATTTAACTATATACAAAAGAACTAGGCTATTATATCTGTCTAAGGCCAATTGTTCTTCCAAATCCTGTACCAATTTTTCTGCCTGGAGAACTTTTTGATATTGTTTGGCTTCCCTCCTTTGTTGTTTCATCCTTCTTGCACCTTAAGTCTTGAACTGAACTTTTCTTGCCATAAACTATGTTAATCAAATCCTGAAGTAAAAAGTAATTTGGTCCCAGATTAACCAAATTTAAGACATAATTATAGAGAACTGATAATAGACAAAAGAAAAATAAAACAACAATTAACCCTGCGGATGTGTGACCCAGAAAGAGCGATTGCATGATCTGGACAAGGCGATTGTGTGACCCTGTCAGAACAAATGCATGACCCTGAAGAGTCAAATGCATGATTCTATCTATTCGATTGCGTGACGGTAATATCTTCTCAAAATTCATGCAACCTACACAAAAAATGAAAAATCCGCCCAATCTGCAAAAATCACACAGAACACAAAAAAGGTTAAATTATTGTAAGTTCACGTCGGGTTCACCAAAATGTATACGCATGCTAGATTTCATCTTTAAATAAACAAAGTAATCAATTAGAAGCACAAGGGAAATCATGAATCCCTATCTAATCAGTAGATCTAACAAACCAAACAATGAAAAGATGCAATATCAAGAAATAGGAATTAAGAATGAAATCAATTAAAACTCCCTATCCCAAGATTGCATATTGCTTCCATTTCTCTTCTCCTCTTTGTGGTATGATGGCTCTCAGATATTGCGCTGGTAACCTGCAAATGACACAAAGATTCAAAGTTTGTGATTCAGAGGAAATGGAGATTGGATGCTCAATTTATAAAAAATTAAAGAAGATTGATTGAAAGGTGGAACAGAATGATCAAGAGGTGTGAACTCAGGTGAGCCCAAATGAAAATTGATAGTTGAATTGTTGATTGTAGGAGTGAAACTCAATAGATTGAATAGATTAATGGAGTCAATTGATTGATGAAAGAGTTAACTGAAGGAAGAAAAAGAATGATTGGAGGAAATAAAGAGGATGACAAAGAGAGCTTAATTTAGAAAAATCTAACTGAAAGATGAAAATAGAAGTTGGAGAGATAAATGATTGAATTAATTAATTGATTGAATTAATTAATTTAGCATGTTCTTGCATTCAGATTTAGATTTTCAATTTAATCTTTGCATGAGATATTATTCAATTAATTAAATTTATTAATTCAATTTAACATTTGAATATATTTAGAACTTGACTTTGATTTTCAATTTGGTTTTTGAAATCATGCACATGTATTTGAATTTGGAATAAATTAGAAGAATATGAAATTAAATGAAATTAGAATTTAGGGATTTGGAAATAGAAGAATTAGTTAGTTAATTAAATAATTTAAAGAAACTATTTAATTATGTAGAAATGGAATTTAATTAAATAATAAAGATTATTTATATTAAAAGAATTAAATCACAATTAATTAAATAATAAATATTTAATTAATATTTAGAAGAGGGTTGATGATTGAATGATTATTAGAGATAGAAAATGAATAATTAGTAATTTATTTAAATAATAAAGATTATTTAAATTGGGGAATTAATCAGAATTAATTAAATAACAAATATTTAATTAATATTTAGAAAATGATGATAGAATAGGAAATAGAATAATTAGTAAGATTATGAAGAAATATGAAATTAGAAGAATTTAGAAGAATAAGATTAATTAACTTAATTAAATAATAAAGATTATTTAATCAATTAGAGGAATAATTAGTACATGATCAATGAGACATTTTTAGGTGTCTACAACTCCCTCTATCACTTTCTCTTCCGATGGGCCTGACACATGCCACATCCTAATTTGCCTTTGGATCCATCTAGATGGCCACCTCAACTACCACCTCGCCAGTCTCTATGTCATAGGTGATAACCAATGGGCACTTTCACATGGCGGTATAGCGATGGTCGTAGATCTTCTCTCAACCTGTTTGATCCTTAACACTTGGCTACTTTCCTTTTCTGCACATGCTTTGGCGATCATCTTCCTATCCTGACATGGCGACAACCGTTGGATCATCTTGCCTGGCCATTGGATCTTCTTAACCTACTAGGACTTTACCTTAGCTAATCTACTCCCCTCTTTGCTGCATGTCACCACTTGGAACCCCCTGATTTGTTCTGAGCTCTACCTGGGCACCACCTATCTGCCAAGTTTTCCATGTGTCAACCTCTAGTTCACCACCTGATCCATCTAAGTGCGGCCTCATCCACCACGTTAGTGCCACGGGACCCACCACTTGGCTTGGTTTGTTTCGCATCATTCTTTCAGCCAAACTTCCTCTTTGGCTAGCCATTTTCTTGTCTCATCGAAACCTTAGGTTTTATCGATGCCTTCACTTTATCGACGAGACCAGTTGATATTTCTTTAATGCGTCATTGTCAATGGAACTGAGCCCTTCGACGAAACCATTTTGAGATCCATCATAGCCAAGGTCTGCTCAACATTCATTTTCCATATGTTCTATTGTGTCATCACCACTGGGCCTTCCACCTAGACCTGGTTGTCATGCCACTTGGACCTATCACTTCCTTTGGTTTGTTCGGCATCATTATTTCGACAGAACCTCCCCTTCGGCGAGCCATTTTCATGTCTCATCAACACCTTTTATGTCGATGAAACTGATGCCTTCGATGAGTCCCTCTGGACTCCACCTGTCTGCCTCGTGTCACCACTGGATTGGTTTTGGGGCCCCTATCCTGACACCTTAGCATGACCTCCACTAACCACCAAAGTGAACCTCCTCATAACTGTCTGCCTTAACTATCAGCCATAGTTCACTGCTAGTGGTTTGTCACCAAGCCGCAACAATTAATAATCGAGCACCTTCATCTTGCGATATAGTGATGGTCATTCGATCATGTGCAACCTGCTCACTTGTTAGTCTGCCTGTTTACTGCAAAATTAGGCCACTCTGAGATGCACGCGCGTGCAGGGGCCCACTGAGTTGAGCTTCCATTTTGCCAAAATCCCTTAAGCTTTGACACCTGATATGCATGGAGCTTTGCATTTAAATACAACAAATTTCCTCTGCACGGCCAATGTGGGATAAATGGTCTACGCCTTGAAAGTTCATTTCTTTTGTAAACCCATTTTGGTGCCCAAATATAAATTCCTTACACAAGCCGATTGCATCTGCATTGAAGTTTCTTTTCTTCCCATGTGCGACACAGGGGATTTGGCGATACATCTGCTAAAAGAATTTGCCTGCAGGTTTTAATTTTTTATGCCCTCACATTACAAAGTCGCGACTCATGCAAGAGAAATGGTTGAACCTTGAACCTTGAACCAAAAAGGTTCAAGGGTTCAACTTACAAACAAACTACAATAATGTGCTTGCCCTACCGTAAAACAAAGCCGTGAAGAGAAATCCATAAAGAAAGGCTTCATTGGGTCACCAAATTTAGCATGATTTCTATGAGTCCCAACAACCCTGTTAGGAGTAACCTCGGTAGAGGATTTGAAATCCAAGCTAATGGATCACCTCATTAGAGGATTTAGAATTACTAAGCTTGTTAGAGCTTACCCAGTTAGGGGATTTGACTGTTGTAATTGTTAGAGAACAACAAGGGTTTTCTAATCTATTGAATAGCACTACTTTGCTTGATCAGATCCTTTTCATGCTCCTATCTACCTTTACACATACTTTAGATACATCATCAGGTTGGCAACCACTCACTCTCACACTTAATAAAAATTGCCAACGCTACAAAAAAACAACTCATCGATCTTATAAACAAAATAATAGGTCGGTAACACATCACTGTAGATCAGGAATTTGATTAACATCAAAGCAAATAGATATTAGCTAACCACAAAGCCAAATTGCAAGGAAATAAACCTGATTACAATCAATAGAAGAATTGAAAACAAGACACTCAAAATAAATGAAAATCCATCACCAATGCCTCTTTCAATTGACCTCCATTGTTCTCCTTTCTCCTCCAAATAGCGGATTTGTGTGGATCTCACCTACAATTGCAAAAGCATGAAGCAAGATTGATTTTGATAGCGTGAGGATACTAGAAGCATGGTTGATTGATTGATTAATTGATTATCCAAAATATGATTGATCTCCTTTTCATTGAAGAAAATCATCCAATTTATAGACAAACTGGAGAGAGGACAAGATTAGCATGAAGAGATTTGAAAGGAAATTCAAATCAAGAATGGAAAAATTATGACAAATGTATGACAATTGCTATGCAAGATGTATGACAAATTATGCACAAATTATGGCAAGTTTCCATGCAAGATGTATGACAAATTATGCCATTCCCATGAAATTAGGGGAAATATTAGAAAAAAATAAAGAAAATAGGAGAAATAGAAATTAGGAATTAGGAGAAATTAGAAAATTAGAAAATTGAGGAAAAAGATGAAATACAAATTAAGTGAATTAATTAATAGGTTTTCATCCATTAATTAATTCATGAAAAGAGACCTATGACTAAATAAATAGATTTATTTAACCCACAAAGAAGAAGAAAAGGATTAAATGAACAAATCATAAAACCCTAGAAATAAGAGGACAAGGAATTAGGTCAAGACAACAAGAAATTAATGTAGGTTTGATCATGATTCTAATTGACAAAGGACCAATGTTGATAAATGATTGAGATTGATTGACAAAAAATCAATGACAAATTGACCAAGATTGACAAGGAGATCAAATTGATAGGCGCCAATTGACGAGGAATAATGACTAATTGATCCAAATTTACATGATTGAAAAGGACAAGGATCGATGATGAATTGATCGCAAAATGACAAGATTGACAAGGACAAAGATCAATGACAAATCAATCACAAAATGATGAGATTGGCAAGGACAAAGATCGACCAAAATCATGACTGAAGATTGCTATCGAAAAGACCTGAATCAAAAGCGAGAAAAATGAGGAATGTAGAAGAAGGACTCGATGCTCGCAAGTGATAAAGACCAAGTGCGCAACATAGAAGAAATGTTAATGCGATGCAAGAACCCTAAAATAAGGCAATGCGCAAATGTTAAAGTATGACTCCACAAGCATTGACCATTTTTAGATGTCTACAATCACAAACCTAAGATCTCATAGAGATTACAAACAAATTGGTTCAAGTATGACCATTGGATTACATAGAAATCATTGCACATCATTTAAGATAGCCTCAACCACTCCTTGATCATCACTTCATCGAACTTTGTAACTCATCACGCGGTTTCCACTTCATGCAATTAACTTTCTCATTCCCAAGATAAAACTGTTATCTCTACATGCCAAAAACCATTTGAAACTCTTCTCATACAAAATACATATGTGGAATAATCATTACCGTTTACCATTTGATCATAAACCACTATAAATGATTCACCAAGCTCCATCGGTTAGGGTTTTGGCACATCAACAGGTAGGGTTACCAGATGATCTTACTACTTCATAAGTAATATTAGTTTCCATCACAAGCTCACCTACTAGTTGCAGTTCCCTTCACTAGCTCTTTCACCAGTTGCAAAACAACATCATAACAACATCATTACCAGTTATAATTGACATCAATGTTAACATAACATTTCATCAATGCAATCTTCATGCAAATACCAATAATCTCCCCCTTTGGCATTGATGGGAATACAAGTATCAATACCCTTGATTGTGATAATGTGTATAGGAATCTTGGTTTACATTTTACTATTCTCCTTCAACTGAGTCTCCATAATTTCAACTGGTAACGGGCTATAGATCTTCTCAGAATCATACAATTCTTACCATAGTCTTATAGCTACCCCCTTTGACAATAATGCCAAAGTGAAAGTAAAACATGCAGTGTCATACTTTACTATTCTACATCATCAACCTATAACTTGATACTCCCCCTGTGGAATAGCTCCACTCTACACCAATCCTGTTGTAAGATTCTTTAATTAGCTCCAAGATTGATGTATTCCACATCTTGCTAAATTGACCTCATGTAGGGGCACAACCCCAAGCTGACCTCTAAGATAATCAAAAGTAGTCTTAGGTAGAGGTTTAGTAAAGATATCTACAAGCTTCTCCTTGGTGGATATATGTTTCAATAACACATCTTTACTCTGCACTTTTTCTCTCAAGAAATGATTTTTCAACTCAATATGCTTGGTTCTAGCATGCAACATTGGTTCTTTGAAATATTTATTGCACTGGTGTTGTCACATAAAATCTTTACCTGTTCTATAATCTTCAACTTGAATCCTTCCAAAATGTGTTTCATCTAGATAGCCTAGGTATAATTTATATATGCTACAACATACTCAGCTTCAGCAGTGGACTGTGATATACAGCGTCGCTTCCTACTACTCCATGATAAAAGTCTTCCTCCAGGAAAGATTGCACCACCAGTTGTGCTCTTCCTATCATCAACATTACCTGCCCAGTCTGCATCTGTATAAACCTTCAAATCAAATACTTGCATATGGATACCATAATCCATAGTCAATAGTACCTTTCAAATATCTAATTATTCTTTTGGTTTCTATCAAGTGTGTGTCCTTTAGATTCTTCTGAAATCTGGCAACTAGACCAAGTGCATGAGCTATATCCCATCTATTGTGAACAACATAATGTAGTTTCCCTATCATTGACCTATACTCCTTTTCATCAACAAATGTGTCTTCATCCTTCTTAGACATTTTACAACCTATAACCATTGGTGTCCCAACTGGTTTATAGTCAATCATTCCAAATATCTTCAATACCTCTTTCACATATTTAGACTGCATGATAAAAATACCACTCTTCATCTGTTGAATTTTCAAACCTATGAAAAATTTTATCTCTCCTACTAGAGACATTTCAAATTCACTTTTCATCTCATTTGCAAAGTCATCACTCATGTCATCATTTCCTCCAAATATGATATTGTCCATAAATACTTCACTAACCAATATCTTATATGCTTCAGATTTGAGATATATATTGTTGTCTTCACTGGCTCTCTAAAAACCTATCTTCATCAAGTGTGAATGTAGCATTTCATACCATGCTCTCAGTGCTTGCTCCAAACCATATAGTGCCTTGTGCAACATACACACCATATCTTTTGCATTAGTCAAAGCATAACCATCTGGCAACTCAATGTATACTTCTTCTTCCAGTATTCCATTTAGAAATGTTGACTTTGCATCCATCTGATATACTTTGAATCCCTTATATACTGCAAATGCAAGTAGAGTCCTAACTCCTTCCAATCTAGCAACTGGTGCAAATGTCTCACCATAGTCTTCTCCTTCTTCCTATGAATAACCTTTTCATACCAATCTAGCTTTGTTTCTGACTACTACTCCATCTTCATTCAGTTTATTCTTGAATACCCATTTAGTGCCTATCACATTTTTATTCACCGGTCTAGGTACTAGGGTCCATGTGTTGTTCTTCTCAATCTGGTCAAGATCCTCCTCCATAGCTTTGATCCAATGATCATCTCCAAATTCCTCCTTAGCAGTTATAGGCTCAATAATGGAGATCATGCAAGAATTCTCTCTGATTCTTCTTCTAGTTAACACTTCAGCATCTTTATCTCTAATAATCTGGTCAAGATTATGATTAAGCCTCATATACCTTGGAATTACATGATCATTTTCTTTAGGCTCTTCTTCTTCATTATCATCATCTTCTTTTGAATCTACCTGTTCCAGTTGAACTAGTACAACAATATTCACTTCACCATCTTTTGGCTTCATCGGTTCTATTTCCAAAATCAGAATGCAAGGTTCTTCTTCATTTTTCTCCTCACTAGTTTCTCCTAAGACTTTAGGATGCTCAAACATCAGCACTTCCAATGATTCTTTGCATCTGATTGTTGTAATATTTGTAGGCCTTACTCTTGGTGGAGTAACCAAGAAATATGCCTTCATCACTTTTAGCCTCAAACTTGCTAACATAGTCACCTCTCTTGATGAAACATTTACTACAAAAAATCTTAAAATAACTGACATTAGGTGATCTACCATACTAGTATTGATAAGGAGTTCTAGCAGCTTCAACAACTGATTGGTTGTTCCTCTCTGCAATAACATTCTGTTGTGGTGTCCTCAGTGCAAAAACCTGCCTCTTAATTCCATTGTATTCGCAATATCTAGTGAATTCCTCTGAAGTAAATTCACCACCTTGATCATTCCTCAAACACTTTATCTTAGCACTTTCTTTTTCAAATAAAGCTCTAAATTCCTTGAACTTACTAAAGGCTTCTATTTTGTCCTTCAATAATGTGACCCACGTCATCCTTGAGCAATCATCAGTGAAGATCATAAAATATGTATCACCTTGAATAATTTTAGTCCTTATGGGTCCATAGAGATCTGTATGAACCAGATCTAACAAATGTTCTGCTACGAAATATTTTCTCTTAAAAGTTGAGGATGTCATCTTTCCCAACTGACATTCCTTACATAGAGCATTCACCGGTTTGTCCAGCTGAGGAAAACCTCTTACTGACTTGGACTTACGTATTTTGACAATGTTATCAAAATTCATATGACAAAATCTCCGATGTCAAATCCAACTATCATCTACTTTAGCAATTAAATAGTTGTTGACTTTAGAATTCGGGTGAAACAGGTTACCTTTTATCTTCTTGCCGGTTGTAATTAGTTCACCTTTGCTCCCATAGATTTTTCACATTCCATTCTTAAATTCCAATGGATAACCTATGTCATTGAGTTGAGCTACACTTAAAAGATTGTGTTTTAATCCTTCAACCTAGTAGACATCATCTGCACTTCTCTTTCTATTAAGAGAAATAGTTCCATTTCCTTTTACCATGCAGGGTGAGTCATTTCCAAATCTCACAACTCCTCTGTCAAATTCCTTCAAAGTAATAAATTTACTCCGATCATCGATCATGTGGTGTGAACAACCACTATCTATGATCCAATCATCAGAACTATCCATACAAGAAACTAATTCCTTCTAATCATATGTCTCCTCTTTAATGGCAAGAAAGACAATGTCTTCATTAGCATCTCCCTCATATTCCTCATCAGTGATACCACCATCAACTGCAATGAGATAATCTCTTTTTTCCCTTTTCCTTTGTACTTCTTTTACTTCTCATGCTTATGCTCATTATCACCATTAGGATAGTTAGCTACAATGTGTCCAATCTTGTTACATGCAAAACATTTCAAAGATCATTTACCTATGTACTTATCGGTACCTCTGGGCAACTGCTTGGCCAACAATGCTTCAATCTCAATCAGACTGTCTTCATCATCAACTTCTCTGCTAGATCTAGATTTATAACTATGGCTGATGTCTCTACTTTTCCTCATAGGTGGGTTATAAGCTGAAACTCTAAATGCATATTCAAATTTCTGAGCACTACCATCATAACCATTTAATTCAAATGCAATAAGCTTACCAATGATGGAGTCAAGAGTTACCTTAGTTTAATCAATAGACTTTAGCTCCTGAATGGTTGCAACTCAAATAGCGTAGACCGGTAGAAGGGTTCTCAAGACCTTACTAACCACTGTGGCATCCCCCACTTTTCCACCAGCACTCTTGATCTCACCAACTATCTCCTTGATCCTCTAACCATACTGTTGAATATTCTCTCCTTCATCCATCCATATGTCATCAAATTTGCCTCTCAGACTCTCTTCTTTGGCAATCTTTACATGCTCATCAATGCTACAGATTTCATCAAGTTTCTTCCATACCTCATAAGTAGTCTCTAGACCATAGACATCAACATACTCTGAATCAGACAAAGAACTGATAATGGCCTCCAATGCTTGATTTTTATCTTGTTGCTCTTTCTTTTGATCATCAGACATAGTCCCACTAGGTGCAACATATTGAGTAACAACATGTTCCCAGTATTGACTTCCTAGACTCTTGATATAAATTTTCATTCTAACACTCCATATTTTGTAGTTTTCCTTATTAAACTTTGGACCTTCTTTCTTCGACATGTTCTTCAATATCTTTACCTCAGGTTGTTAGGCTTGGACCTTAGAGGACCTGAAATGCTTTGATACCAATTGATGGTATGATAAATCAATAAGGATCCAGACAACTACTGAGAGGGGGGGTTGAATCGGTAGATAGAAAACTAATTAGACTTTCACCAAAATTAAAAACAACCTCTCAAGTCAAACTCAGAACTAATTGGTTTAAATATTGAACTGTCAAATGCAATATCACTGTCAAGTAAACCAGTTGACTGTCATAAGAAAATAACAATAAAATAACTTTGAAACTCTCAAAACCTTTTAACGAAAAACATTCAAATACTTTATTGACAAAAGTAAAAGCATATTTCAGATTGTTGTCGGTCATCATATCATATCTAAGTGGATTTAGCAGTTAAGCAATTTAACCATAGAAAACATAACCACAAAAACATTCACCACTTGACACAATGATTTTGACATGGAAACCCAAATGGGAAAAACGATAGTGGGAATTAATACCCACAAGTATTATGAAGTCTTCTGAAGTTCGCCCTGATAGGAGCCAAGCCTATTAAAGCTTTTACAAAAATCTTGTTAAGAACAAATCCTGTTAGGGACCACCTGATTAAGGGATTGACTATAATGCTCTATTAGAAGCAATACCTTGTTAGGAGTAACCTCGGTAGAGGATTTGAAATCCAAGCTAATGGATCACCTGGTTAGAGGATTTAGAATCACTAAGCTTGTTAGAGCTTACCCAATTAGGGGATTTGACTATAGTAATTGCTAGAGAACAATAGGGATTTGTTGATCTATTGAATAACACTACTCTACTTGATCAGATCTTTTTCATGTTCCTATCTTCCTTTACACATACTGCAGATACATCATAAGGTTTGGCAGCCACTCACTCTCACACTTAACAAAAATTTCCAACACTACAACGAAACAATTCATCAACCTTATAAACAAAACAATAGGTTGGTAACACATCACAAACCTAAGATCTCATAGAGATTACAAACAAATCGGTTCAAATAGGACCGTTGGATTACATAGCAATCACTTCACATCATTCAAGACAACCTTGACCGCTCCTTGATCACCGCTTCATCGAACTTTGTAACTCATCATGTGGTTTCCACTTCAAGCAATGAAATTTCCCATTCCCAAGATAAAAATGTTATCTCTACGTGCTAGAAACCATTTGAAACTCTTCTCATACAACATGCATATGTGTCATAATTATTATCATTCACCATTTGATCATAAACCACTACAACTGATTCACCAAGCTCCATGAGTTAGGTTTTTGGCACATCAATAGGTAGGGTTACCAGTTGATCTTACTATTTCATAAGTAATACCAATTTCCTTCACAAGCTCACCTACTAGTTGCAGTTCCCTTCACTAGATCTTCCACTGGTTGCAAAAAAGCATCATAATAGTATCATTACCAGTTATAATTAACATCAATGACAACATAATATTTCATCAATGCAATCTTCATGCAAATGCCAACATGGTGAAGAATGGAGCTACTCCACAGGTGGAGCAACTAATTGTAGATCGGTGAAGCATGGATAAGAAACATAATGGTTTATCTTCACTTTGGCATTGCTAACAAAGGGGGAGAAAAGCATATCATTAAGGGACAAAAAGGAAAATTATATGATTAATAGCCTTATATGTTAAGTAGAGGAGACATATTGTAGACCAGTTACCAACTGAAGATATGGAGATGCTGTTAAAGGATAGTTTATGTTGAAAATGTAAACTAGGATTCTTATACCTAAATCATTTGAAGGATAGTATATGTTTTATTCTCAATCATTACAATCAATTGGTATTGATATTTTTGTTGTCATCAATAGAAAAGGGGGATAATAATGTCATTTCATGAAGATTGCATATAAGAAGTATATTAGGAAGTGTTGTCATTGATGTCAATAGCAACTGGAAATGAAGCAATAAAGCAGCAAGTAATGAAGTATTCAAGATCAACTGGTAGCACTATCTAGTTGCGAAGCACAACCCTAACTGATGAAGCTTGGAGATTGGTTGTGATGATCTATGACCAAATGATAATTGGTGATGAAGATTCCACGAAAGCATGTTGCATGTGATGAGTTTTGAAATGGTTTTGGTGCATAAAGATAACCGTTTGTCTTGGGAATGATCAAATGCATACTATGAAGTGACAAATGCATGATGTGTTACAGGATTCAAAGTGTGATGATATAGGAGTAGTTGTAGATGCCTAGAAGAATGTAAATTTGATTGCATGTAATCTAATGATCAAGATTGAACCAATGTTTTGGTAATCTCTATGAGAATTTTAGGGTTTGTGTTATGTGATAACTCAATGATGAACGGATAGTACCAAACTGGTACTGAGAGGGGGGGGTGAATTAGTACAAACAAAAACACAATCCTAAACCGGTTTGTCAATAGACATTGTGCTTAGGAAGACAAAAAATAACACCGGTCTTAAATAGAGTACAACCAGCAAAACCCAGAGTAACTGAGACAAGCATAAACTAGTTGACACTTATCTTCTCATACAATCTAATACTTCATTTCCATTTCACCCTAGGGTATGAACAAGTAATATATTATCAAAGATATATATATATATATATATAAACAGCTAGATCAACATGATTCACCACTTGACAGAAAACAACATAGCATCACATGAAAAAGACATCACATATGACACACATATGTGGAAACCTAACTGGGAAAAACCACAGTGGGGATGAATACCCACAAGCTATTTTTGAACTCTTTAGAAGTCCGCTCTATTAGGAGCCTAGTCCGGTTAAAGACTGATACAACAAGTTCTATTAGGAACCGATCCTGTTAGGGATCACCCAGTTAAGGGTTAAACCCTGTTAAAGGTTACCTTGTTAGAGGATTTCAAGAACTCAATGGTTTTGAGTCACCCTGTTAAAGGATTTACATTAAGCCAGTTAAAGCTACCCTATTAAGGGATTTCCCAACTGTTGAAGTGGTTAGAGATCAATAGGTATTACAATTATCTAGTAATAGAACTCAATGCCAATGCAGATCCTCTTTAGCTCCTCTTCACCTTCTACACTTACACTCTGCAAGTATCACTTCTCTCTTCTGGTCTGGCAAGAATCATGTATCTCTTCTCTTGGATACACACACACAAATTTTGCCAACAACCTCAGAAAGAAACACAACATTGACCTTATAGGAAACTGATAGGTTGGTAGCATAAACCCTAAACCCTAAACCTGTTAGGTTAAGCAATTCAAATGGTTCAATCCTGACCATTGAGCACATTGCATTAAATGCAATAGTCTTGAACCAATCTCAAGACGTTCTCCATCATTCATTTTCCACTGATTTCATGGCAGCTAATAACCCATCACACGTTATCACCATTTACAGACTTTGCACATCCCCGAGGTAGATAGGGACAATCTCCTTCATGCAAGATCCTTCACGCGCACAAGGATGACATGGCAACATGATCTATTCTTCATTACAATGCTAACTCATCACACCAAGTCACTGATTGAGTCACACAGGCTTGAGACACTTCAACCGAAAACCCTGAAGTTGAGACTACCAACTGGTAGTCATACAAAGCTTCCATGTGCCGGTTCCCATAACCACATGTCGGTTCACCTTAAACAAACACACTGCTTCACTTTGGCACAAATGTTGGTTCATAGTGTTATACCGATTCTCTCATCTTCAGCATATTGACATCAATGAAAACATACAATGGCATCCTGTCCACATACCGGTTCACATAATGCCAACAATCTCCCCCTTTGGTATTGATGGCAATATACAAGGATATCTCTCCACTTCACATCTTCTACCCTAATTTCTATAGATATCTTCTCTGCTTATCTTCTTCTCCCCCTTTGATAACAATGCCAAAGTGGAGGCACAAGCTTCCCTATTCCATTATGTTGCTCCCCCTGAGGAGTAGCATCCTTCAACACATCAATCCAAAAAGAATTTGACTATGCAATACCTGATTGATGTGGAGCATATACCTTTAGTTTACCTCCTGAAGGGGCAACACCCCTAATTCACCTCTTAAGTACATAAATGTAGCCTTTGGAAGAGGCTTGGTGAATATGTCTGCTAACTGCTCCTTACTGGAAACATGTTCTAGTGCAATCTCTTTGTTCTGAACCTTTTCCCTCAAGAAATGATATTTAAGCTCAAAGTGCTTGGTTCTAGAATGTAAAACCAGATTCTTGGAGATGTTAATTGCACTAGTATTGTCACAAAATATACTTACCAGTTCAGATACAGGAACTTTGAAGCCATTTAATACATGCTTCATCCAAATTGTCTGAGTGCAGTTCATGAAAGCTGCAACATACTCTGCTTTCACTATAGACTGAGAGATACAACTCTACTTCTTACTCATCCATGAGACCAGTCTACCACTGAGAAAGAATGCACCACCAGTTGTGCTCTTTCGGTCATCCACATTACCTATCCAATCAGCATCTGTGAATACTTTCAAGTTGAAATCCTTGCTATATGGATACCACAATCCATAATCAATAGTTCCCTTCAGATATCTAAGAATCTTCTTAACTACTACCAAGTGGGATTCTCTTGGACTTTTGTAGAACCTTGCAGTAATGCTAACTGCATGTGCAATATCTGGTCTGCTATGCACTACATAATGCAACTTACCAATCATTGATCGGTATTCCTTCTTATCAACCAATGCTAAGTCATCCTCTTTGGATAGTTTACAACTGGTCACCATCGGTATACCAACCAGTTTGCTATCTTCCATACCAAAGGTCTTCAACATCTCTTTGAAATATTTGGACTAAGTGATAAAGATTCCATCTTTCATCTGCTGGATCTACAGTCCAATGAAGAACTTAATCTCCCCTATGAGTGACATCT
This sequence comes from Cryptomeria japonica, assembly GCF_030272615.1. Lineage (NCBI taxonomy): Eukaryota > Viridiplantae > Streptophyta > Pinopsida > Cupressales > Cupressaceae > Cryptomeria > Cryptomeria japonica. The sequence goes on from NC_081409.1 coordinate 588,322,356, forward strand.
CAAACTCTTTCTTCATCTCATCTACAAACTCATGACTCATCTTGTAATCTCCACCAAAGATAATGTCATCAACAAATACCTCACAGATCAAGATCTGATCTCCTTCAGACTTCAAGTAGATATTGCTACCTTTGCATGTTCTCTCAAATCCAATCTTCACAAGATGGGAGTGCAGACTTTCATACCATGATCTAGGTGCCTGCTTCAGACCATACAAGGCTTTATGTAACCTACATACCATGTCACTATCTTTAGATAGGGAAAACCCATCAGGTTTCTCTATATACACCTTTTCTTCAAGTACACCATTTAGGAATGTAGATTTTACATCCATTTGATATACCTTGAATCCTTTAAAAGCTGCATATGCAAGAAGCATGCGAACTCCTTCCAATATGGCTACAGGAGCAAAGGTTTCACCATAGTCTTCTCCTCCTTCTTGGGAATATCCTTTGCACACCAATCTAGCTTTGTTTCTAATCACTGTGCCATCCTCATTCAGCTTATTTCTGAAAACACATTTGGTGCCAATGACATTTTTATGCTCCGGTCTAGGTACCAAAGACCATGTACTATTTTTCTCTATCTAGTCAAGTTCCTCTTCAATTTCCTTGATATAGTCTTCATCTTTATGTGCCTCTTTGAATTATTTAGGCTCAAATTCAAACATCATACATGATTTTTCTCTGACCTTTCTTCTTGTAAGAATTCCTTCATCCTTATCTCCTATGATCTGCTTAGGATCATGATTCAGCTTCACATATCGAGGAATGGTCTTGATAGATTCTTCTTACTTTTCTTCTTTATCCTCATCTACATCAGTATCAGCATCTACATCTATGGGTGTAGGAACACTATTACTGGTACTTGGTGAATCAGTATAGACAAAAACACAATCCTAAACCGGTTTGTCAGCAGACACTGTGCTTAGGCAGACAAACAGTGACACCGGTCTTAAACAGAGTACAATCGGCAAAACCCAGAGTAACTGAGACAAGCATAAACTGGTTGACACTTATCTTCTCATACAATCTAATACTTCATTTCCATTTCACCCTAGTGTATGAACAGGTAATCTACTATCAAAGATGTATATATATATAAACAACTAGATCAACATGATTCACCACTTGACAGAAAACAACATAGCATCACATGAAAAAGACATCACATATGGCACACATATTTTTCACATGGAAACCCAACTGGGAAAAACCACGATGGGGATGAATACCCACAAGCTACTTTTGAACTCTTTAGAAGTCCACTCTGTTAGGAGCCTTGTCCGGTTAAAGACTGATACAACAGGTTCTGTTAGGAATCGATCTTGTTAGGGATCACCTAGTTAAGGGATGGCTAGAATGCCATGTTAAGGGTTAAACCCTGTTAAAGGATTTACAGTAAGCTGATTAAAGCTACCCTGTTAAGGGATTTCCCAACTATTGAAGTGGTTAGAGATCAATAGGTATTACAATGATTGGGTAATAGCACTCAATGCCAATGCAGATCTGCTTTAGCTCTTCTTCACCTTCTGCACTTACAATCTATAGGTATCACTTCTCTCTTCTGGTCTAGCAAGAATCACGTATCTCTTCTCTTGGATACACACATAACTTTTTCCAACAACCTCAGAAAGAAACACAACATCAACCTTATAGGAAATAGATAGGTCAATAGCATAAACCATAAACCCTAAACCTGTTAGGTTAAGCAATTCAAATGGTTCATTCCTGACCATTGAGCACATTGCATTAAATGCAATAATCTTGAACCAATCTCAAGACGTTATCCATTATTCGTTTTCCACCGATTTCATGGCGGTTGATAACCCATCACATGTTATCACTATTTACAGACTTTGCACATTCGCAGGGTAGATAGAGACAATCTCCTTCATGCAAGATCCTTCACGCACACAAGGCTCACATGGCAACACGATCTGATCTTTGTTATAATGCTAACTCATCACACAAAGTCACTGATTGAGTCACATAGGCTTGAGACACTTCAACTAGAAACCCTGAAGTTGAGACTACCAATCGGTAGTCATACAAAGCTTCCATGTGTCGGTTCCCATAACCACATGTTAGTTCACTTTAAACAAACACACCACTTCACTTTGGCACAAATGCTAGTTCACAGTGTTATACTGGTTCTCACATATACCGGTTCTCTCCTCTTCAGCATATTGACATCAATGACAACATACAATGTCATCATGTCCACATATCAGTTCACATAATGCCAACATTATGTTACCGACCTAATTTATTTGTTTATAAGGTCGATGAATTGATTGAATGAGTGGTTGGCAAATTTGATTAAGTGTGAAAGTGATTATTTCCGAACCTGGAGGTGTGTCTACAAAATGATGTGAAGGTAGATAGGAGTGGTAAAGAATCTTATTCAACAAGGAAGTGTTATTTCTAGATCGGTCAAGACCTTGTTGTTCTCTAACCATTACAGTAGTTTGAAATCCCCTAACAAGGTAAGCTCTAACAAACTTGTTGTTGAAATCCTCTAACTGGGTGATCCATTAGCTTAGATCTGAAATCCTCCACTGAGGTTACCTTTAACAGGGTATTTGTAGTCAATCCCTTAATGGGGTGGTCCTTAACCGGATCTATTCCTAACATAAAATTCTTGTATAAGCTTCTAACAAGGCTTGGCTCCTAACAGGGTGAACTTTAGAAGAGTTCAAAAATATTTATGGGTATTCATCCCCACTATGGTTTTCCCATTTGGATTTCCACATGAGAAATCATTTTGTCAACTGGGGAATGATTTTGTTGATGTGTTTTTAGTATGGTTGATATGAATGATTGGTAAATCTACATAGATATATCTAAATGATTAGAAATGATATAAAATATGTTATTATTGGTATTAGTGAAGTGGTTTAAGGTTTTGGTCAAAGGAAATTTAATTTTCAGATCTATTGCATAATATCACTGAAGTATTAGGTCAACCGGTAAGGTTTTATAGTGCAGCTGTAGATTTCTTAAAGTGACTAAACTAGTAAAATTTGTGAGTTGATTCTAAGTTGAAAATAAGTTTGGTGAAAATTTAGTTTACTCTTGAACTACTAATTCATGCCCCCCCCTCTTAGTGGTTGATCGGATCTTTATAGTTTCATCATATTATCACATGGCCTTAGCTCTTTGTGACTGCTTATTACCTGGTTGTGTTCTAAAAAACCTCTTGATTTATTTTGAAAGTCTTTTAATGCCTCTTTTTTGACAATTTAATGTGACTAAATTGTTGGCTTTAAACATGACTATCAAGTTTTGTTTCATCTTTGATGGGCATAGGATTGTCTCTTTGATAATGAGCTAATGATTATTACATTGATAAGGAAACCAATTTTACTATCATGAGGGTCTTCTTATCATTGTCTGGGTTGTTTTTATCACTACTATAAGATTTCTTGATTACCATTGCTTTACACTTCTCTTTTAGGTTCACAAACCATTTCCCTTTGTGGTCTTGCGTTTGGTTTTGATTTGGATGATGAAGTTTGCAACTTAATTTATTCATGAAGGTGACTATTGTGTCACTTAACTATTACTACTCTTTGCCATGATATAGGATAGAGATCTTGTGTTTTCCTCTTGAGACCTTTGATCTAAATGTTTCCCCCTTCCAATGGATTTTCTCTACAATCTTATACAGTTAAAGACTTATTTCATAGTTCTTCTAATATGTTTTCTTTAGAAATATTTGTGTTCCATGAAGCTCTATTACTATCTAAGCCTTCAAGACTATAATCTTCTTTTGTCTATTCCTAAGATACATCTTTATCTCTTTTGCATAGAGATCTTGAATATGATACTTACTAATTTTAATTGTTGTAGTTATTATTGATCCCAATGACTTCTATCTCACATGTATGTTTCTATCTTTAAGCCATGCTTTTGAAGGTGTGGACATTTTAACAATATGACCATGGACAATATACTCACTCCAAGGACAAAGAAATGTATAACAAAAGAATCCTTCACCATTTTATGATTTCAACTTGACCTCCTCATAGAAATTGTGTAATATCCCCTTCTCAGTGAGGAGAATTTCAATGGGCCATTAGCCTATTCTGGAGACCCGTAGACTAACTGGAAGCAGAAACTAGGGTTTCCTACTTTGAGGGGGTATGACATGCATTCTATTTCAAAGAGAATTGTGGACTTACTATTTTTAGTAAGTGTCATATGTGGCATTTTGGTTATGAGCCTAGCACAATTTAGTTTGATGGTTTGAACCACCACAATTCATGGTTCAACTTGGCTTTATCAATAATTGATTCATAAGTGAATTATAAAATATTAATACTTTAAATTAAAGTTTAATATTTAATTGTTTGTGTTGTCAACTTAAGGAAAATACCTTCACTTAAATTATTATTTTCCTAAGTCAGTCGGCATAAAAAAGGAAGAGGAATATTTCATGTTTTTAATGTTTTCTAAGTGCAAAAGTGTTCACCTTGGGAAAAGTATGAACTTGTGCCTAGACAAGGGGACACCAAAGTGATGTGATGACTTCAAATTAAATGAATTTCATTTGGGCCACCATGTTAAGGGATTTCAATTTCAATTTGGTTTGGAAAAAGTTAATGACTTGGGCTCTCATTTTGGATCCATGAAATTTGTATAATCAAATGCTGCCAGAATCATACTAGAATTGTGCTTCGAAGTTGCGAGATTCTTAGCCTATATCAATTTTGTGCTTGAGATATAGCACCTAGATATGGAGAGACTATTTCTCATTCAAAGGAATAGATAGATCATATTGAGAATGGATTGCATCAGTTGGTTTTCTAATTTCTATGTGAGTTTGTGTGTTTCCTTGTTGTTGGATGGAATCATGGTTGAAGCATATTTTCAATCCTAAGACTTTGTGCAAGCCCCTATTGATTCTAAGTATTTCTATACACTGGGTGATGGAATTTGTAAATTTTCAGACCCTGGTTTTGAGTTTTTTATTTTTAAATGCAAATTGTACTTTTCAACATGGTCGTACCATTTAGGGGGTGCATTGGGATGTGTATTATTTAATTGGGGTCATGTTGTTGCTAATTTCCAATTTGGGTATTGCCAATTTGGGTACATTGGGATGTGTATTATTTAACTTAGTCTCTTAATGCATATTGCCAATTTGGGTATGTTGAGGGAAGATTTAACTGAGTTTTGAGTGAATTAGAAGAATTTTGGTATGGGTGGGTGTTGTTAGTTATGCATTTCCAGTTTGTTGTCTTATATATCAAATTTTCAAAAGTTGAATTTTGAGTGAATTCTTGTGAGTGTGAGTTGTTTGGATTATTAGAGGATGTTTGGAGTTCTTGTTGCAGCTATTAGTTCTTAATTAGCACTTGGTTTACCAATTCTATATTCATTGTAATGATGGTTAGTAGTACTAACAACAACATTTTGGTTTTTTTCTGTCCCACTTTCTGAGTGGAAGAGGTTGGCTTGGCCTCCTATCTTAAATTAGCAATATTTCATAACTTTTTAAATCTTTGTAATGAATTGTAAAGCTTGTTAGTAGTACTAACAACTATCTTCTTATATTTCTTGTTGTTCCCACTGCATAAGTGGAAGAGGTTGTCTTGTCACCTATAGCTACAATTTGTAATATTATCCTCCCACTAAATAAGTAGTTGAGTTGATTGTAATATTGTCCTCCCACTGAATAAGTAATAGATTTGATAGTAAATTTTCATTTCAAGTCCTCCGACTACATAAGTAGTAGAGTGATTGTTCTTTAGTTTCTTGTATCGTCCTTGGATGGTTTAGTGCCAAGTGATCTTTTATATTCTTCATATCTCACTGAAAAGTGGAAGGGGTTGGCTTGCCGCCCAAATATTAAAAGTAATTTTAGTTGGCATCTAATAATCCCCTATACATTGTATGCTCTCAGCCTCCCAGATTGGGCTCTCGGTGATCAAAAGGTGGTAGGGTTACTTTCCACAAGAATTATTGTATTTTCATTGCTAACACTAACAGGTCCTTGTTGTGTTGGGAACTACTAAATTCAAAAAACAATTAAGGGGAATATTACAGTGGTATCAAAGCCACTTATCCTGCCAGCCTGTGTGATAAGGATTCTCCATGAGTGATAGAGACATTAGATACTACAACAGAGTACAAAGGAGGTTGCAATATCATATTTTGTTAGTGCCATTGGAAGAAACATTTTCAGAGGTATTAAGAAACAGAGAGAAAGCAGTGGATTCAATAGATTCAATGGCAAAGAGAACATTAGGTCAGAATGATGCAAATGGGGTTGTATAGAGGGCTAAGAAAAAGTTTGATACTATGATGGATATGATGTCCCAATTTTTGGCTACATTAACTAAGAACTCTAGTGAGATTCTCAATATAAACACTAGTGGAAATAATTCTAGCACCCCTAACAAATCTGGAGGAAATGGGAACGGAATCAACCAAAGTAGCAAAAATGGTGGAACCCCATTGGGTCTATTTTAAGACCTTTGCAATCCATCTTCCTTCCTAGGAAAGTACCACCACTAGAAGTGGAAGTACATGTGGTTGATGAGATAAGAACTAGCTATATAGAGCATGCCTCTCTTCTAGTGGAGATTAAGAGCATTCTTACCCTTGACCAATACATGAACCAGAAGAAGAGAAGGGATGGGAGATGTGATAATCATTATTTAGTTCCAAGAGACTATCAACAAGCTCTTGGAAAGATGACTCTAGCTCATTTTGATGGGAGCAATAAGTGCATAGCTAGAGCTTAGGTTTAGAAGCTAGACAACTATTTGTCCTTGAGGCTAATTCCTGAAGAAGACGTCATCATGTTCAATACTTTGCAATTGGATGAGTTTCCTCACGAGTGGTGGTACCATGGATTGGTCATCGTTGTCCATAGCTTGATCAAGACCTATGCCAAATTCACCAACAAGTTGATTGAAATATTTGATACCAAGGATCCATACTGTTAGGAATCGGAAGGACAATGGAAAGGGGGGGTGAATCAATTGTGAACCAATTATTAATAAATTGCAACCCAAAACCAATTAATCCAACTTCAAACTTAGTGTCAGTAAAAAAAACATTAATGTTGGTAAAGTAGATTAATTATTATAGCAGTACTGGTATAACTTAATGCATGAAATGGAAAGAGAAACAACATCCACAATACATGACATAGAGATTTTGACATGGAAACCCTGTAAGGGGAAAAACCATGGTGGGAAACCTTACCCACAATCAGATGATACTACTACAGATAGTAAGTGTATACAAAATGGGGTCTGCACATGCAGAAAGGCCAACCACCTAGACCTCATTTCTCAATCACAAAATAGGAGTCACACTGACTATAATTGGATGGTTAAATCCAATGATAATGTACTACTTCAGAACATCATCTACAATGTTAGATTCAGTACCAGTTTAAGCTCTAAACATGAGTGCCAAACACCTTTATAACCTTCCTTCAACCTTTAGATAATGTTTGTGTGATTCGCACAAGGATTTGCTTATTTTTGCTCTTGAATATTTGCACACACTCATCCCATATCCAATCTTCAATAAGATCTTACAATTATATATACAAAACCTAAGACCAAATGTTAAGGTTGGCTCACTAAAGATATTATAATTAAATCAATTACAAGTAAGTCTTGATGTGATACAATATGTCAGCTCAATACATTTACCATATTATCCAATCAATAAACCATTTCCAAAACATGGTGTGCTGATCTAGAATAGATATCATGTATCGGTCCATAACCTAGACCTATCTGTCGGTAAAGATAAATATGTCAACCCGATTAGACCAACAAGCAAAACAACAAATCCAAGCATCCAATCCATGTCTTCGACATAGCCAAATGATCTCTAGATGATAACAAGTTATCATCACTACTGGTGAACAACATATCCTACTAATGAAGCATATATCGGTGACTGTGCATAAGCCACTATCCATGTCGGGACCATAATGTGTCAGTTCAACAATAAACCAATATAACCATAGTTCCAAATCAATAATGTAGACCTCCAAGAAGATAAGTGTTGACATCAATGACAAAACCAATGCAACACATGATGAAGTCATCCATAATACCAACAATCTCCCCCTTTGGCATTGATGGCAAGATGGAAAAACATCTAAGTGCCAAAAACAGAATGCCAAAAACCAACAATCTCCCAAAGTAGATCAATACAAAGTTTTGTATTAAAAATAGAAACCAAAACCAAAATACATCTCTCCCAAAGTACAAAGTTTTTCCATAGATATCTCTAACCCTTTGACATCAAATGCCAAAGCAGTTAAGAATCAAAACATAACATATAGTTAACTACTCCCCCTGAGTAGTAGCTCACCTTCATCAAAGCCAAAAAAAGATTTTTTTGTTATTCCCTATCGGTTTGATTCCAATCTTCATCATTCAAGTTTTTGTCGGTGGGGAAATTACCCCAAGATGCTATTTAAGATATTCAAATGTTTCCTTAGGCAAAGGCTTAGTAAAGATATTTGCAATTTGCTCTTTAGTATTCACATAAACCAATCTCACCTCATTTGCTTCAACATTCTCTTTCAAAAAATTGTACTTAATTGAAAAATGCTTTGTCTTAGAGTGAAATACCTGATTCTTTGATATATCAATTGCTACTGAATTAAATCACAATGAATAATTATCGGTTCTTTGTATTTTACCTTAATATCCTTAACATTTTCTTGATCCATAATACCTTAGTACAATTAGTTGATGCTGCAACATATTCTACTTCTTTTGTAGATAATGATGTACAAGTCTACTTCTTGCTTGTCCATGAAATCAATCTTCTACCAAGAAAGAATGCACCACCAGTGGTACTCTTTCTATCATCTACATCTCCCACCAGTGGTACTCTTTCTATCATCTACATCTCCTACCCAATTTGCATCTGTATATGCACATAAATCAAAATTCTCATCCTTAGGATACCATAAACCAAGTTTTGTTGTGCCTTGTAGGTACCAAAAAATCCTTTTTACTGTTGATTCATGATTTTATTTAGGATTACTTTGAAATCTAGATACAATACATACTGCATTCAAAATATCAGGTTTGGTTTGTATCAAATACAATAAGCTTCCAATCATAGATTTGTACCTTGTTGGATTAATAGGAGCTGAATCATCCTTCAATGTCAATTTATCAGTTGTAGTCATAGGAGTGCTTACCGGTTTGGAGTTTTCCATACCAAATTTATTCAAAAGTTCCTTCAAGTATTTTGTTTGACATATGAATATACCTTTATTTTTTTGTGAAATCAGCAAACCTAGAAAAAATTTTGATCTCTCCAATCATAGACATTTCAAATTCTTTTTGCATCTGGTTAGCAAAGTCTTTACATAATCCATCTTCACCTCCAAAAATGATATCATCCACAAATACTTCAATAACCAAAATATCATTATTGGTAACTTTGTAATACAAATTGTTGTCAGCATTACCTTTTATGTAACCAAGCTTTAAAAGATATTTATCCAATCTAGCATACTAAGCTTTGGGAGCTTGATTCAATCCATATAAAGCTTTCCTTAACCTAAAAACCATATCTTTATCATTTGTCAATGAAAATCCATCAATTTGTTCAATGTAAACTTCCTCTTCTAGATCTCCATTCAAAAAATGCACATTTTACATCCATCTGATAAAATTTATAGTTCTTATGAGCTGTAAATGCATGAAATAGTCTAACTGTCTTAATTTTGGCTACCAATGCAAAGGTTTCAGTATAATAAATTCCTTCTTTCTGTGAATAACCTTTAATATTGCTTTGTTTCTGATTACTTCACCATCCTCATTAAGTTTATTAATATATACCCATTTAGTTCCAGCTACATTTTTGTCTTTAGGTCGGGGAACTAATGTCCAAGTATTATTCTTTTCAATTTATTCTAATTCATCTTCCATTGCTTTTATCCAGTGTTCATCCTGACATGCTTCAATAACAGATGTTGGTTCAACTTGAGAAATTAAACATACCTCTTCATTTTCCAATCTTCCTCTAGTCATAACACCTTGATTTGTATTTCCAATTATCTTATTTTCTAAATGATTCAATCTTACATACCTAGGTTTATTCTGATTTACATTCACATGTTGTTCTTCAGTCACAGTTTAGTTCTTTGATGATGCCAATGTGACTGGTTCTTCACTCTATACTGGTGCAATCTATGTCAGTTCATTTATAATCATTTCAACTGTTGGTTCTATAGATATTGAATCTCCTCTAAAATGTTCATCTATCTTCACATTAGTACTTTCAATTATTTTCTGTAGTCTTTTATTATAATATCTATATGCCTTACTTCTAGATGAATAACCATGAAATATTCCTTCATCACTTCTAGGATCAAATTTGCCAATGTACTCATCTCTCCTAATATAACATTTGCTTCCAAATATTCTGAAGTACTTAAGAGTAGGAGTATGACCAAACCATAGTTCATAAGGGGTCTTACCAGTTTCACTTTTGATGTGAACTCTTTTGAAAGTATAAACTGTTGTATTCACTACTTCTCTCCAGTACACATGAGATAGATTTGCTTCCATTAACATGGTTCTAGCTGCATCCAGAATAGTTATGTTCTTACTTTCCACAAATCCATTCTACTGGGGTGTCCGGGGTGCTGATAGTTGTCTTTTGATTCCATTCACTTCATAAAATGGATTAAATTATCTAGATGTAAATTCTCCTCCTTGATCAGATCTCAAACATTTGATTTTCTTGTCGGTTTCATTCTCTACCATTGCCTTGTATATCTTGAATTTCCCAAAAGCCTTTGATTTCTCCTTGAGAAAGGTAACCCATAACATTCTAGAATAATCATCAATTATTAGCATAAAGTATCTATCACCCTGTAGACTTCTTGTTCTTGTTGGACCACATAAATCAGTATGAATTAAATCAAGAATATTATTAGATTTCTCATAAATGCTCTTAAATGTTGTTCTAACTTGCTTTCCCATTTGAAATTCCTTACATAATGGATTATGAGGTTTCACAATCTTAGGTAAATCCCTTACTACCTTAGTTGAACTGATCTTTACAATGCAATCAAAATTCACATGACAGAGTCTTTTATGCCATAAACTTTCATCAATGTGAGCAATCAAACATGTCTTATCACTGGTATCCAAATGAAAGATATTACCTTTAGTCTGATTACCGGTTGCAATCTCTAATCCAGTTCTGTTTATGATTTTGCATTTTCCATTCTTGAATTGTAACTGAAATCCTTTTTCCACTAACTGGCCAACACTCAAAAGATTATGCTTTAAACCTTCAACATAATAAACATTGTCAGTATTATGCTTACCATCCAAAGATATAGTGCCTCTTCCTTTGATTAAACAAACTTTATCATATCCAAATCTTACTAGACCTCCATGAATTTCCTATAATGGTAAGAATTTTCATTTATCACCAATCATATGATGCGAGTATCTACTATCAATAATACATTCATCCTTTTCTTCAATTTTGATGCCACTACCTGCTCTATCGGTTTGACAATAGGTGTCGGCTGATCTTATTTTATTGCAACAAAAGCCCATCTGCTATCTATTGGATCTTCATCTGAATCATCTATAATACCTTCATCTACATAGTAACATGACTTATCTCTATTTTTCTTATATATGTATCTCTGATATTCATGGTTAGGTTTATATGTTCTTTTTGCTTCCTCCCTTAGTCTTGCATGTCTATCAAGACACCTAGAAGCCATATGACCAATTCTATTGCAATTAAAATATTTGAAAGGTGCTTTACCTTCATACTTACTTCCTACTCGACCTTTAGGCATCTTCCTTGCAAACAGAGCTTCAAGTTCTTCAAGTTCTTCATTTTCTCTTCTCATATATTCAAGTTCTTTTGCATAAAGTGCTTTCCAATCAGTTTTGTTAGATGATGATGATGATGATGCTTTGAAAGCTAAATCAATTTTGATTGTAGCAACAAGACCAAACTCTTCAAGCTCAAATGCAAAAAGTTTTCCTACTAAAGTATCTTGAAACTGAAGAATTAGGCATTGTTCTCCTCATTAATAGCAGTCACTTTCATTTTGTAAGCCGGTGACAAAGCTCTTAAAACTTTATAAACAATTTCATCTTCACTTCAAGATCCTCCACAACATTGTATTCCTAAAACAATTTCATTCTCTTTCCATAAGTGCAGAAATTATTTCATCTTCTTCCATTTTTACATTTTCATACCTGACCCAGTAACATTCCAATTTTGCAATTTTGACAGTGGTATCTCCTTCATTCAATGTTTCCAACTTATCCCAAATAGCTTTAGAAGTAGATCAGTCTGATAATCCCATGATTTGTTGATCTGATAATGTGCTTATAAGTGCTTCTCTTGCTTTGCAATCATTCTCCAAGTCCTTAGCCAATGTTGGTGGATAAGGTTGATCCAGAGTAGGACCAACAAAGTCATTCTTTGTAACATCCCATATATCTCTTCCAATGCAGTTCAGATGTGTTTCCATTCTGATCTTCCATATACCATAGTTAGTTCCATCAAGTTTTGGACTGTCCTTCCTAAAAATATTTATTGCCATAGGATCTCCTCAAGCTATTAGGCTTCTACAAAAAGAGGACTTAGCTATGATACCAATTGTTAGGAACCGGAAGGACAACTAAGAGGGGGGGGGGGGGTAAATCAGTTGTGAACCAATTGTTAATAAATTACAACCCAACACCAATTAATCCAACTTCAAACTTAGTGTCAGTAAAACAAACATTAATGTCGGTAAAGTAGATTGACTGTTATAGCAATACTGATATAACTTAATGTATGAAACATTAAGAGAAACAACATCCACAACACATGACGCAGAGATTTTGACGTGGAAACCTCGTAAGGGAAAAAACCACAATGGGAAACCTTACCCACAATCAGATGATACTATTGTAGATAGTAAGTGTATACAAAATGAGGTATGCACATGCAGAAAGGCCAACCACCTAGAGCTCACTACTCAATCACAAAATAGGAGTCACACTAACTACAATTGGATGGTTAAATCCAATGATAATGTACTGCTTCAGAATAGCATCTACAATGCTGGATTCAATACCGGTTTAAGCTCTAAACATGAGTTCCAAACACCTTCATAACCTTCCTTCAACCTTAAAATAATTTCTATGTGATTTGCACAGGGATGTTCTTATTTTCACTCTTCAATATTCGCACACACTCATCCCATATCCGATCTTCAATAAGATCTTACAATTATATGTACAAAACCTAAGACCAAATGTTAAGGTCAACTCATTAAAGATATTACAATTAAATCAACTACAAATAAGTCTTGATGCGATATAATATGTCGGGTCAATACATTTACCACATTATCCAATCAATAAACCATTTCCAAAATGCGTCGTGCTGATCTGGAATAGATATCATGTACCGGTCCATAACCTAGACCTTTCTATCGATAAAGCCAAATATGTCAACCTGATTAGACCAATAAGCAAAACAACAAATCCAAACATCCAATGCATGTCTTTGACATAACAAAATGATCTCCAGATAATAACAAGTTATCATTACTACTGGTGAATAATATATCCTGTCGATGAAGTATATACCGGTGACTGTGCATAAGCCACTATCCATGTCAGGACCACAATTTGTTGGTTCAACAATAAGACAATATAACCATAGTGCCAAAACAACAATGTAGACCTCCAAGAAGATAAGTGTTGACATCAATGACAAAACCAATGTAACACATGACAAAGTCATCCATAATACCAACACATACGTGAAATTTAGAGAGCTTTCTCAGCTCAAACAATAGGGCTCTTTGGACACTTACATAACTAAGTTTCAAAATCTTTCAATTTTTTTAAGAAGCATTTCTCAGAAGAGGTTAGTGGTCCTATTCACTAAAGGACTAGAAGAACCTTTGAAAGGTTGGGTTAAAGCCTTTGATCTTACCACCTTGGCTGAAGCAATCAAGAAATCTAGGAGCATGAAGTTGGCTGCCCCTAAATCCAAATTTTAGTCAAAGCCTTTCTTATTTTGTAAAGACAAGAAGAAATTTTCTAGTCACCCTAAGAAATTTCCCTCCAGGATGGATAATGAGCTCCATCAAGAGCTCTAGAGGAAGAATTTGTGTTATTCTTGTAGAGAACCTTGGGCCTCAGGTCATAGATGACATGGGAAAGTAAAATGTTTGTGAAATGGAGGCATATTCAACTAATGGATCTAATTCTGAAATTTTTGAACATCAACCTTATTCAGAGGGAAGTGAGTATGAAGAGGTTCTAGAAGGGCCTAAAAGTGACTAAGAAGATAGGGGTGTAGGTTCTCAACTCTCTAGCATTCATAAAAATGAGTCATTTAGAGTTCATGGAGTTCTTGGAGAGAACTGAGTTATTTCCCTCATAGATACTAGAGAGACTCATAATTTCATTGATAAAAGGATTGTGGGAAAAAGATGCTTGATAACTGAAGAGGTTGATGGATTCAAATTTATGGTAGCTTATTGTTCAACTATCTCTTACAACTGAATGGTTTCCAACATGCCTCAGAAGTTGGGAAACTATGAATTCAAGGATGACTTCTTTGTGGTGAGCATTGGAGGAACTAACGATGCAGTTCTTGGCATTCAATGGTTGCAATCTCTTGGTGAGATCACTTTAAATCTCTGAAAAAAGGATCTGAAATTTATGTCCGAAGGGAAGAGAGTGGTGCTAAGAGGGATGTCTAATGGAGGGCTTTAAATTGTATCAATAAAGAGAATGGAGCAGTTGATCTGACATGATCAAGTAGAGTGGGAAGTGAAGTTCATGATCATGCCATCTACCCCCATAGATGAGAAAAAGACCCTATACTCCTAAGATTCAAGCGTTGATCACCAAAAGAAGACAAGGTCTTTGAAAATTCACCCTCTGGGAGACCTCCTAAGAGAGGGACTGAGCACATTATTGAGTTAGAAGAAGGACCTAAGCTGGTTATCACTACTCCATACCCATACCCAAAGAACCATAAGGATGAGATAGAGAAAGCAATAAAGGAGCTTCTAGACATGAGATACATTAGATTGAGTAAGAGCCCCTTTTCTTCAGCAATTTTGTTAGTAAAGAAGAAGGATGGGACCATGTGCATGTGCATGGATTACTGGTATCTCAATCAAAAGACCATCAAAAATTGGTATCCTATTCCTAGGATTGATGAGCCCATTGATAAGCTACATAATGTTATCTACTTTTCAAAGATTCATCTCAAATCTAGCTATCATTAGATTAGGGTGAGGGAATCTGATATTGAGAAGACAACTTTTTGCAGTGTCATAAATTGTATACCCTTGCTTGGTTTAGCACCCACCTTAGTGTGTTTTGCATCTTGCATTTCTAATCTCCTTTAAGCACTTAATTAATTTGTTTAATTAAATGTAAATTCATATTTCACCTCTTCACATGTTATAAAGTTGGGCCCTTTACCCTAAGTGTTCCCATTTTCATTTTATTCCTCCAATAAATAATTAAATCATAAACCCTAATTATGTCCTATTTCAACCTTCAAGGCCCAATTTTTCATATCAAAACATCTTGAAATTACTTGTAACTTTGAGTTTGTCTCTTATATCATCATATCTAATGACCCCAAAAATTTGGTGAAAATTTGGTTGGACCATCTGCATGTTGCATATGGTCCCTGACATTTTTCAAAAAATTCTAGGAGCATAATTCTATGATATTATGATTCTTAGCCCCAGAAGATTGGCAAGAAATTCAAATCCTAGGTCCACCTAAAGATGAAATTAAGATCTAGGGTTTCATATATAGGAACTCTCTTTCTTCATTTGAAGGTCTGAAAGGATAAAATCTAGAAAAAGATTTTGGAGTGATTACAAGGAACCTTGTATGTAGTGAAAGAACAGATCTTGTGAAGTCTTCAACAACATTCAACAACACCTACCAATCATTCACCAAGCATTCTTTCATTATTTAAGGGCTTTTGAAGATGTAGGAAAGCAATAGGAGATCATCGACTGAAGATTGGCTTGTACCTCTCCCTTAGGGTTTGGTGTGGTTTCATGTTGTTTCCATGTCTTTGTATGAGCTTATTTACATCAATTTGGTTTAAATTAATTCTTTATATCACTTTGCATAATTGATTTAGAGAATTTACTTTATCAATTGCAAGCAATTAGGGTTTACTCTTTAGGGTTGCTCTATATTGTTTACTCTCATCCTAGGATCTTGCACACACATGAGGTTCTTGTACACACTATTTTACCATACAAATTAGCTATTTCTTGAGGTGGAAATTGTTGGCATATGGACACTCCAATGAGACATTGTGTGTGATTGAAGGTTTTGTCATTGATGGCAACCTTGCAATCCCATGGCACTAGCAAAGACATTATACCGGCAAAGCATTACACAAGCAACCTTGCAGTCCCATGGCACCGACAAAGACATTATACCGGCAAAGCATTACACAGGCAACCTTGCAATCCCATGGCACTAGCAAAGACATTATACTGGCAAAGCATTACATAGGCAAACTTGCAATCCCATGGCACCGGTAAGACATTATACCGGCAAAGTATACAACAAGCAAGATAGTGTACCGGCATCAGAAGATCAATCTACACCGGCACCGGCACAGAAGAAAATATGTATACCAGCACAGAGGCCGAAAGGATTTTTCATATGTAATATTTTGTTTATCATTTTAAGCCAACTTGGCAAATTGTAAAATGACTCTTGTATATAAAAGAGATCATTGTAGGGATTTTAAGGATATGGTGAGAATGTAATAAAAAATTATAAGGCAGACCTAATGTGCAAATTGTAGGTCAAGGGTATATGTAAAGAATAGGGCAAGAACCGGTACTGAATCTGGCATTGAAGATGCTATTGTAAAGTAGTACAGAATATTGGATTTGTGTAAATCCTCTTTGTAAGTCAGTGTGACTTCTTGTTGAGTAGTGAGCTCTAGGCAGTTGGCCTTCCTGCATGTGCAGGCCCCTATTGTAAGTAATATTCTCTTATTGGCCAGTAAGTGAATATTGTGGGTCACAAATCCCACTGAGATTTTTCCCACACCAGGTTTCCTCATTAAAAATCTTGTGTTATGGTGTTCTTCCCATGTGGATGCTTTTGATTTTGTTATTTGCATTAATTCTTGCATACCGGTATACTGTTACTATATATTCTGCATATTTAGTTTTAAGAAAATTTCATAACCTGTCAGATACTGATTCACCCCCCCCCCCCCCCCCTCGCAGTATCTGTGGGAATCCTAACAATTGGTATCAGAGCTTGGTCCTCTATTTTCAAAAGCCTAACAACTTGAGGAAGATCTTGACACCGGTAAAGATGGAAAATCTGATGAAGCAACTTGAAGGAGCTCTTATTGACTATGATGCAAGAAGTTGAAAAATATCAAATTAGAAGATGATTTAAAAGTAGCTCAGGACATTATTCAGGCACTTCAAGAAAATCTTACTGTTACAAGAAACAAGAGAAGAGAACTTTGTGAAAAATTGCAAAATGAAAATGATGAAAAGGAATCATTAAATGATATGATGAGCAAACTGAAACAAGAGATCATGACAACAAAAAATGAAATGCAGGATATGACTATGAGATTCTGCAAAGAGATTGAGGATAGAAAGAGGAATGAAGAAGAATTGACCAGAAGACTGAGTGATGCAGCAAGTGAGAACACAAGACTTAGCTATGAAAATGATATGTTGAAGACAGATCTGATGCATACTCAAAATGACTCGAATGAACTAATGAGACAAAAAGAGATCTTGGAAAGGGAATTGGAAACTACAAATCAACACAAAGAAAAATTCAAGAAAATCTCAGAAGAACTTGGTACCTTATTGAAGAATCAAAAATCCAAAGGTGACACTTATGGAGTTGGATTTGAAGTTGGAGAAAGATTTGATACTACAAATACCCAAGATCAAAGCAAACTGGTAAGACCCTCTAATACTTACAAATTCAATGGAAAATGCTTTAACTATAATAAATATGGTCATAGGGAAAATGAATGTAGATCTAGGAATTATCAAAACATTAATCCTCCCACCGGTCAATGCACCAAATGCAACAAAATTGGTCATAACTCTGAAAATTGTAGAATGAATGTAAGATGCTATGTTTGTGGAAGATTTGGTCATCTATCAAATAAATGTAGAACACAAACCAGCATAGGTTATGGGAAAGCTATTCAAAAAAATAATGTAACTTGTTATGCATGTAACAAAATTGTTCATATTGCTAAATTTTGTAGAAGTAAAAGTACACCGGTAGATAACAAAAGTACTAGCTTGAAAGGTAAAGAAAAGGTTGAAGAGGTTAAGCAAGAATTTTCAAAGCAATGGATTAGAAAAGGTGATCTAAATATTGGGGTTACTCCTCCACCGGTAGAATCAACAAATGCTTCACCGGGAGAACAATATGATGCTCCACCGATAGGACAATACAATGCTCCATCGGCAGGATGTTCTTCATCAAACTAAAGAAAATTATCTTGAGGGATTGGCAATTTAATGACACGTGCTTTTATTCCCTCGGTTAGAGAAAAGAAGTTAAAAATCCTTCATTACCAGCAAATAAAGTTTGAGTTAATATATTACCGGCAAACAATTAATGTGGTAGGTGACAGAAAAGACTTTATAAAATAAGGTTTTTGGCTCCATTTCATTTCACCATGAATTCAAACTTTCAAAGAGCGCAAAGATTTTCGAGCTAAGGCATTCCGAGCAAAGAGGCAAAGCACTTCAGTAATCAATCCATCCAAAGGCAGAAAAAGGTATTTATCATCATGGCATCCTCCTCTGCACCTGAATTCATAGTAAACCCTATAGTAGTTGAGGTTATAAAATGACCTAGGCCCATGTTTCAGCTAATTCCCGAGGTAGCTAAGAAAGATGACAACACTGGTGCATTTTCCCAAATTCCAAAGGGTGTTGTTTATATAGAAGACCCTAGAATGTATATTCATTGCAACATAGAGGAATTAGGTGATGAAGAAATCAAAGACTTGTATAAATCTGTCATATGTGAAAATGCCGAAAATGTGAAACCTGAACACCAAATTGTTGAAACCCTAGGATTCACTGAAATCCTCTCCATTCCTTAATTTCTTGAGGAAGTGATTAGGATAGTTCTCAACAGGGTACATGGCTCATTCTTTTGGCTTGACTCAGTGCACAAAATTACAAAGGTAGCTATGAAAGCAATAACAGGGTTACCTTCCACCGGTACCAGACCCGACAAAACCAAGAAGGTCTCCAATGACCTAGTAATGAAACTAACTGGTGCAACATCTGACAAAAGATCCTTGAGGGTTAATGATGTGACCGATACAAATGTAAGATTTCTTAGCATGATTCTAGGTTACAAAGCAACTCATGCAAATAGGCTTAACTCTTTTTCCAGTTTATGCATAAAAAGTGCTTATGACATGGTTAGGAACAATGTAAAAATTGACATCTGTGAGTGGTTAAAAGATGAGTTAATTGATAAATTGGCAAAAATCAAGAAGGATAAGAAAGAAACCTTTAGATTTGGAAATTTGCTTGTATGCTTAATGCTACATATAACCAAATAGGCTCCCGGTATAGGCAACAAGGATTTTGGATTTGACATACTGGTAGGAAAACAATTGTCTGACTTATTCAACAACATGGGTGAAAACAAAAGAAAAGAATATCCATGAGTATTTTCAAGCACTAAAGGTCAAAATGAAGAAGAGGATCAGACTATCACAGGAAATTGTCAACAAATACAACGGTGACATATGTTTTGTAATCAAAAAGGATGAGATCTGGATGGAAGCAGTCATCCCAAGAACAATCTGGGTTACAGAGATGGGGTATGAAACAGATGACCACATAGTGGAAACTTATGCCAAAGCACTTCTGGAAGCCCCCCATGAACCAAAGGAAGAAGTATTTGGTAGTGTTGAGCATATTGAAAGTCAAATACAATCCAAAAAGAGAGTAAAGAAAGTTGAGGCATCTATGAGGAAAGGAAGCAGGCAAGCAAAAGCCTTAAAAGATGATGTATTGAAGAAAATCGGCATAACAAAAGAAGAGTTGGCAGCCCAATAGCCTAAAACTCATCTATCACCGGTAGATACCTCCTCAGAAGGAGATATGCCAGCAACTTTCAAAATAGTTGTGAGGAAAAGAGACCCCTCACCGGTATCCACTCCTTCACCTAGAAGGACAAGACAGAAGCAACAAGCTGTAAGGTCTCTGGTCAAGAAAGCTCCACCTAAGAAAAAGCTGACCCCCAAGAAGAAGAAGACAGACACTGACTTGTCCCCTTTTGACATATTACTGGATGAAATCACAGTGGAAGGAAAATTGAAAAACATAGGGAAAATCTATGACACCCTATCAGAGGATGAGAAAGGACAAGTAGAGGAAAGTGTTATACTACACATGGATATGTATAAAAAGTTTTTGATGCAAGTCCTAAATGAAATTCCTGATGAATTATATAAGAGACTTGAGGCCAGAAGGCAAAGAGTAATTGAGTTAGATAAGAAAATTAAAATAGAAAAATTACTTGCAGTATATCTGGTCAACACACCTAAGGAAATTGATGAGTTGATAGCTTAGGCCAACCGGTCAGTCTTTTCCACTGCACACCAGCAAATATCATTAATGGTAGGAAGAGTTACTGAAGTTTCAACTGAAACAGAAGATGGTTGGGATAGATTCTTGGTTGAAAAAGAAAAACAAGAAGAATATATGAATCCCAAACCCATTCTGGTATATCAAAAGGACAAAGGGAAAGGCAAAGTTGGTGCACCGCCAAGTATCAACATTAGAGACAACTTACCCTCACCTCCTTTAAATACTTCACTTGTAAAAACAACTGCAGAAGATCAACTGGCAACTAAGAGCATGGACACAGAGGATAACAATCCTAATCCTGAACTCCTATATATTGTGAATGTTGATACTCAACAGATCAACATAGTGGTAGATAAGGATACCACAGAGAAATCTGATAACAAAGAGCAACCGGCAGCAGATTCAAAGAAAAAGATGGTTTCTGGAACTCAAATAGAACAACCACCAAAATAGACTCCTCCGGTAAGGCATGATACAGGAAAAACTATGCTTAAAGAGATGGAGACACAAACAGACCTATCAAAGGTCAATACCAGCATGGCCACCTCCACCGGCACTCAGTTTATTGGGTCATCATCAAATGTAACAGAGGTATTGCTTGATTCTATCAAGAAAATAACCGATTATAGCTCACAAGCATATAAAGCGATAGATGATTCAATTCCAGTTTTGAAATTAATAGCTCCAAATTGTAATTTAGCCAATAAAGATTCTTTAGGCCAGTTGGATACACTTTGTAAATATATTTCTGGAAATTTTGAGCAATCAAAGGTAGAAACTGTAAAGGAAAGTATAGAAAAAGAGAAACAAAAATTCTTTGAGGAAGGAAATAAAGAAGTGTAATAGGGAATTTGACACACTTCTACCGGAACTGTGCAATATATTGAAAGAGTACAAAACTCTATATAAAGACACCTGCAAGATAAACCTTTTGACCATGGATGTAGACAAAAAGATAAGCAAGGTACAGGAAGATATCAATAAACTTGCTGATAATTTTGTTAACTCACCTGATACATTATTAGTTTTTGAGGAAAAGATAACAAATTTTCAGGAAGAATTGCTCAAATTAGAGAGAGAAAAGGAGAAAATAATAAACAAGGCAAAATTTTTGAGATCTAAACTAAGTCCAAGACTAGACTATTTAGCATCTCTGCATAAGGAAATCTCAGAAGCACTAAAACAGGGTAGCAAAACACTGGCAGAGTACTTGCAGCATCTCACTGGTACAGTACATAGAACTGAGATAGCAATAAAGGAGAGAAAGAAGTTTTTGGATGGTATAAACTTAATTTTGGCAGATATTCTTCAGCTAATAACTGCCCAACTACAAGATTGAGGTTATGTATTAGTACAACTACAAATCTACTAACCTTTGTCATTGATGCCAAAGAGGGAGTAGTAGATGAGAAAATTCAAAACACAGGGATCACATGCTCAGAGGGAGCTCTCACATTTTTGGATATCTTTTTGAAATTTCTCATGAGTGTTGCCATCAATGCCAAAGGGGGAGATTGTTGGCATATGGACACTCCAATGAGACATTATGTGTGATTGAAGGTTTGTCATTGATGGCAACCTTGCAATCCCATGGCACTGGAAAAGACATTATACCAGCAAAGCATTACACAGGCAACCTTGCAATCCCATGGCATCGGCAAAGACATTATACCGGCAAAGCATTACACAGGCAACCTTGCAATCCCATAGCATCGGAAAAGACATTATACTGGCAAAGCATTACATAGGAAACCTTGCAATCCCATGGCATCGGCAAGACATTATACCGGCAAAGTATACAACAAGCAAGATAGTGCACTAGCATCAGAAGATCAATCTACACCGGCACCGGCACAGAAGAAAATATGTATACTAGCACAGAGGCTGACGGGATTTTTGATATGTAATATTTTGTTTATCATTTTAAGCCGACTTGGCAAATTGTAAAATGACTCTTGTATATAAAAGAGATCATTGTAGGGATTTTAAGGATATGGTGAGAATGTAATAAAAAATTATAAGGCAGACCTAATGTGCGAATTGTAGGTCAAGGGTATATGTAAAGAATAGAGCAAGAATTGGTATTGAATCTGGCATTGAAGATGCTATTGTAAAGCAGTACAAAATATTGCATTTGTGTAAATCCTCTTTGTAAGTCAGTGTGACTTCTTGTTGAGCAGTGAGCTCTAGGCAGTTGGCCTTCCTGCATGTGCAGACCCCTATTGTAAGTAATATTCTCTTATTGTCCAGTAAGTGAATATTGTGGGTCACAAATCTTATCGACGTTTTTCCCATATTAGGTTTCCTTGTTAAACACCTTGTGTTATGGTGTTCTTCTCATGTGGATGCTTTTGATTTTGTTATTTGCATTAATTCTTGCATACCGGTATACTGTTACTATATATTCTGCATATTCAGTTTTAAGAAAATTTCATAACCGGTCAGATACTGATTCACCCCCCCCCTCTTAGTATCTATGGGAACCCTAACAAAAATCACCAAAAAAGGGGTTTGACTAAGGGAAAACCCTATATAAACACCCAAAACCCTATTTTTGAGCTACAGGTGCAGATTTGGATCAGAGCATCATTGCAAGTTTTAGGACCGGTGGAGTGCACATAGATTGTTCCAAGGGACAAAATAAAAAAATCCCTAGTACAAGGGTGTGGTGCCTTAGTCCTACCCATGATAGAGGCGTGGCACCCTAGTCCTCATGTTTTCAGCAAAGTTTGGCAGATTAGTAGGTCTCAGTCTTCAGATCTTAGTTTGACAAGTACAGCTTCAAGTCTGCAAAATCAAGATAGTGGTATAGCACCCTTTTTTTGAACATTTTGGCTCAGATTTCTAACATAGGTGCACCTTTGAATTTGTCTCTTAATCTGTACTTTTAAGTAGCATATCAGTTGTTCTCAGTTCTGCATTCTTTGATTAGGGTTACTAGTGTATACTTGCATCATTCATGTCTCTCATTTGTAGCAAGGGAGTAGAAACCCTAAAAGGTAATCATTAGCTCTCTTTTTCTTACAAGAAGTAGCCAAAGTATGTTACCTTCCTAGGCTCTTTCATAGTCCATGAGTGTGTATGCAAGAGTGGGATTAGGATTTACCCCCCTAGTGATACTTTTTCCCCTACACATCTTTGGTAAACCCAACATGAACCCAATTTCATTTTCATTGCATTGCATTGTTAGATCTATATTTAGTATCTTTTCATTTTTCTTTATAAACATTAAATTCCAAACAAAAGTGAAAAATTTCAAGAGGAAAGAGCTTTCCGTTTACTTGCACTGTGTGTTTAAATTTTATTCAATTCCCATCTCAAAATGTCAGATCTTTATTTGTAAGGTATTTATGCATTTGATAATGTATGCAATTATGTTGATTGTGATTTTAGTAAGGATGAATTATATGAAGCTCTAGAAGATTTTTTGAACCCTAAGCCTTCTAAACCCTCATTTTGCCAAAAATTAATCAACCTTGTTACTATGTCATTTCGTGGTGATGAGAAAGATAAGTTGAATGCTTCCCCTCATAGGTACATTCCTATCAACTTTTCCACTAGATATAGCGACATGGTTGTTTACAACAATTCCCTTTATGAGGATATGTCTCCTTTTGAGTCAAAAGATAAACCTTTCAACTGATATGACCATACTTTATTAGATGATGCCCTTGATGACTTTATGTCTTTGCCTAAATCTTAAAACAAAAACAATACATCTAAAAGGCTAATCAACATGATAAATGTGAATAAACATAGAAAGCCTCTTTTTGTTTGTCCAAGGTGCTTATCCTTCCTCAACTTCACCTCTCTCTAATCAACCTCTCTTCATGGTTCAAGGTGGATATATTCATGACTCCTTTAGTACTCCTGACAAACCTGGCATTACTGTGCAAGGAGGAAATCCCACTAAGAGTCTTTATAGTTATGCTAAACAATTAATAAAGGAGAATAATCATGTGGTTGCTCACACCTATAATACAAGAAATTATAGGCAACCTAACCCTCCTCTATTTATCCCAACTTCTCTTCCTAATCCTCAACCTATTCTTCCTCAAGTATACCATATTTCACAAACTCTTGGCAAGGAATATGATCTCATTGAACAACTTAAAGCTACTCTTGCCAAGATATCCCTTTGGGATTTGATTCAAACTTCCCCAACTCATCATGGAATGTTAAAGGATGCCTTGAAAACTTTGTATGTCCCATCAGCAATGGCATCCAATAATATGTCTTCCTTGATTGATTCTATCACATTTCCTAAAGCTCAAATTGTGTTTACACAAGATGAGTTACCTACTAATGAGATCCAACATCAACATGATCCTTTAATGATTGTGGTTATCATAAATGATAGTGCAATAAGATGAACACTAGTGGACAATGGTTCTGGCCTTAATGTGTGTAGCATTAACTTGTTGCATAAAATCAATGTCGATACATCTCTTATTAATCCTAATTCTCTTACTATCCGGGGCTTCGATAATGTTGCTAAATCTTCATTAGATATCATCACCTTGTCTGTTAAGGTAGGTCTTGTTACTTTACCCACACCTATCCATATCATGTCTAGAGATCTGACATATAACTTGTAATTAGGGAGACCTTGGATTCATAGCATGCAAGTTGTCCCCTCCACATTGTATAGGCAAGTTAAATTCATTTACAACAATAAAAAATATACCTTGCTAGGTGACACTAATCTTGAGGATTCTTTGAAAACATCAACATCCAAATACTCTTCAACCAGTTCCTCCCTAACAATATTAGATTATTCTTGTAAAGCCTCTACTCCCACTAGTGTGTTTGTTTCTTCAAATTCATCTCCTACCAATAATTCATCAAGTGAACCTAAGGTTCTTGAGGAAAAGCCTTCCCAACCTTATTCTACCACTGAGGACACCTTCTCTCCTAAAAATATTCTTGCAGAAGATGATTGGGGATCCCTTGACTTTAATCCTACTTTCACGGGAGAATATAGAATTCCCCCTAGAGAACCCAAGGTTGAAAAGAAGAAAGAAGAAGAAGAACCTAAAAAGAAATCCACTTTATTTGGGCCATTGAGTAATAACTTTTTGGTGGCTTCTCAGACTTTATCTCCCTTGACTTCTGATCTAGAGGATTTTGATCCTTCACTTTATGAAAATCCTCCTCCTCTTTTAGAAATGGCTAACCTCTATGGTCTTGGCTTTCACATATTACCTAGGTGTGGATATACTGGTAATGGATGTGGTGCTCAAGAACAAGAGATAAAGGTTCCCTTGGAAAACAACTTTCGTGATATGTCATTTGGGCTTGGATATGATCCTTTCAAGTGTACTTCCAAGAGATCATATATTAGTGTTAATGTCATCTCTATTTCTCTATCAATAAAATATACAGAGTATATTTACTATGACTCTTTTAGTGTCTTTTCTTTGGATGTTTTTCCCATTGATGATTCCTTAGCTGAGATCGTAGGAGTTTATGACAACCTTCCTTGTTATCACCATAATCATGGTTTTTCCTATTGTTTAAACATAGAGGCTTACTTTAGGAAAGAAAGAAATAACAAGGAGATAGTTAAAGAATATCCTCAGTTGCAAGATACTCCTCAATAAAGTAATCTCCTCATAAGTGACACTATTAATATAAGGATGGATCCTTGTGTTGAAGACAAAGTCATTAAGATGGGGAAATGTCTTAATGAAGAAGAACAAAAACAATATTCTGAATTATTACATGAATTCCCTGATATCTTTTCCTGGATATACTTTGACATGCCTGGTATTCATCCTAAGATTGTCACTCATAACATTGTCTTAGTTCCTGATGTTAAACCTATGAAGAAAAAGATTCAAAAGATGAACCCTAAAGTAGCATTACTTGTTAAGGCTGAGATTGAAAAGTTATTGGATGTTGGATTCATTCATCCTATTGATTATTCCCCATGGATTTCAAACATTGTGGTAGTGGCTAAACCTGATAACAAGATTAGGATGTGTACATATTTTCAAGATCTTAATAAAGCCTCTTTGAAGGATGATTTCCCTCTCTCGAATATCGATATGATAGTGGATTCTGTAGCAGGTTATTCTTTATTATCCTTCATGGATGGTTTCTTAGGATATAATCAAATCTTCATTAATCCTCAAGATCAATTTAAAACCGCTTTCACCACCTCTTGGGGCATGTTTTGTTGGGTTATGATGCCTTTTGGATTGAAAAATGTAGGTGCTACCTATCAACGTTCTATGACCCTTATTTTTCTTGATTACATGAATAAGATCTTGGAATATTGTGTTGATGACATCTTAGCTAAAGCCATTCTTCATATAGATCATGTTAAGATCCTTCGTCAAGTCTTTGAAAGAATTCGTAAGTATAACATGCACTTGAATCCCCAAAAGTGTATTTTTGGTGTGGATAATGGTAAACTATTAGGATTCATAGTCTTGCATCATGGAATTGAGGTGGATACAAAAAAAATAGATGCCATTGTTAATATACCACCTCCAAAAAATGTTTCCCAACTAAAAATATTACAAGGAAAGATCCAAGCTATTCGTAGATTGATTTCTCAACTTGTAGATCGCGCCTTTCCTTTTACTCAATTTCTTAAAAAGAATATCACCTTTCAATGGAATGAGGATTTTCGTCAAGCATTTGAAGACCTAAAAACCTATTTGGCCAATCCTCCTATTCTTCAATCCACTGACACATCTAAACCCTCCATGCTCTTGCATCCTTATTAGCACAACGTGATAAAGATGGTAGATAATTTTTGGTTTATTATATAAGTCACACTCTACTTGATTACGAAGTCCGATATTCTATAATAGAAAGACAATGTCTGCTTTAGTCTTTGCAACCCAAAAATTAAGACATTACCTTTTGAGTGTTGAAGTCCATGTTATCATTAAATTTGATCCTCTCAAACATATTTTCTCTAAAACTAATCTTTCAAGATGCTTAGCCAAGTGGGTTATGATGTTGATCGAGTTTGACCTTAAGTTTGTCTCGCAGAAGGCAATAAAGGGTCAATCATTGACCGATCACTTAGATGAGGCTCCTTCACCCTACCTAACCCGGAGTCTTTCCTTGATGAATACACTTTCTCTACTAAGATTGATGAGGTTTGGGAATTATATTTTGATGGCTCTAAGTGTCACATAGGATCGGTGTAGGGGTGGTCCTAATCTCTCCTAAAAAGAAACCTATCCCTTTATCATATCATCCTAATTTCTTGTGTACTAATAAAATTTCTGAATACAACGCTCTTATAGTTGGAATTAAAGCAGCCTTAGCTCTAAATGTGAAACATCTACATATCTATGGAGACTCTCAATTAATCATAAGGCAAGTGATGGGAATTTATCAAGCTAAGAAAAATAAATTATCACAATATAAACATTTAGCTTTTCCTTATTGCAAAAGTTTGATTCTTATACCATGGAGCCTGTTCATCGAAAAGATAATCAACATGCTAATGCAATGGCATGTGTAGCCTCTCTTGTGTCTTTAGAGGACCCCTTGGTAGATCTCAAATTCATTATTCACAACCTCACTACCCCAACTATTGCATATAATTCTAGTGATGTGGTATATTGTTGCATTAGAGAGCCTGATGAGTAGTACTTGTATATCATGAGATATTTGAATGATGGTACCTTTCTTGACTCTATGAACAAGAATACTAGGGCTAGGATTTGCAAGTTGGCTGCTAGATACATTATCCCTTCTAATGTTATTTATAGGAGGGGTTATAATGGTCTTCTCCTTCGATGTCTTAACAAAGCTGAAATCCCTGTTGCTCTTGAGGAAGCACATTTAGGTGCTTGTGGGGGGCATTTTGGAGGAAGATCCTTAGTTCAAAGATTGATCTGAATGGGATACTATTGGTAGACCATGGAAAAGTATTCCTTTGCATTTGTTAAGAAATATCATCAGTGTCAGCAACTTAGAAATTTGATCCATGCTCCCACCCAAGAACTTCAATCTCAAGTACCATCTTGGCCCTTTTCCATGTGGGGTTTGGATCTCATTGGTAAAATATCTCCTCCTTCATCTCAAGGACATACTTTCATCATAGCCACAACTGATTACTTTACGAAGTGGGTAGAAGCAGTTCCTCTTCAATCCACTACCATTGAAGTAATTTGTCAATTCATCTTAGAAAACATCATTTCCCTATTTGGAATACCTTTCGCTTTTGTTTCAGATAGTGGAACGTCATTTAAAAACAAAGATGTGAAGATGTTTATTGAGAAATGTCATATTCAACATAAATTTTCTACACCATATTATCCTCAATCAAATGGTCAAGTTGAGTCTTCAAATAGGATAATTGAGAAAATTCTTCATAAGACTATGAACAAGCATGGTAAGGATTGGCATACTTAGTTAATATACACTCTTTGGGCTTACCGAACGAGAGTACACATTGCTAAGGGTTGTACTCCTTATAATCTGGTTTATGGTGTTGATGTCATTATGCCTTTGGAGTTGGAAATTCCATCTTTAAGATTTTTTTCTTAAGGGTATAATGGATAATGATTCCTATATAGAACAAAGGCTTCAACAACTTGAGATGCTCGACGAACGTCGCATAAACACCCTTGAGAATATTCAAGCATAAAATAAAACCCTACAACAAAGCTACAATGATAAATTCATTCAACATTCCTTCTTAGTAGGTGATTTGGTACTTTATGAGAATTAGCACAATGTGAATGCCTTACTTGAGAAGAAAGGAAAATTCAGCCCCTAATTGGCTTGGACCATAGATTGTTGTCAAATTCTATGGATCAGGTGCTTACAAGATAGCAGATGTGGAAGGTATGCCTCTAAAAGAACCCATAAATGCTATGCACCTTCATAGATACTATGCCTAGTCTTTGTCTCTATCTCTCTCCTATTTTATTCTCTCTCTCCTCGTGTATTGTCTTTCTTCAGAATTGGATAATATGTTAGCATATCTTCATTAAAGTATGTTGTATAAAATGATATTGTATTTTTTAGTCTACATTACTTCATTCTTGACAAGCATGTTTCTTCACTTTAGTGTTTCTCTTGGATTAATTTGTGTAAATTATAATAGATTTACATTTTATATTGACTAGCATGTTATACAATTTCTTATGTGTTAAGTAGGATTATATCATGTTGTGTTTAATTAGAGTTAATTGAATCACATTACTCATATAGTTCTTAGGATTAACACATTTTCCTCCTACATCACCAAGGTAGCATTTAATTAAATCACACATGTATCAATTTAATCATGAAGCATTGAGAAATCAATCACATGGAAATTAAATTAGAGATATATGTTCATTACCAAATATGTTACTTTTAATCAAAGCAATGTATACATTTTTTCACGAATTAAAATAACATGTTTGAGATAAAACATAAGCATAAATAGATACATATCGATAAATGTCATAACATGCATATAAATGTACATCAAAAATATCATATCATGATCATCTCCTATCCCTAGGAATAGCAGCTAGAGGATGGTGACTAGATGTCCCCTCCTGATCTAGTCATGGAGGTGGGCCCATGGATGTGTATCGTGATGTGGAGCGTGAGTGACTCCATGAGGAGCTCCTATGATCCCTCTCCATCATGATCCCACAGTATGTGGTTGCCTCTGCCTGAGATGTTGCTAGATTACGTTGTCTATTGCAGTCTCTCTAGAAAATATCTCTAACTCTCTCTACAGACCTCCATCTTGACCCGAATAGGGGTGAATGGGTTTGCGTGTCACCCCACACTCCCCTGACATCTATGTACTATCTACAAGGAGCTAGGAATGTGTACAGTCATGATGAGACTTGTCACTATGTTATGGATAAGAGAGCGCAACTCATGGACACTAAGTGCAGAGATAGAGAGAGGTTTTCATCAGTAACATTCTATATCATCAAATATAAAAATATTAAGAAGCATAAATTAAACAATCATAAAACACTTTACCTAGATCTCCCTCTCACCAATAAGGGTTGTGGAAAGGGACCTCCTGTGACTGGGACCCACTATGCTCTCCAGACTCATTGTATCTCTGCACAGTGGGTATGGGATAGTGGGGACTAGAATTAGGACCCCTTATAGGGTCCTTCTCCACTCGCAATGGAATGCTCAGTGGATCTAGGGCTATGGTGTCATCCCTAGAGTGATGAGGAATTGCACCTGACTTTTCCTCCTTATTCCCCTTGTCCTCCTCATCCTCCTTCTCCTCCTCTACATCCCTCTCATCGTCACCATCCTAATCTCCCTCTCCTACACTACTAGCCTCATGTTTCCATGCATCATCATCTTGATCATCTATGTCCTCTTCACCTGGGTCCTCGGATGTGTCAGGATCCTCATCATCACCTATGCGTCTCAATGGTCTGGGGTACCCTATCGGGAAGTCTACTAGAAAGATAGCTCCAGGGTATGTCCTACCCCACCATGTGATGTACCATTGGTGTGTGCCCACATCATCTCTATAATCGGTCACAATGTCCCGATCTGGCCCATCTGAATCTATAATGTCAATCTCATCACTAGTGCACCTTGGAATGGCTCTTGGCCTAGGAGTCACATGTGAGTGATAGATATAGATAGGCACATATGTAGGAACACACTGCTCAAACCCAAACTATCATCAGACTTAGTTGAAGTAGAATGGGACCACGATGTGGTTGTACCATCTCTCTAGCAGATAGTTTTGTCGCATGAAAAACCACTACCTATATATCCCCACCCACATGTACATCCTGAGGTAGGGTCTCTATCTGATGGCCTCCACTATCAATCTATCAAAACTTACTCTCCAATGCAACAGATCCCTGAACCACCACTCACAGGTAAGTGGATATGTGAACACTCTAGGATGCTCCATAACCAAGTCAATGGGCACCCCAATGGGTCTAGTGCATGTAATGTGCTCGAATATCCATATTTGTAGTAGTGTGCAGGTCATCCAGTTGTATCCCTATCCAAACATGTACTCTCTTAGGTCATGAAAGAGGTGGGATAACATGCTCCACCCCTAGGAGAATACCCTCTGATGTCTCTCCCTATCTCTAACTGCATAAGCGATACCTTCATGCCTGTGAGTTTTTCACCCATTAGGGCACATGACTAATGCAATGATAGAAATGATCAGCTATCTCACTAGAGAAACCTCACCGGTGGGATGTAAGAGCCAACTAATCATAATACAACCCCTCATCTCATCAGGAATCTCTCTCCCAATGCAATAGATATGCTCCCTCCTATAATCAGCAGCAGTGCGATCAGCTTAGTATCTCACTGCCTCTCCTCTTATGGGAAGATGAAGTATGTGGTACACATTCTCAAGTGTAACTATCATCTCCCCCATAGGAAGAAGAAAGGTGGAGGTATCCATGTCCCATCTCTCCATCAGTATCATCAACATTGCAGAGTGGAACTTGATGGCGAGCATGGTCATCACATACCACAAACCTACTATGTGAAGCAACTCTCTATCCTCTGGTGAGAGCCATGGAATCTGACTTCATAGGCATCAAGAGGTGTGACCAGTAGTATGCTCATGAATATAGGGAAGAATCTGCAAAATCAAAAACATCAAACCATCACTAATCGATCATAATCATCTAATAGAAAACATCATTGCATCTATCTCATCTCTTTGTCGCATTATCATGTGCAACCCTTAGCCCCTATGAGTAAGGACCAAGGTGCCCTAAGTGGACCAAGGCACCCCTCTAGGACCAGGGCACCCATGTGGTGTTGGGACCTATAAAATTTTGTTAGTTTGAGAGGCCCATTTCAAAAAAATTGTATCTGCACTTCCATCTTAGTGTGTTAGAAACCCTCAAAAGATTTTTAAAAAACGCAATTGGCAAGTGTAGAAACAAGTTTTCCCTATCATGGCTAGATGGGGTCATGTGGTTGTAGACAAATGGGAATCAAAGAAACTTTTAGCTAATGCGATTGGCAAGTGTATAGTCCAGGCCCATGACCAGAACCATCCTCTCTACATAGTCCAAGGAAGCAATTTCAGTCACCAGGTGTGTAGACCATTTATCCCACATTGGCCATGGGGAGGGGCATTTTTGTATTCAAATGCAAAGTCACATGCATCTATAGTGTCAAAGCTTATGGGTTTTTGATAGGGCTAGCTTAGCGTTGGTGGGTCCTCGCATGTGTGCGCATCTCAAAGCACCCAAATTTTGTAGCAAAAGGGCAATATCCAATGAGCAATTCGGGTAGATCAACAGTGATCACAGATGATCCAATAGTGGTCGCTATACCACAATAGAAATATGCTCCCCAGATATTATCGTGATTTGGAAATTAGTGAGGTGGTAGGTCAGGTGGCACCGAGGCGGACTCTGATAAAATCACAAGGCGCCACGTGGTGAGACACAAAAGAAGAGGTGGAAGGTCTAGTGGTGATGATGCGATAGAATAGGTGACATGTCATCAAAATGAATGTCAAACAAACCTTGGCCGTGATGGATCTCTAAATGGTTTTGTCGAAGGCATCGGTTCCATGAACATTAGGTACATCGAAGAAATCCAAATTGGTTTCGCCGATAAAATAAAGGCATCGATGAAACTGCAGGTTTGATGAGACATGTGAATAGCTCGCCAAGGGAGGAAGTTTGACCAAAAGAATGATATCAGACAAACCAAAGGAAATCATGGGTCCTGTGGCGCAGAAGTGGTGGATGAGGCCGTGCTTAGGTGGATCAGGTGGCGAACCAGAGGTTGACATGTGGCAGGCTTGACAAACAAGTGGTTCCCAGCCAGATCTCATAAGCAAACCAATGGCTGACATGTGGTGACACACGGCAGAAGGGAGCAGATCAACCAAGGTAAAGGTCGGGTAGATCAGGGAAGATCGTACAGTGATGCGAAAGATCCAACAGTGTGTTATCACTGTTTAAAAAATGGGTTTTATTTTCCCATAATTGGCTAATTTTTTGAAATTTTGAGTTAGACACACCATCAATTGCTTCAAGTCTGTGTTGGGTCTTAAGGGTTTAGGGTTTTTAATTATTAAATTGATCAATGTCTGATAAAAAACCCTCTAGTTTCTATTCCTTTGTTACTTTATCCACTTAAGTAATGGGTCTCGGGGTCGTAAGAGGTGTCCCCCCTTGTCATTTGCCTAGGTGGTTGTCGAATTAATTGTAAAAAAGTATGCCTTATGTCTTTTCTTCTTAATGTTGTCGGGCATAGTTTGTTGTGCGCAGCTCTCAGGTGGATCTATGGTTTTCGCTATTTCGCTAGGCGAAGTTACATGTGCTTTAAAACCCGTGAAATGGCGAAAGGGAAAAGTGTTCTAAATGGTGCACATTTGGTCTAGTTTAAAGAGGCTTCATCTAGTTCAAGATCCAACGGCTAGCATTATTTCGTAGCCTGAACTTGCAAGTGAAATACCTTTCACAAAATGGTGAAAGCATCGAGTGGGACCCTGCAGGGAAGACTTTCTAAATGGCTAAAAGGTGATCAAGTCCAGTCCGATCCTACAGTTCGCGCTGTTTCACTAGTTGAAGATGCTCAACAGTTAGCTTTCATGAAGTAGCAAAATGACATGGCACTCCAAGCAGATGGTCTAGCTAGTCGAGAGGGTGAGTAAGATGATGGCATGTGGCAGAGGCCACAATAGTCAGCAAGGCGGGTCTAAGGGTTAAAAGGTGGGTCCCAGAGGTCAGTCATGCCGCAGATAAGAAGTGACCTGGCAGATATAGGTGGCAAGGATGAGGTGGAATCTAGTGTTTTGTCTTAGCAAATGAAAAGTTGACATGTCAGCTTTGAAAGTGACTAGATGTCAGGTGTTTGAAGTTGAGTCAGAGGGCCCATGTCTATCGAATTCACTAAGTTGATAAGCATCGAGCAAGTCAAAAATAATCTAATGGCCCGTGTGAGTTTGCAATGGTAAAGTACTCATGTTTTATGCCCTACGAAATGGTGAAAAGGTTTTTCGGCCCTGAAGACAGATAAAGCATGAGGTTAAAAGGGGATCAACTCCATTTTGATCCAAGGGCTCGCGTTGTTTCGCGGCTGCAAACCAACCGAAGGATATGCTTCACGAAATATCAAAAAGAAGAGAAGGTATCCAGGTGTCATGCTACATGGTGACGTATCCATGGACATGTAGTTTTAGAAGAAGTTGAGGGCCCGCTAAGGTGTAACCGGCAGTATAAGGGAGAGACACGTGGCTGATTTTGAATTAGGCTTGAACAGTTTTCTAAAGCTAATGGTTGAGTACCACGTGGTAGTCAGTAACCAATGAGAAAGAGGCATAAGTAAAGCAAGCATAAAGGTCTCCCTTAAAGGATGGTCATCTCCAAATTGATCCAATGCTTCACGTTGTTTTGTGGCCCGAACTTGAAAGATGTTTAAGCTTCGGGAAATAGCAAAAGACCGCAAGCAGTCAAGGTAAAGGCATGGTTAATGAAGTCAACAGTTTCAGCAAGAGTTAAACACCGTGCAGTTAGAGTTCCATCTAACACGTGGTGCGGTTTCACGAAGGAGAAGTGATCGAAGGATAAAGCCCGCGAAATGGCGAAAAGGAAGTAGGGCCCAGCGCAAAGGCATGGCTGTTAAGTCAGTGTAAAGCCTGATTAAGTTTCTTTTGATCAGACGGCTGGCATGATTTCATTTAATGAAACTGCTCAAAAGTTATGCTCTGCGAAACAACAAAAGAGCGAAAGGAAAGAATGTGCAGGAATATTTTGGCCCGTTGGAGCGAAAAATTTGAATTCGCTCATGAATTCAATTCTGAAGGGATGACCAAAGCATGCAGTATCAATGTCACAGTTAAGAGCCTGGGTACCATATATGATCTCCTATTAACCGGATGAAGGTATCATTCTAAAGAATTATTGCAGAGGATCAGATACAGAGCTATTTTCTTCAAATATAGAGCAAGTCAATTCAACTACAGGGCAGATTCCTTCGAGCTAAAAATAGGTTTTCTTGTACTCTTGTGTGGCAATTTCTTTATCGTGTGTTTTAATTAAGATCTTGATTTGTCACAGAACCAGTTGGGGGTAGTATTTTAATTGCTTGCATATCTTAAAATGGCACCTAAGAGAGAATTTTCTAGGAAAGTTAATTACCAAGAAAGGGCCATTTGTGATGATTTTCTTAAGCAGTTGACGTTGTCAACTAATCAGGCATCGAAAGTAAAAGAATCAGTGCCAAGAGCTCCTTGTTCGAAAATAGGAGAAGGGTTATATGACAAGGGTAATTGGTTGAGAGATCCACAGGCTAGGTTGTCTAGGTTGGGGTTATTCAAAGTTGGATTTGAAATGAGAAATTCACCAGCCCCACAGAATAGCATATGGGAGTTATATGTAGGGAAGTTGGTAGTTCTAGGAGTATTCATGGATATGGATCTATTGACTCAAATTACACATAATTATGATCTAGTTACAAGGAGTATTAGGGACATAAATGGGAAAGCCCTTATTGAAATCAATAATGAAGAATTCAGAAGTGCTTTTGGGCTTAATGAGTTTACCAATTTTCTAGAACCAATTAACTTCAAATCATTAACTCAAGTATACAGTACACAGAGGGACCACCTTAGAAATCGGCCTCTTAAGGAATTTTTTGTGAAGATAGGTAGGTTGACAGTTCTAGGACCCAACACTGAAGAGCCCTTCTCATTGAATCTGTTCACCCTTAGAGCTAAGGGAATGCATTGGTCACTTTGCTTGATTTTGGGAGAGGATGTTGAGGCAAATATGACTAATCATTACATGCTAATGATTGCTCAGATTTTGAATCCTTCTCTTGCAATAACCTTTGATTATGTTTTGTTTATTACTGATGCTATCCATGGAGGATTGATAGGAATAAAGAGTGGGAAGGTGGATAGGCCTTTTGGATGGTATTCACTCCTCATGCATTTTTTTTTTGTTCAAAGGTGGTTATTATTTTGCAAGTGGAATGGACCTTATAAAAGAGAAGGATGGAG
The DNA here is from genome assembly GCF_030272615.1 of Cryptomeria japonica. Classification (NCBI taxonomy): domain Eukaryota; kingdom Viridiplantae; phylum Streptophyta; class Pinopsida; order Cupressales; family Cupressaceae; genus Cryptomeria; species Cryptomeria japonica. The sequence continues at coordinate 588,358,972 of NC_081409.1, forward strand.
AAAAGATGTTAGTCCAACTATGGAGTACAGTGCTGTCATGGGATAGAGATGATGCCAGTTTCTTAAAATTTAATAAATATTTTGCATCAAAGATTAGAACTCTCCTCTGATTAGAAAACCCAAGAATCCCCAAGGTTCTTTTGGAATTTATTACACCAAAAGAATTTGAAGAAAGTATAAAGATTGTTCATAATTGGGGTGATATTTACTTATACTCTATATCCACAGTATTCATAGTCTTTGGTTTTAGAGGCACTCCATTCTTATTGCCCTATCAAGTCCCTCTCAAAGTGGGAATTATACAAGTCCTTAGACAAATTGGTAGTGTACAAGAGGCAGAACTGACAGGCAGGGGTAAAGGGACTATTTTCCCTACAGTTACCATGGCCCACCAATTTGTATTAACCAACGGAGGTTGGAATTGTTTTGAGGATTTTCTCAAACCTTATCATTTGTCAACTACAATATCCAGGTGTGTCGATCCATAAGACTTCTTCAATGGAATGTTTAGAAAGAGAGTAGCATGCAGAGGTAGACTGCATCAATTTCAATTTCCTAAAGACCTCATTAGAAATGAGTTTGATCTAGATGAGCAGGAGCTGAGGAAGGAAAAATGGGCAGCTTTTAAGAAAGCCTCAGATTTTGTACATCAGTTTGATGCCAGCTATGACCCAATGTCTAGATTTTTCCCTTTTGAGGAGAAAATAATGTTCCTAATTGTTTGCTTTGAGGATGTAATGCAGACTCTGAAAGAAAAAAGGGAGGCTGTGATTAAAAGCAACCCTGAAAAGGCAAGAATGGTTCTAAGTAGGTCTTCCCCTACTAGAGTAATCCCTCCTGGTGACTATACATTGCACAAGAAATATAATTATAGTGTGCTGGTGCCTACAATAGGGGAACCCTCTACCTCCAAAGGAAAGAGAAAGATACAAGATGTCATTGACATCCAAGACAACCCAAAGAAGAAGAGAGTAGGAAAAGAGATACAATCTGATACACCCTTGTACTCTCCATCCTAATCCCCTATTCATATAGGAGATGAACAGGCAGTAGCTGAACAACTGATACAATTAGGCAGTCTAGGAGAAATAGGCTACACTTATGATGAAGTGGAAGAAGGAATGCCAGAAGAGCCCCCTACTCTTGAGATGAACATCACTACCAATGAATTCAAGGGCCAGGAGTCAGATCCTGAGATCAAGCAGGCCAGTGATGACTTCTTGGCTGACAACAATTTTGTTACATTAGAAGCATTTATGCAATTTGTACGGAAGCAAAATATAGACAAATATAATGCATGATGTGAGAAGAAAAAAGGTGAGCAGCCTCATAAAGATACAGCTCTGGTGGAGGAGGAAATAAAGCAAGAAATGACAGATGAGTTTAAGACCATCACTCTTGAGCAAGGAAGAGATATGGTGACACAAGCTGGAGTACTCATTCTCCCTGAGTGGGACATAGTAGATGCCCTAGTACTGGAGGCAATGAGAAAAGAAACCAAGCCTATGGAGGGAACCACTTTTAGCAAAGATAATGCTGCACTAGTCATATGGTCTCTTAAGAAAGATGAGAAAAGGAGAAATAAGGACACCCCAGGGTCAAGTCACCTTGGTGGAATGATAGTGAAAAGAGTGCAGAACACAGGGATGGTGGAAGCTGCTAGCACTGTGCTAGAAACTGCAAAGTTTAATGTTGCAGTAGCAGAAAGGGAAGCTAAGGAAAAAGAAGACCTCCAAGTCAAGTTGGAGACAATTTTGAAGGCTTATAACAGTGTTAAGGAAGAGGTAAAAGGTAAAGATAGCATCATTGCTAAGCTGCAAAGCCAGTTGATAGGATAGTACCATCAAGGTGAGTCTTCAACATTGATGATCTCCTCTTCTCCTACAAGACCTCCACCTACCAGCCCCATCATTGAGTTCCCACCATCTCTAGCACCTTCTAGTTCTAAAATGGTTGATATTACTCCTCAAGAATTAGAGAATTTAAAATAGGCTCAGGCCTTGTATGCAAAGAAGTATGAAGAAAGAGTAAGGGCTACCATTTCAAGTTTTGTAGATACCATGAGTGCTTCACTACTATATAACAACATAAGCAAGATTTTAGATATGTGGAATGAGCTTAATGGAGATAAGGCTATTTTGACACCTATTTTTGACAAGTGGAAGCCCAGAGAGCAGGACTTGGAGTCTATTTGTGCATCTTATGATGAAAAAGGGGTCGATCCTATCATCAAATCCACTTGCGATACCACCAAGGATCTAGTAAAATTGGCAGAAGGGATAGACAATGCTGACAGGAAAATCAACTTGTATAAAAAGGAGTACATTGATCAGGTTTTTGAATTGATTCCAGAAGTTTTTGTTAGCCCAAATCAATTAAAGGACAAACACGTGTGGCTTAAGGAATTAGAGGCCAAACTGTCAATTAGAATAAAAGGAATTGTTAACTTATATGATGCTTCCTTTTTTGTTGTAACAATTCAGGAGATAGAGAAAATCAAATCTCATTATGGTTTTCTCAATTCAGAGGTTAACAAGATGAGGAATTCATGGAAAAGGTTAACCAAGGCTAAGGCAAAAGTGATTAACTTCACATGGCCAACTAATGATGTGTGCAATGATTGGACAAGAAAATATGCTATTCAGGATGTAGAGCAGTTAGAAGGAGCTCCTGAACAGTTAGAAGTGATTGCAACCGGACAACAAGTAGAAGAAGCCACTGAAATTGAAAAAGACTTGTAATCGTTTTTGCAAAAGGTTTTGTAACTTCTTCTTGAGAAGCAATAATTGTAACAAATTCTCCTAGGAAAGTCCGAAGCTATGTGAATCCATATTGTTATAAATGGATACCAGGACTAGTGAAAGAGGGATCACAAAATAATTGTAAGAAAATGTTGTAGAAATTTATCTGAGATTTTCTAAGTTTTAATGGAGAATATTTGAAAGTTCTTGTAATACCTTTTTGAAGAAGAATATCAATATACAGACCATTGGTTTCGAGTAAAACTGTGTGTTGTCTTCAAATGTGTTTGCTTATGTTTACTATTTCACTCTAAATAATCCAGGGTTATTTCATTTGAATAGGGGTTGTAAGGCAACTTTTAGTAGATGTGTTGCTAGATTTTCTCTTTAGGAGGGAAATTAAATATGCAGGGATCACTTCTACCAGTAAATTCTTTGTGAGATGTTTTGAATCTTGATGAACATAGTTTACTTTAGAATGCATAAATTCTTATATGTGTCAGGAATATATAGGGATCTACAGAAGCCGACTAATGGGATATGTATAGATATTTTGATTGGGGGAGTATAATTTGAATTTAAATGACTCTATGACCTTGGATAAGGCACTGGTATAGATCAAGGTTGTTTATTACATGTTTTGTAGGTCAAATACTGAATATGAATACAATTTTGATTCCTTAGTTTCAGTAAGTTTTAAGGTGATTAGATCCACTGGTTTTCTGGACTGGTTTGCTGTGGATTTATCTTTTTAAAGTGTGAATTCAGTTCACAAAGGTATACCCGCCTGGACTCTGAGTAGGTCCGAAGTGTAGAAGGTTAAATGAAACCTTGTCATATGTTGTCCTAAGAGTTTCCTTCCCTTTAATATCTCTTCTGCATAGAGTTATCATATTATTATAAGGATGTTGAAGTGAATTAGATTTTGAAGACAACAAAAGTGGCAACTCTGCTAAGGAGAGTCACATTAAGGATCTAGACGCAAATTTGTGCTTAAGTTTGTAAAGAAAACCATTGTGTTTGTGGAATTCCTGCGTATTATTCTAAAAGCTTGTTTTCATAATTCCCATATTCTTGTGGGTGGCAACTCTATTATCTTGGAACCAGTCCTTGTGAAGTACAAAAAGAAAAGAAGACAAGCACAATGCAAGGAGGAAAAAACACCAGATCATTCATGAAGAAGCATCCTCATGAAACTTTGCAAGAAGGTTTGCCAAAGCAGTCACGAAGAGGTCAAAAGAGATCAGTCTCCACAAACCATCAAATGTTTCTTGGGTACAAAAGAATAATAATACCAGTAAGATGGTTGATCGACCTATTTATGCAAAGTCTAATTCTTCTTCCAGAGATTCAGAAGATGATATATTAGGTTTCCATTCAGGATTGTTTGGAAATATTGATAATGCACCTGCTTTAAATCAAGATTTATCCCATATTAGTGCCTCTGCAAGAGATAGGACCAGTTCAAACGCAATTAGACATTTTGTGCCGAGAATAATCGATGGAAACATTAGTTTGATTGACATAGATCAAGTCAATATATCTGATTCTAAGGAAATTTTCCCTGATGAAGATAAAGTATCCCAAGAGATTGAAGACTTGAATAGGAGAATTCACCATTTAATCTCCCTAAGAGCCCAAAAGGAAGCAAATAAGGAGAAGGAGGTTAAAGCTAAATTAATGGAGAGATATAGGCTTCTTAGACAGATAGTTGATCCTGAGGTACTGGGCAAAGAAAAGGAAAAGAGTGATGAAGAAGGCCCTATGATCAAAGAAATCTTGATCCCCAAAGCCAAGCCAGCATATAGGTCAGTAGTCCAACCAAACAGGGAAGTTCTTAGTGATTCTCAGCTTCCTAGGACTAATGTGGATAAAGGAAAATAGAAATGGGTAGATGATGGAATTGGGTCTAAAAGTGCAGAGGAGATTTCTCATAGGTTGTTAGCACATGAGAGAGAAATGGAAAGAATGAGGAAAGAAAAGGAGGATTTACAAATGGAGTTAGAGAAAGCTGAGTTGGAAGTAGCCAATCAGGAAGTGAAGAGAAAAATTAGCTACTTAAAAGCTCCCCCTATCATGTTTCCATTAGAAGATCTTAATAAGCTTGATCCTCAACAAATTTCCCTTCCCCCGGTTAAGATTCGGCCTAATGTGCCTGCTAATACTGCATTAGTGAGTCAAACCCCTGTGAACAATTAGCATGGCCAAGTATCTTAGTCCTTAATTCCAAAAGTTAGAATGAACATGGGAAATAATAATGTTGCTCCCCCTTTTCAAAGGAGACCTATCAATTTAGAGCAATATAGACAATTGTTCTTTGATGGGATCCCAGGATATCCCAACCATGTTCCTACTGAGTTAAGAGAAAGAAACCATAAATTTGCTAGAAATAATGCAATTAGTGCTGAGGAACATCTAAAATATTTTGGGGACCTAATAAATGATTATGAGATAGTGGATGAAGATGTCATCATGAAACTGTTTGTCCAGTCCCTGGTTGATGATGTAAGGGATTGGTACAGAGGTCTTCCAGTTAATAGCATAGGGTCATGGGAGGATTTTAAAAATTGTTTTCAAGAGCAGTATGGTGATAAGACTAATGTGAGCTTCATGCTTAATGAATTCAATAACATCAGAAAGTCTGATAATGAAATGGTCACTGACTTCAATGCTAGATTCCAAAAGGCTATGCATAGATTGTATCTGGTGATGAGATTAGATAATAACATGTGTTTAAATACCTACTACAATGCATTTGATTCTAAGATGGCCTATATCCTGAGAGATAAAAATCCACATAAATTGAGAGATGCTTTTAGAATTGCCTTTAATGTAGAAAGTAATAGAAAAGAATCTGGGAAGTTGGGAAGAAGAACAGATGGTAGATTATGGCAAGAAACAAAACAACAACCTAACAAAGTTGCTAAGGAGGAAGATAAGATAGAGAAATTGGTTATTGAAATGAAGGATCTGACTACCAAGGTAAACAAAAATGACAAACCTCATTATAACTGGCAAGATAGACCCCCTAGATTGCATGACATGCCATATAATACCAATTGGAAAGATGGCAAACCCCAGAATGAGAAGCCCAAAATTGCTCAGAATCAGGACACTCTAGATCCCTTGAAAGGGAAAACTATCCATAATATAGAAAATACTCCCTGGTGTATTGCCTATGATGGACCACATTCTCCTCATCAGTGTGCAGTGGCTCAGGCTCTTGAAGAATCTATGAGACAAGAAGCTGAGCCTGACATCAATATGTTTGAAACCATCATAGAAAGTGATGAGGAGTCTATACAAAGTGAATACAGTGATGTACTAGATAATGAAAGGTTTGTTCAAGGACAACTAACCTTAGATTGGCATCCTACAATGAATGTGGTAACAATTAAGGATGAAGAAGTTCATCTTAGAAGGCCTAGTGAGGAAGAAGTTAAAAATCTCACTAAAGCTGCCATTGCTAAAGCAAAACACAACTATAACTTGAGGAGCACTAAGAAGGACACTAATCAGGGTGAACCTGGTTCCATGTTCATAAAAGAGGTCACTCAAAAGGGGGCAGCAAGTAGTGCTACTACTGTTCCTAAGATTGGTCGAGACAAGAAGGAACAGGTTAAAGATGTACCCAAGAGTATAGATGACAAAGATATTGGTGATATACAAGGAGCTGCCATGGTGAAAAAGGCAAGTTAGCTCAAGATAGAAAGAGTTAGAGCTAATACTAAAGTAAGAAATAGTTCTACATTTGACATGGCTCAAGCTCTAACACAAATGAAGGTCACTATCCCATTAGTAGAATTACTAAAGATTAAAGAACATAGGGATGCAGCTTTGTCTTTATTTTCTAGTATATCTAACAGTGACATAGTCCTACCCACTAGTTCAACTAGAGTTGGAAAGGATCAAGAGTTCCAAACCCCAGAGGTTTATGTTGGAACCACTATCACTCAAGAGCCTTCACAGGTAGACCCTTTCTATGTTACTTTGTTAGTAAACAATCGGTTGATAAAAAACTGCATGATTGATTCAGGAGCTGCTGCTAATGTAATGCCCTATGGTGTTATGAAAGAATTAGGACTGTCAGTAACCACTGTATATGGGAAATGCTATGCTATGGATAATAGGGAAGTACCTGTGATAGGTACAATGAAAGATGTTGAGGTAAAAATAGCAGCATTCCCCGAGGCAACTTATAAAATGGATGTTATTGTTACTGATACCAAGCCCCATTATGGTATGTTGTTATCCAGGTAGTGGGCAGTAGCAGTAGGAGGAAATGTTCAACTGGATTTATCTTATGCCACCATTCCAATCAATGGAAATCAAGTCAAGTTGTATAGAGAGCCATGTGCTCCTAGGGTGATTGAAAATATAGACCCTAATATGCTCAATTGTATGATTGATGTAGATCTTGATAATTTCATAGTACAACCAATTTTACCCTAGTTGAAGAATACTGACCCCATTGTGGTCGAATTAGAAGCACAATAGTATGGATTATGGCAGATGTACTTTGATGGAGCTTGCTCCAAAGAAGGATTTGGAGCAGGGGTTCTTTTTGTACCCCGATCAGGTATAACTTTTAAGTATTCATTCTTATTGGCTTTCCAGTGCACAAATAATACTGCAGAGTATGAAGCTCTATTGTTGGGGCTTGAGGTTGCAAAAAGGCATGGAATCTAGATGTTGACAGTGTTAGGGGATTCAAAATTGGTTGTTTCTTAGGTAAGATCCAAATATGCATCCAAGAATGATAGATTAAAGAGATATAAACATGCAGTTTGGGATGTTATTGAGCATTTTAGTGCATTTTCTATTAATTGGATAGAGTGATCAAAGAATATTATGGCAAATTTCTTAGCTAATGTTGCCTTGAAAAATGATGATGCAATACTGACTGGTATTTCCACTATGGAAATAAAATCTAGGCCTACTATTCCTGATAATGTATACAATTGGCAAGTTTTTGTTGATGATGAAGATATTCTTAGGTTCATCCAATGTATTGATGATTATGATGGATAGAAGATTGATTACAATGCACTAGTGGAGGTGGTTGACAATAGGGAAATAGTGTTTGGAAATGATTTGGTCAAGATGGAAACCAATGAAATACCCAAAGGGCTGGTAGAGCTGGAAAGCATGTTCAATTACAAGGACAGTCACTTACATCAGCAGTCTACCACCAAGTTGGAAGAGTAAGAGGAGGTAAACCTGGGGACTGAATCATCCCCTAAGTTAGTATACATTGGGAAGAAATTACCCCCTCATGTCAGGACTAACCTTATTAATTTATTAAGGAAATATAAACATGTTTTTGCTTGGTCTTATGAAGACCTAAAGGCATATAGACAAGATCTTTTTCAGCATGAAGTTCCTTTACTTCCAGATGTTAATCCTTTCAGACAGAAACAAAGACCCATAAATCCCCTGTTAGAAACTAAGATGCAGCAAGAGTTGACTAAATTAAGAGAAGGGGGGATTATCAAACCTATAAGACATTCTTCTTGGGTCTCCAATCTAGTCCCAGTAAGAAAGAAGAATGGGGACATTAGATTGTGTGTGGATTTTAGAAATCTAAATGTTGCTTCTTTAAAGGACAATTACTCTTCTCCCAATATGGAAGCTATGTTGCAGAGAGTAACAGGTTGTGATTTTTTGTCCATGATGGATGGTTTTTCAGGATACAATCAAGTGTTAGTGAAGGAATCTGAATAGTTTAAAACTGCCTTCACTACTCCATGGGGGACATATGTCTATGTGAGAATGCCGTTCGGACTGAAAAATGCTAGAGCTAAATTTCAAAGAGCCATGGATGTAGCCTTCAAAGAATTCATTAATATCATCATGGTGGTTTATCAAGATGATCTAACCTATTTCTCCTGAAGGGCTGATGATCATTGTGGACATTTGGAAAAGGTGTTCAGTAAAGCCTTGGAATTTGGTGTGTCGTTAAATCCCAAGAAATGTCATTTTGGGGTCACTGAAGGAAAACTACTCGGACACATTGTTTCCAAGGAAGGGGTAAGGATAGACCCTGAAAGAATTGAAGCAATAAATAAAGTGTCTGAACCAAAGAATGTTAAAGGTATTCAATCCTTTCTAGGCAAAGTGAATTTTGTTAGGAGGTTCATTGCAAACTTTGTAGAGATAGTGAAGCCCATTGTCAAGTTGCTCAAGAAGGATACCAAATTTTGTTGGGATCAAGAAGCCTCAAAGGCTTTTGCTGAAATTAAGAAGGCCATTCCGGAAGCACTAGTGTTAAAGTCTCCTGATTATAGTAAGCCCTTTTCTCTGTTCTCTTTTGCTTCATATCATACAGTAGCTGCAGTATTGTTACAAAAGGATAATGAGGGATATGAACATCCCATAGCTTTCTACAGCAAGTCTTTGCAAGCAACAAAATTGAAATATGAAACCATGGAGAAACAAGCTTATGCTTTGGTTAAAGTTGTCAAGGATTTTAGGCCATATCTAGTAAATGCAAATATCATTACTTATGTCCCACATGCTGTAGTTAAGGATATTTTGTTCCAGTCTGAAGTTACAGGGAAAAGATGCAAATGGATTAATAGAATCCAAGAATTTGACTTGGAAATAAAGATCACCAAATTGGTGAGAGGTTTAGGTCTAGCTAAGCTCATGACTGAGCCTAATCTTTTGAATGTTGAATACATAATGTTGAAGTCAAAGATACTTCAGTTACTAGTATTGAAAGACAACCTTGGTACTCAGAGATAGTCTGATTCCTAAGAGATATTGCATTCTCAGAAGGAATGACACATAATCAGAAAAGAACTCTGAAACTCAAGTCACAAAAATATGTGCTCATTCAAGGTGATCTGTTCTGGAGAAAAAGAGATGGAGAATTACTAATGTGTTTGGATGAATTCCAGGCTAAACGAGTATTGACTGAAATGCATGATGGAGTATGTGGGGGCCATTACTCTGCTAAGACAACTGCTGGTAAGATAATCTGGGTTGGATACTATTGGCCTACCTTATTCAAAGATGCTCATGCATATGTCCGAAAATGTGACCCATGTCAGAAGTTTTCATCCAAGCTGAAGTATGAAGGAGCCTTACCCCTAAATCCAGTCACAATGGAAGCCCCTTTTGTCCAGTGGGGCATTGATTTTATTGGAGAGATTGTTGAGAGGTTAGGAAGAGGTCACAAATGGATCATAGTGGCCACTGACTATTTCACCAAATGGATAGAAGCTATTCCTACAAGAAGAGCTACAAGTAAGGTTGTCATTGATTTCTTGATGGATAATGTAATAACTAGGTTTGGAATACCTACAAAATTGGTAATGGATAATGCCATGAGTTTCAGGTCGAAAGAGTTTGTAGGATTTTGTACCGGTCATGGAATACTCATGTCTTACTCTTCACCTTATCACCCTCAAGGGAATGGACAAGCAGAATCCAACAATAAAAGCCTTTTGAACATCATCAAGAAAATCCAGGAAGAAAATAAGAGATCTTGGGATAAAAAATTGAAATTAGCTTTGTGGGTGGATAGAATAATAGTCAAGAAGGCCATTGGGATGTCACCTTTTGAACTGGTTTATGGTACACAAGTCAAATTGCTAGTGAATAATCTTCTTCCAATTTATATATTCTTGCAAGATGAGGACATGGAGCTATCTGAACCTATGGAAAACAAAATGATCCAAATTGTGGAGGTGGAAGACCTCAGAACTTTGGCTCATAAGAGAAATCAGAAGATTCAATTGCAGTCCAAATACCTTTTTGATAAAAGGACATCATTAAGGAAGTTTCAAATTGATGACATTGTTCTTCAGTGGAATGCAAAAGGACAGGACAAGGGAAAGCATAAAAAATTTGAATCATTATGGATTGGCCCTTTTGTGGTCTGTGACTTAAATGGTAAGGATTCATATTTTGTGAAGAATATGAATGATGAAGTACAGGAATTTCTAGTGCATGTACAATTCCTGAAACATTATTTCTCTTCATGTCCATGTGAAGTAGGTCCTTTGTTTGTATATATTTTGTTTATCTCCTGTTGTTTTGTTTGGGTTTGTGTTTTGGTCTGTTTCTCCAGAGTTTCTGAGTTTTCTTGTGTTGACCTTGCGATCAACCATCCCCAGTCAGAGCCGTTGTTATCACTGTTTAAAAATTGGGTTTTCTTTTCCCATAACTGGCTAATTTTTTGAAATTTTGAGTTAAACACACCATCAATTGCTTCAGGTCTGTGTTGAGTCTTATTAAATCACTCAATGTCTGATAAAAAACCCTCTGGTTTCTATTCCTTAGTTACTTTATCCACTTAAGTAATGGGTCTCGGGGTCATAAGAGGTGTCCCCCCCTTGTCATTTGCCTAGGCGGTTGTCGAATTAATTGTAAAAATTTATGCCTTATGTCTTTTCTTCCTAATGTTGTCGGGCACAGTAAGTTGTGCACAACTCTAAGGTGGATCTATTGTTTTCACTATTTCACTAGGTGAAGTTGCACATGGTTTAAAACCTATGAAATGGCGAAAGGGAAAAGCGTTCTAAATGGCACGCATTTGGTCTGGTTTAAAGAGGCTTCATCTCGTTCACGATCCAATGGCTGGCATTATTTCATAGCCTAAACTTGCAAGTGAAATACCTTTCATGAAATGGTGAAAGCATTGGGTGCGACCCTACAGCGAAGACTTTCTAAATGACTAAAAGATGATCAAGTAGAATCTGATCTGATGGTTCACGTTGTTTCACTGGTTGAAGATGCTCAACAGTTAGCTTTCGTGAAGTAGAAAAATGACATGGCACTCCAAGCAGATGGTCCAGCTGGTCGAGAGGGTGAGTGAGATGATGGCACGTGGCAGAGGCCACAATAGTCAGCAAGGCAGGTCTAAGGGTTAAAAGGTGGGTCCCAGAGGTCAGTCATGTCGTGGATAAGAAGTGACCTAGTAGATATAGGTGGCAAGGATGAGGTGGAATCTAGTGTTTTCTCTCAGCAAATGAAAAGTTGACATGTCAGCTTTGAAAGTGACTAGATGCCAGGTGTTTGAAGTTGAGTTAGAGGGTGCACGTCTGCCAAATTCAGTAAGTTGATAAGCATCCAGCAAGTCAAAAATAATCTAATGGCCCACATGAGTTCGCAATGGTAAAGTGCTCATGTTTTATGCCCTGCAAAATGGCAAAAAGGTTTTTCGGCCCCGAAGACAAATAAAGCATGAGGTTAAAAGGGGATCAACTCTGTTTTGATCCAAGGGCTCGTGTTGTTTCACGATTGCGAACCAACCGAAGGATATGCTTCATGAAATAGCAAAAAGAAGAGAAGGTATACAGGTGTCATGCTAGATGGTGACATATCCATGGACATGTGGTTATAGAAGAAGTTGAGGGCCCGCCAAGGTGTAACCGGCGGTATAAGGGAAAGACACGTGGCTAACATTGAAATAGGCTTGAATGGTTTTCTAAAGCTAATGGTTGAGTGCCACATGGTAGTCAGTAACCAATGAGAAAGTGGCATAAGTAAATCAAGCATAAAGGTCTCCCTTAAAGGATGGTCATCTCTGAATTGATCCAATGCTTCGCGTTGTTTCGTGGCCCAAAGTTGAAAGTTGTTTAAGCTTCGCGAAATAGCGAAAGACCGCTAGCAGTCAAGGTAAAGGCGCGGTTAATGAAGAAGTTGATGGTTTCGGTAAGAGTTAAACACCGAGCAGTTAGAGTTCCATCTAACGCCTGGCGTGGTTTCACGAAGGAGAAGTGCTCGAAGGATAAAGCCCACAAAATGGTGAAAAGGAAGTAGGGCCTAGCGCGAAGGCAAGGCTATTAAGTTAGTGTAAAGGCCGATTAAGTTTCCTTTGATCAGATGGTTGGCGTGATTTCATTTAACGAAACTGCTCGAAAGTTATGCTCTGTGGAACATCGAAAGAGTGAAAGGAAAGAATGTGCAGGAATGTTGTGGCCCATTGGAGCGAAAAATTTGAATTCTCTCATGATTTCAATTGTGAAGGGATGGCCAAAGCATGTTGTATCAATGTTGCAGTTAAGAGCCTAGGTACCATATATGATCTCCTATTAACCAAAAGAAGGTATCATTCTAAAGAATTATTGTAGAGCAGATACAGAGCGAGTCAATTCAGTTGCAGGGTGGATTCCTTCAAGCTAAAAACAGGTTTTCTTGTACTCTTGTGTGGCAATTTCTTTGTGGTGTATTTTAATTAAGATCCTAATTTGTCACAGAACCAGTTGGGGGTAGTATTTTAATTGCTTGCATATCTTAAAATGGCACCTAAAAGAGAATTTTCTGGGAAAGTTAATTACCAAGAAAGGGCCATTTGTGATGATTTTCTTGAGTAGTTGACGTTGTCAACTAATCAGGCATCGAAAGTAAAAGAATTAGTGCCAAGAGCTCCTCGTTTGAAAATAGGAGAAGGGTTATATGACAAGGGTAATTGGTTGAGAGATCCAGAGGTTGGGTTGTCTGGGTTGGGGTTATTCAAAGTTTGATTCGGAATGAGAAATTCTCCAGCCTCGCAGAATAGCATCTGGGAGTTAGATGTAGGGAAGTTGGTAGTTCCAGGAGTATTCATGGATATGGATCTATTGACTCAAATTGCACATAATTATGATCCAGTCACAAGGAGTATTAGGGACATAAATGGGAAAGCCCTTATTGAAATCAATAATGAAGAATTCAGAAGTGCTTTTGGGCTTAATGAGTTTACCAATTTTCTAGAACCCATTAACTTCAAATCATTAACTCAAGTATACAGTGCACAGAGGGACCACCTTAGAAATCGGCCTCTTAAGGAATTTTTTGTGAAGATAGGTGGGTTGACAGTTCTAGGACCCAAAACTAAAGAGCCCTTCTCATTGAATCTGTTCACCCTTAGAGCTAAGGGAATGTATTGGTCACTTTGCCAAATTTTGGGAGAGGATGATGAGGCAAATATGCCTAATCATTACATGCTAATGATTGCTCAGATTTTGAAAACTTCTCTTGCAGTAACCTTTTATTATGCTTCATTTATTACTGATGCTATCCATGGACGATTGATAGGAATAAAGAGTGGGAAGGTGGATAGGCCTTTTGGATGGTATTCACTCCTCATGCATTTGTTTTCATTCAAAGGTGGTGATTATTTTGCAAGTGGAATGGACCTTATAAAAGAGAAGGATGGAGAAAAGATGTTAGTCCAACTATGGAGTACAGTGCTGTCATGGGATAGAGATGATGCCAGTTTCTTAAAATTTAATAAATATTTTGCATCAAAGATTAGAACTCTCCTCTGATTAGAAAACCCAAGAATCCCCAAGGTTCTTTTCGAATTTATAACACCAAAAGAATTTGAAGAAAGTATAAAGATTGTTCATAATTGGGGTGATATTTACTTATACCTTGTATCCATAGTATTCAGAGTCTTTGGTTTCAGAGGCACTCCATTCTTATTGCCCTATCAAGTCCCTCTCAAAGTGGGAATTGCAAAAGTCATCAGACAAATTGGTAGTGTACAAGAGGCAGAACTGATAGGTAGGGGTAAAGGGACTATTTTCCCTATGGTTACCATGGCCCACCAATTTGTAATAACCAAGTGAGGTTGGAATTATTTTGAGGATTTTCTCAAACCTTATCATTTGTCAACTGCAATATCTAGGTGTGTCGATCCAAAAGACTTCTTCAATGGCATGCTTAGAAAGAGATTAGTGTGCAGAGGTAGACCCCATCAATTTTAGTTTCCTGAAGACCTCGTTAGAAATGAGTTTGATCTAGATGAGCAGGAGCTAAGGAAGGAAAAATGGGTGGCTTATAAGAAAGCCTTAGATTTTGTACATCAGGTTGATGCCAACTATGACCCATTGTCTAGTTCTTTCCCTTTTGATGAGAAAATAAAGTTCCTAATTGTTTGCTTTGAGGATGTAACGCAGACTCTGAAAGAAAAAAGGGAAGTTGTGATTAAAAACAACCCTGAAAAGGAAAGAATGGTTCTAAGTAGGTCTTCCCCTACTAGAGTAATCCCTCCTGGTGACTACACATTGCACAAGAAATCTAATTATAGTGTTGATGCCTACAACAGGGGAGCCCTCTACCTCCAAAGGAAAGAGGAAGATACAAGATGTCATTGAAATCAAAGAGAGCCCAAAGAAGCAGAGAGTAGGGAAAGAGATACAATCTGATACACCCTTGTACTCTCCATCCCAATCCCCTATTCATATAGGAGATGAACAAGCAGTAGCTGAACAACTGATACAGTTAGGCAGTGTAGGAGAAATAGCCTACACTTATGATAAAGTGGAAGAAGGAATGCCAGAAGAGCCCCCTACTGCTGAGATGAACATCACTACCAATGAATTCAAGGGCCAGGAGTGGGATCCTAAGATCAAGCAGGCCAGTGATGACTTCTTGGCTGATAACAATTTTGTTACATTAGAAACATTTATACAGTTTGTATGGAAACAAAATATAGACAAATACAATGCAAGATGTGAGAAGAGAAAAGGTGAGCAACCTCATAAAGATCCAGCTCTGGTTGAGGAGGAAATAAAGCAAGAAATGATAGATGAGTTTAAGAACATCACTCCTAAGCAAGGAACAGATATGGTGGCACAAGCTGGAGTACTCATTCTTCCTGAGTGGGACATAGCAGATGCCCTGGTACTGGAGGTGGTAAGAAAAGAAACCAAGCCCATGGAGGGAATCACTTTTAGCAAAGATAATGCTACACTAGTCACATGGTCTCTTAAGAGAGACGAGAAAAGGAGAAATAAGGACACCCTAGGGTCAAGTCACCTTGGTGGAATGATAGTGAAAAAGTGCAGAACGCAGGGATAATGGAAGCTGCTAGCACTGTGCTAAAGTCTGCAAAGTTTAATGTTGCAGTAGTAGAAAGGGAAACTAAGTAAAAAGCAGACCTCCAAGT
The DNA here is from genome assembly GCF_030272615.1 of Cryptomeria japonica. Lineage (NCBI taxonomy): Eukaryota > Viridiplantae > Streptophyta > Pinopsida > Cupressales > Cupressaceae > Cryptomeria > Cryptomeria japonica. The sequence continues at coordinate 588,374,599 of NC_081409.1, forward strand.
CAAGTTGGAGACAATTTTGAAGGCTTATAACAGTGTTAAGGAAGAGTTAAGAGGTAAATATAGCATCATTGCTAAGCTGCAAAGCCAACTGATAGGACAGTACCATCAAGGTGAGTCTTCAACATTGATGATCTCCTCTTCTCCTACAAGACCTCCACCTACCAGCCCCATCATTGAGTTCCCACCATCTCTAGTACATTCTAGTTCTCAAATGGTTGAGATTACTCCTCAATAATTAGAGAATTTAAAATAGGCTCAAGCCTTGTATGCAAAGAAGTATGAAGAAATATCAAGGGCTACCATTTCAAGTTTTGCAGATACCATGAGTGCTTCACTACTATATAACAACATAAGAAAGATTTTGGATATGTGGAATGAGCTTAATGGAGATAAGGTTGTTTTGACACCTATTTTTGACAAGTGGAAGCCTAGAGAGCAGGACTTGGAGTCTATTTGTGCATCTTATGATGAAGCAGGGGCCGATCCTATCATCAAATCCCCTTGTGATACCACCAAGGATCTAGTAAAATTGGCAGAAGGGATAGACAATGCTGACAGGAAAATCAACTTGTATAAAAAGGAGTACACTGATTAGGTTTTTGAATTGATTCGAGGAGTTTTTGTCAGCCCAAATTAATTAAAGGACAAACAAGTGTGGCTTAAGGAATTAGAGGCCAAACTGTCATCTAGAATAAAAGGAATTGTTGACTTAGATGATGCTTCCTTTTTTGTTGTAACAATTCAGGAGATAGAGAAAATCAAATCTCATTATGGTTTTCTCAATTCAGAGGTTAACAAGATGAGGAATTCATGGAAAAGGTTAACAAAGGCTAAGGCAAAAGTGATTAACTTCGTGTGGCCAACTGATGATGTGTACAATGAGTGGACAAGAAAATATGCTATCCAGGATGTAGAGTAGTTAGAAGGAGCTCCTAAACAGTTAGAAGAGATTGCAACCAGACAACAAGTAGAAGAAGCCGCTGAAATTGAAAAAGACTTGTAACCGTTTTTGCAAAAGGTTTTGTAACTTCTTCTTGAGAAGCAATAATTGTAACAAATTCTCCTAGGAAAGTCCAAAGCTATGTGCATCCATATTGTTATAAATGGATACCGGGACTAGTGAAAGAGGGATCGCTAAAGAATTGTAAGAAAATGCTGCAAAAATTTATCTGAGATTTTCTGAGTTTTAATGGAGAATATTTGAAAGTTCTTGTAATACCTTTTTGAAGAAGAATGTCAATATACAGACCATTGGTTTCAAGTAAAATTGTGTGTTGTCTTCAAATATGTTTGCATATGTTTACTGTTTCACTCTAAATAATCCAGGGTTATTTCGTTTGAATAGGGGTTGTAAGGCAACTTTCAGTAGATGTGTTTGCTAGCTTTTCTCTTTAGGAGGGAAATTAAATATGCAGGGATCACTTCTACCAGTAAATTCTTTGTGAGATGTTTTGAATCTTGATGAACATAGTTTAGTTTAGAATGCATTAATTTTTATATGTGTCAGGCATATATAGGGATCTACAGAAGCCAACTAATGGGATATGTATAGATATTTTGGTTGGGGGAGTATAATTTGAATTTAAATGACTTTGTGACCTTGGATAAGGAACTGGTATAGATCAAGGTTGTTTATTACATGTTTTGTAGGTCAAATATTGAATATGAATACAGTTTTGATTCCTTAGTTTCAATAAGTTTTAAGGTGATTAGATCCATTGGTTTTCTGGACTGGTTTGTTGTGGATTTATCTTTATAAATTGTGAATTTAGTTCACAATGGTATACCCACCTGGACTCTAATTAGGTCTGAAGTGTAGAAGGTTAAATCAAACCTTGTCATATGTTGTCCTAAGAGTTTCCTTCCCTTTAATATCTTTTCTGCACAGAGTTATCATATTATTATAAGGATGTTGAACTGAATCAGATTTTGAAGACAACATGGTGGTCGCTATACCATGATGGAAAGAAGCTCGCTAGTTATCCCCGTAACTTGGTGACAAAGCACGTGTGGAAAAGGAGTGGATCAGGTATTAAGGATTGAGTAGGTTGAAAGAAGATCCATGGTCCTCGCTATACCACAAGACAAAGATGCTCGATAGCTAGCCCCCAGGAAATACAGACTGACGAGGTGGTAGTTGAGGTGGTCGTCCAAGTGGGCTCCTAACGAATAAGGATGTGCCATGTGGTAGAGCATAGAAGAAGAACCAAGGTAGGTCCAAGTCCCAGGTCTGATGGCAGGTCCAAGAGGTGAGTGGGTCGATCCAAAGGTGAACTAGGAGGTAACACATGGAAGGGATCTGCAGACGAGTGAAATAGATAAGGGGCCCACTTTGAAGGTTAGAAATGGTTAATGACTGCACAGGTCTGATGCAGATCAATGGTTGTTGCTATACCACAACACAAAGATGTATGATGGTTATTCCTTGTGACATGGTAACAAACCACTAGCGGCAAGCCTAGATAGTGGTTAAAGCTAGTAGTTAAGTGGCAAGCGGTTAGGTTTTCAAAGGTTTAAAGATCAAGCAGTTGATAGATGATCGAATGGCTGTCAATATACTACAATGTAAATACATTTGAACTTTAAACACCATGACATGGAGACCAAAGGAAAGGTACTTAGAAAGATAGCCTCCCTGGTCCATTTGCACCAAACTTTAAATAGTCAAAAGAATTAATGGCTAAGGTGTGCAAGTTACATCTGACATTGTTCGAAGTGAAAAGTTGGTGAGAGGTATTCAAGGAGATTTGCAGAGAACATAATGGTGCACGGTTGTGTGTTTTCTTAGTTAGAATCCATCAATTCTCTGGCATGAGATAACACACTAGCATTATGAAGTTGTCGGTTGTTGCAACCAATTTTGGGTAAAAGGAGCCCACCCTTTTGGCTACTTTCCAACTGAATGACTAGTGAATTAATGAAGTGCACGTCCCACAAAGAAAGTTAGGTTTCTCCCTCAACTTCAATGGCACAACAATGTAACTTTTGGAGTAAAAGATAGTTAGGGTGAGAGTTTTCTTCTAGGTAGTCTGAAGCTTGTTGCATCTTGATTTCTATAAAAGGATACCAAGGCTACCTAAAAAAGGGGACACAAATTTGTAGCTAAACTCTAGCAAAATCAATACAGACCTTTTTCTTAGCAATTTCTGAGTCAGATATGATGTACTTGTAACCTTTAGACAGAGGAATGAAATATACACTCCAGAGAATTTAAATAGAGACTTGTATTATCTCTATGTCATTATACTAGTGTTCATTCTATTTAAATAATCAAGGATTGTTTATTCGAATGATTTACTAGGAATCTAATGAAGTTGTTTTTAGTCTTCTTCTCAAGGAGGAAAATATAAATATACTTTGAACAAATTCATTGATATCATTATATTTGGTGTGGATTTGATGATGAAGTCTGGTTCAGATTAGGACTATATATGTCAGGCATATTTAGAGTTGATAGATCAAAAAGTTGTGATTTGTGTATAAGTTTCTTTTGTCAGGTTGCAATATGTTGTAGGTGACTCTATTGCCCAAATAAGGCACTTGTTTACCTGTTGGTTTTTTTGGGTGCATTTTGTGGTCCTTTTCAGAAGATCAAATCAACTTTCCATTTATGTTTTAGTTGTACCAGTCAGAAAGGAAAGTTTACAGGAATTTACACTAGTTTTCTGTAAGCCTTTTGCTATTTTTGTAACAAAATAGTCTTTAAAGGGTTCTCCTGCCCAAGATTTTATAGGCTTAAAGTGTGGGAGGTTTTCTCATTTGGAACCTCATATTGTTGTCTTTATTTCAAACTTTTTGTTGTTCTCTTCCATTGCAGCATAGAGGTAGTAGTTTTCACTTTTAAAGAGAAGAAACACAAGTTTTCAAAATGGAGAACGAAAATGGTGACTCTGCTGGGGAGAGTCAAATAAGATAAGTCTTATAATGTAGATCTGTGTCTTTATTACATAAAAGTGTTGAGATCAGGTTCCCTTGGTTTCAGTCTGAAAATTATTGAGCTTATCTTTCTAAAGAAATCCTTGTTCCATCTTTTAGCATCTTAGAATACTATTTTTTTCTTTTCTAAAGATCAACAGTTTCATTCTCAAGTGTCTTGTAAGTGATTCACCATGTTAAAATATATTTTGTTCCCAAGATATTGGGTGACGACTCTAAAGTTAGGAAAAAAACAATATTCATTTAGAAAAATCTCACTTCAAAGGGTTAGCATGATGAATAGGAGAAGGAATACTAGGTCCTATATGAAGAAAAACCCTCAAGAGAAGTTGCATGAAGGGTTACCTGAACTAGTCAAGAAGGGCTAGAGAGGAACTATTATTCTTGATCAGTCAAATCAGTCATGGAAACATAAGAGTAATCAAATAGGTAAGTCTTTTGAGCATCCCATATATGCAAGGTCCAATGCCTCTTCTCATGACTCTGACCATGATATTATGGGTTTTCATGTTGGCCTATTTGATACTAATGATGATATCCAAACCTTTCACCAAGGATTGTCTAATACCAGTGCTTCTGGGAGAGATAGGCATAGTACAAGTAATAGGGTCAGTTCCATTCCTAAAACTATGGAAGGAAATGTCAGTCTGATTGATATGGACTAGCTAAATGTGTCTGATTCAGAGGAAACCTTTCCAGACCAAGATGAGGTGTCCCGGGAGATTGAGGTTCTAAATCAAAGAGTACATCAATTGATTTCCATATGAAAAAGAAAGGAAAAGGAAAAAGAGAATGAAACCAAAGCCAAACTCATTGAAAGAGATAGGTTATTAAGACAGATTGTAGAACTTGAGTTGTTTGCTCAAGAAGAACCTGGGAGTAAAGAGCAAGATCCTATTATTAGATAAATCCTCGATCGTAAAATTGTTTTTGCACCTAAAGTTGCAACACAACCTAGTAGGGAGGTTCATAGTGATCCCCAACCTGCTAGACCTATTATTGATGAAGGGAAGTAGAAAGTAGTGGAGAATAAATCTGCGGGTCAAGTGTTAGGAAGTGCAGAAGGACCCCAAGGAATGATGTTGCATGAGATCAAGGTAGAAAGGATAAGGAAAGAAAATGAAGACTTGCAAAGGGAGTTAGAAAAGGATGAAATAGAAGCACTCAATGTTGAGTTCAGAAGAAAGATATGTTGCTTAAAAGCTCCTCCTATAACTTTCCCACATGTAGATCATAGTAATCCTACGTCCCAACATACTTCTGCCTCTCTATTGAATACTCAACCAATGATACGAACAAATGCTATTCCACCCATTAACCAATCTAAAAGTGTTGCCCTAAATAATTCTACTATTCAAGTACAATTCCAGCAAATCAAACCAGCCACAGACCATCCCATAATCAAAGTCATCAAACTCTTAGAGCTGGTGGTTCAGGCCCAAGGGTGAACATTGGAAATAACTTTATTGGAAATCAATTTCAAAGGAGACCAATAAATGTTGAGTTGTATAGGTAGTTGTATTTTCATGGAATTCCAAGATATCCAAACCATGTCCCTATTGAAATGAGGGATAAACTCCAAAAGTTTGTTGGGAACAATGTTATCGGTGTTGAAGAACATCTGAAATATTTCGGTGACATGATTAATGACTATGAAATTGCACATGAGGATGTCATTATGAAGTTGTTTATGCAATCTTTGATTGAGGATGCTAGAGATTGGTACAGAGGGTTACCTGTAGACAACATTAGTTCTTGGGAGGAATTCAAGAATTGCTTTAAAGAGCAATATGGTGATAAGACAAATGTGAGCTTCATTCTCAATGAATTTAACAATATCAAGAAATCTGATAATGAGATTGTTATAGATTTTAATACACGGTTTGAAAAGGCAATGCATAGGCTCCTTCAATGTATGAGGTTAGATGAGAATGTATGTCTAACTACCTATTACAATGCCTTTGATCCTAAGATCACTTACATTCTTAGAGATAAGAACCCACATAGCTTAAGGGATGCTTTTAGAATTACAATCAATGTAGAGAGTAATAGAAAAGAATTGGGTAAAATGGGAAGAAGGACTGATGGAAGATTGTGGCAGGAACAAAAACCACAACAAAATAAATCCTCTAAAGAAGAGGATAAGATAGAGAAATTAATGATCGTTGTCAAGGATCTTACTGCTAAAGTAAGTAAACCTGAGAGGCCTCACTACAACTGGCAAGATAGACCTGCTAGATTGCATGATATGCCATATAACACTACATGGAAAGATGAAAAACTCATGCAAGATAGATCAAAAGGCACACAAAATCAGAACACCCCTGATCCTTTAAAGGGATGAAACATTCATAATGTGGAAAATACCCCTTGGTGTATGCATGACCATGATTTTGCATTCTAGGAGGATTGGGATCTCTTCTTGTATCCTCATTGAATTGATTGTTATTGAGGATTTCTACTTCATCTCTTCTAGGTAATTTGGTTTCTTCATTGGTTCTGGTGGTATTGGGAATTGATGTGTCATTCATGCGGAGACCAAATATGTCCTCATATTGTTTGTTATTAGGGGGAGGGTCACTTTTCTTTTGTGTCAATTTATTCACATCAAAATCTTGGAGAAGTGTAGCACCAGATTTGGCTAGCATCAAAAAGTATTTTTCTTTTTCTTCCTCCAACAATTTCTACATAAATTTGTCGAATTGGGGATCTTTCTTGATGTCTCTGATGTTTTATTTTGTTATTTCTTCTTCGACTTGTACTTCATTTTCATGTTCCGTGGTTATGTTTGTTTCCAACGTTTCAATTTTTGTCTCTGCGATCTTTCATCTCTTAGCTCTAGTTAGAACAGGCATACACATGTGTTATTTTGTTTAGGATTGGATTGTCCAAAGGTTGTTTTGGGTAAGTGAGCAATTGTCAATTTCAAGGCAATAGAGTGATATGACACTAAAAGAGAATTCAAGTGTTTAAAAGTTTGCAAGTTTTTCGATCTTCAGTTTAGGAGTGAAATGGTGATGATTTGATAAGAACCAATCCAGTAGGAATGATCTATCCTACGATATGGGAGAAAGTTATCCTGACCAAACATTTCAGTAGGAATGATAAGAACCAATCCAGTAGGAATGATCTTTCATCTCTTAGCTCTAGTTAGAATAGGCATACACGTGTTATTTTTTTTAGGATTGGATTATCCAAAGGTTGTTTTGGGTAAGTGAGCAATTGTCAATTTCAAGGCAATAGAGTGATATGACACTAAAAGAGAATTCAAGTGTTTAAAAGTTTGCAAGTTTTTCGATCTTCAGTTTAGGGATGAAACATTCATAATGTGGACAATACCCCTTGGTGTATGCATGACCATAATGTGTTGTGTGAGAGGCATGATAGGATTATCAACATGACTTGTTCTTGCATGACCATGATTTTGCATTCTAGAAGGATTGGGATCTCTTCTTGTATCCTCATTGAATTGATTGTTATTAAGGATTTCTACTTCATCTCTTCTAGGTAATTTGGTTTCTTCATTAGTTCTGGTGGTATTGGGAATTGATGTGTCATTCATGCGGAAACCAAATATGTCCTCATATTGTTTGTTATTAGGGGGAGGGTCACTTTTCTTTTGTGTCAATTTATTCACATCAAAATCTTGGAGAAGTGTAGCACCGGATTTGGCTAGCATCAAAAAGTATTTTTCTTTTTCTTCCTCCAACAATTTCTACATAAATTTGTCGAATTGGGGATCTTTCTTGATGTCTCTGATGTTTTATTTTGTTATTTCTTCTTCGACTTGTACTTCATTTTCATGTTCCGTGGTTATGTTTTTTTCCAACATTTCAATTTTTGTCTCTGCGATCTTTCGTCTCTTAGCTCTAGTTAGAACAGGCATACACATGTGTTATTTTGTTTAGGATTGGATTGTCCAAAGGTTGTTTTGGGTAAGTGAGCAATTGTCAATTTCAAGGCAATAGAGTGATATGACACTAAAAGAGAATTCAAGTGTTTAAAAGTTTGCAAGTTTTTCGATCTTCAGTTTAGGAGTGAAATGGTGATGATTTGATAAGAACCAATCCAGTAGGAATGATCTATCCTACGATATGGGAGAAAGCTATCCTGACCAAACGTTTCAGTTTCATGATAAAGGATGATTGATCCTGATGAGAAACTATGTTTGAGTGATCAATTTACCAAAGAGGGTGATAATGCACTTTGAGATGTTTAGATCTTGAACTTGTTAAGGGTGAACACTTTGAAAATCTTGGGGTGTTTATCTTCTAGAGTTTGATTTTGACAAATGATAACTTGACCAAGCAAACCAAGCAGACAATCTAAGCACAGATTGACAAATAACAGGGGTTTATGTTTACTACAAATTGATCAAGTAGAAATGATAAATCTGAAATAGGCATGCAGGACACCGCTCTGGACTGATAGATGTAGAGTTTCATATGACATAAGATTCAGCTTAGGATGACACAAGATACAGAGCCATACGACAAAACAGATTTTTTCATATAAACAACAACAACTCGTACGACTTGGGATTATAGACCATAGAACAAAACACTTATCTCGTATGACACAGGATAACATATAGTATGACAAATGATTTTATGCAAGTTAACTTTTCTGACAAAGATTATGACTCGTGCTACAGAGAATTAAAGCTCATACGACAGGTTGCAAAGAATGGTAAAAAGTGTTTGTTTTGCTGATTTTGATCTTTGAATTCTGATGATGTTTTGCTGATGTTTTCCAGTTTTTAGGTGTCTGATTTTCTCATTTAGGGATAAATACATAGCAAACACATGATGTGATAAATGAATCCAATCAAGCTAAACCCTAAGGAAGTTGGCTGAGAATGAAAACCTTTGCTTGATAACTTAGGTACACACCCAATAGCTAATCAGAATATGGCCGTTGAGTCTCACGCAATGGATTCTCAACACTATATTATCTGACTCCAAAGGCTAATGGGGGCACAATATGGAAAGTGTCTTGGGAGAGTTACTATCTCTCTTGCACAAAGATTATCACCCTTTCAGAGGTGAATCGGGTAGCTTCTATTTTAACCGGCACTAGTAAGGGATCCGTTCGGCGTGTCGGGGTAGGTATCCTAGCCTTGAAAACCAAGGTTTGATATACCCAAAGGTACGGAGGAGAGCTATTCTTGAGCATTATCGTTGATTTGATTTTCATAAAAAACACATTTATTTTATAGTGGGTTGGATTACTTGGCATTAGCCATTCCCACTTAGGTCGTTCCCCTCTCACCGGCCTTAAGGGCTAAGAGTTAATAACTCCTCGAGAAGGCAGGCCTGCTAAAGAGATGCACTAATGAAAGCAAAAGATGAGTCTAGCTTTTTGATCACCTAAGAAAGGTGAGAGCATACTCACCTATCATCAAAGACACATAAGACATTATAGTTGTTCATTTCTTTAAGCCCAAATTGAAGTGTGCTTAAAAATCTTAAAGAATACATAAAGTTTTTTTGTTGAATCCTTAGGCAACCTGCAAAATAGATCCATTAGTAGTTATGATTGTGTTTAGAATTATGTCTTTGACAAGTGTATCTTCGTAAATTGTCCTACAAAAAAGAGTTAGGCTGCCAAAAATCTCACAAACAAAACAAGATTAGTATTAGTGATCCGAACTACGAAATTTTCAAAAAAAACTATATGAAATTTTATCCCAACTTCAAATAGGCATAACTTTCTGCTCGGGACTCAAAATTATGAACTGTTTAACTCGTTGGAAAGGTCTCCAAGAGTTGTAGATGAGATATTGAGCTAGGCTCTTTCAACACTTTCAAGGGCTAAAAATAACCAGAAGGCCTTCAAAAATGCAAATTACCAACGTATAGACAAACTTGAAAATTCTAATTTGTAGTTTATCAAAAAAATCACAGAACCAGAGACTCGTACGACATTCTTTTCTAGTTGGTACGATAGAACTTTAGATTTCATATAGTAATACAAACGGACTTGTACGACAAAGGAATGAGCTAGAACGAGTCAAAAAAAGGTAAAGCAAAGACTCGTACGACAAATATTTAGCTCCTGTACGACAATGAAAAGGAGCTCGTACGACACAAGATCAACCTAGTACGAGTAAAGAATTTGCAACATAAAAACTCGTACAACACAGATTTATACCTATCACAAATTAGGATGAGGTGTCATCCTAGACTGAAAGGAAGTTCATACGAGCTGAAAAGGCAACTCGTATGAATTTCTGCACCAGAGCCGGATAGAGAAGATGTTTGCTGAGGATTAAGATGCCAAAAGTGATGATTCCGGCCCCACAGTGGGCCCCAAAATGTCATGCTCTGTGAAGTACCTATACTTGCAAACACATTGCACTCAATAAATCATTACAAGCAATGGTTAGTGAATTGAAACAATGAAAGACAAAACCATAGCTAATCAACTTGTTGCCTCCTAGTAAATGCAAGTATGAAAAATGTTCTCAGATCTAATTATGCATATTCCAGTGACTTGACTACACTTAGATGGAGGATTTGAATGCTGAAAATACATGATCTAGCAAGAATAGCATGATTAAGCTATATGATTTCATGATTGATCTAGAAAATAAACTAAGATCAAGATGCAATTAAGCTAAAGTTGAGCATGATAACATTGCTAAAGAATGAGAAACTAGAAGCTAGATGCCTATAATAACAATGCATAATGAGATGAAAATGAGATGGGATCCATATTGCTCAAAATGAGGTCTATTTATAGGATTTTCCAAGGCTAGGGGTGAGGTGGCAAGAATCAACGGTCAAGATTGATCTAAAGATATCAATGGTTAAATTGGAGGAGGATTTCAAAGGGGGTTGGATTAAAGGGAACATTTGTCATCTCTATGGTGACAAGTGTCAAGAGGCTTCTAGAAGAGGGTGGATGGAAGGGAACACTTAGTGACAAGTGTCACAAAGGTTCTAGAAGATGTTGGATGAAAGGGGACATGGTGGTAGGTAGAATGGGTTAGGTTTAGGAATGGTTAGGTTTAGGAGTGGTAGAAGTTAGGAGAATTTGAATTTAAAAATTCAAATAATATGAAAAGGACTTAATTAATTTCAACAACTCATTATTGATTTGTTTTAATTAATTAGGGGATTTAGAAGGAATGAATTTGGATGGAGGGAATTAATTAATTTGAATTAATTAATTAAAGGGGATGAAATGAAATGAACATATTTAATAAATCCTTAGATTTATTAATAAGTAGATGAAAGGGGCGGATTTAATCAAATTGCTTAGTGAATTCAATTAAATTGGGGAGGAGTATTAATTAAATAATTGCTTATTCATTTAATTATCTTCAGACCATTTTTAGGTGTATACAAAGGGTATGTTCAGTTATTGTGATGGTCACTTACATCAGTCATTATCTACAAAATTGGAGGAGTTAGATGAGGTGAATTTAGGGACAGAAGCATCCCCTAAGTTGGTGTATATTGGGAAGAACATGTCTCCCCATATTAGGACCAACCTCATTAACTTATTAAAAGGGTATAAACATGTTTTTGCTTGGTCCTATGAGGACCTAAAGGTGTATAGACAAGACTTATTTCAACATGAATTCCTCTCCATGTTGATGCTAAGCCTTTTCGACAGAAGCAAAGACCTATTAACCCCCTTTTGGAGACCAAAATGCAACAAGAATTAACCAAGTTAAGGGAAGTGGGGATTATAAAACCTATAAGACATTCTTCATGGGTATCCAATTTGGTCCCTGTCCGAAAGAAGAATGGGGACATAAGGGTAGATTTTAGAAATTTGAATGTTGCCTCTTTAAAAGACACTTATTCTTCCCCGAATATGGAAGCCATGTTACAAAGGGTAACTGGTTGTTATTTAATGTCAATGATGGATGGGTTCTCAGGTTATAATCAGGTACTAGTGAAAGAGTCTAAGCAAGTTAAGACTGCTTTTACTACCCCTTGGGGGACTTATGTGTATGTGAGAATGCCATTTGGTCTGAAGAATGTTGGAGCTACTTTTTAGAGAGCAATGGATGTAGCTTTTAAGGAGTTTATTAACATCATAATGGTGGTTTACCAGGATGATTTGACACGTTTCTCAAAGAAGGTAGATGATCACTGCGGTCATTTGGAAAAGGTTTTTTGCAAGGCTCTGGAGTTTGGTGTATCCTTGAAATCAAAAAAATATCATTTTGCAGTGACTAAAGGAAAATTATTAGGGCATATTGTCTCCAAGGAAGGGGTTAGAATAGACCCTGAAAGGATTGAAGCTATAAATAATGTACCTTAGCCAAAGAATGTTAAAGGGATTCAGTCTTTCCTAGGAAAGGTGAATTTTGTTAGGAGATTTATAGCTAACTTTTCTGAAATCGTTAAGCCTATTGTTAAACTACTTAAAAAAGATACAAAGTTTTCTTGGGATGAAGAAGTGGCATAGGCTTTTGAAAAAATTAAGAAGGTTAGTCAGGGAGCACCGGTGCTAAAGTCCCCTGATTACAATAAGCCTTTCTCATTATTTTATTTTGCTTCAAAAGGATGATGAAGGATATGAACATCCGATTGCTTTCTATAGCAAATCTTTACAGGCTATTGAGTTAAAGTATGAAATCTTGGAGAAGTAGGCATATGCTCTAGTCAAAGCCATAAAAGCATTTAGGCCTTATCTGGTAAATGCTTGAATTGTAGCCTATGTACCACATGCAGCTGTGAAAGATATTTTGTCCCAGTCTAAAGTAACTAGAAAGAGATATAGATGGATAACTAGAATACAAGAATTTGACTAAGTGATCAAAATCACCAGGCTAGTAAGAGGATTAGGCCTTGCAAAATTGATGGCTAAATCAAATCTGGTTACTGTTGATGTTAATAATGTTGAAATTGAGGAAGTCCTAGTCACTAGTGCTGAGAGGTAGTCATGGTATTTAGATGTGGTATATTTCTTAAAGAATGCCTCATGTCCAAAAGGTATGACACACAACCAGATGAGAACATTAAAGTTAAAATCACATAAATATGTTCTTATTTAGGGAGACCTGTATTGAAGGAATAGTGATTGGATGCTATTGGTTTGCCTGGACAAATTCCAAGTTGAGAAGGTTCTGAAAGAGATGCACAATTGGGTGTGTGGAGGCCACTATTTAGCTAAAACTACTACTGGTAGGATAATCAGAGTAGGGTATTATTGGCCGACTTTGCTCAAGGATGCTCATAAATATGTTAAAAAATGTGATCCTTGTCAAAGGTTTTCTTCTAAACTAAAGTATGTTGGTGCTTTGCCTTTGAATTCTGTTACAATTGAAGCCCCTTTTGTTCAATGGGGCATTGATTTTATTGGAGAGATAATAGAAAAATCAAGCAGGGTTCATAGATAGATCCTGGTGGCTACAGATTATTTCACCAAATAGATTGAAGCCATTAATTTTTTGATGGACAATATAGTGACAAAGTTTGGTGTGCCAGCTAAAAGAGTCATGGACAACGCTTTGTGCTTTAGGTTTGAGGAGTTTACAGATATTTGTGCTAATTATGGGATTATTATGTCATACCCTTCACCATACCACCCATAGGGAAATGGCTAGGCAGAATCAAGTAATAAAAGTCTCCTCAACATCATCAAAAAGATCCTAGAGGAAAATAAAAGGTCTTGGGATCAAAAGCTCGAGTTAGCTTTATGGGTTGACAGGGTGACTATAAAAAAGCCCATTGGTACATCCCCTTTTGAGATAGTTTATGAAGTGAAAGCCTGATTACCTATGAATAATTTTCTTCCAGTTTACAATTTTCTGGAGATTGAAGAATTAGAAATGTCTGAGCCCATGGAAGAAAGAATGATTCAGTTAGTAGAGCTAGAGGAAATAAGGAATGCAGCCGATAAAAGGAATATGAAACTTCAATTATAGTCAAAGTACCTTTTTGATAAAAGGACTAGTACAATAAAGTTCCAGATTAGTGACATGGTGTTGTAGTGGAATGCAAGAAACCAAGACAAAGGCAAGCATAAGAAATTTGAATCATTGTGGAGAGGCCCTTTACTTGTTTGTGATATCAATGGAAAGGATTCATATTTCTTGCAAAGAATGAATGGTGAAGTACAAGAATTTCCAGTGCATGGACAATTCTTGAAACATTACTTCTCTTGATCTATTTCAGTCCATGCACGGTAGTTGTAGGCTGTATATATTTTAGGTTTTCTTTTATTAGGATTTTATTGGTTTATGTTCCAAAGTTTTTGCTAACTTCTTGTGTTGGTCTTGCATCCAACCATCCCCAGTCAAAGCCACTATTGGGAGCTATAAAATTTTGTTAGTTTGAGAGGCCCATTTCAAAAAATTTGCATCTATACTTCCCTCTTGGTGTGTTAGCAGCCCTCAGAAGATTTTTTAAAAAAGCAATTGGCAAGTGTAGAACTAAATTTTTCTCTATCGTGGCTAGATGGGGTCACGTGGTTGCAGACAGATGGGAATCAAAGAAACTTTCAGCTAATGCAATTGGCAGGTGTATATTCCAAGCCCACGACCAGAACCATCCTCTCTGCATAGTCCAAGAAAGCAATTTTAGTCACCAGGCATGTAGACTATTTATCCCACATTGGCCGCTGGGATGGGCATTTTTGTATTCAAATGCAAAGTCACACACATCTATAGTGTCAAAGCTGACAAACTTTTGATAAGGCTATCTTAGCATTGGTGGGTCCTCATGTGCATGCGCATCTCAAAGCACCCAAATTTTGTAGCAGAAGGGCAAAATGTATAGCAAGCAAGTCAGGCAGATCAACGGTGATCATAGATGATCCAACATGAGTTTCTATACCGTGATAGAAATATGCTCGCCAGATATCATCGTGACTTGGTGACTAGTGAGGTGGCAGTTCAGGTGGCGCCGAGGCAGACTCTAAGCAAATCACAAGGTGCCATGTGGTGACATGCAACAGAAGAGGTGGAAGGTCCAACGGTGATGACATGACACAACAGGTGGCATGTCATCAAAATGAATGTCAAACAAACCTTGGCCACAATGGATCTCTAAATGGTTTTGTCGAAGGCATCGGTTCCATGAACATTAGGTACATCGAAGAAATCCAAATTGGTTCCGCCGATAAAATAAAGGCATCGATGAAACTGCAGGTTTGATGAGACATGTGAACAGCTCGCCAAGGGAGGAAGTTTGACCAAAAGAATGATATCGGACAAACCAAAGGAAATGGTGGGTTTGGTGGCGCTAAAGTGGCGGATGAGGCCCTACTCAGGTGGATTAGGTGGCAAACTAGAGGCTGCCATGTGGCAGGCCTGAAAGACAAGTAGTGCCCAGGCGGATCTCATAAGCAAACCAATGGCTAACACGTGGTGACATGCAGCACAAGGGAGAAGATCAGCCAAGGTAAAGGTTAGGCAAATTAGGGAAGATCAGATAGTGATGCAAAAGATCCAACGGTGGTCGCTATACCATGATGGAAAGAAGCTCACTAGTTATCCACGTGACTTGGCGAAAAAGTACATGCAGAAAATGAGAGTAGCTCAGGTATTAAGGATCAAGCAGGTTGAAAGCAGATCCACGGTCATCACTATACTACAAGATGAAGATTCTCAATAGTTATCCCATGCGACATAGTGAGGTGGCAGTTGATGTGGTTGTCTAGGTGGGCTTAGAATGAATCAGGATGTGACATGTGGCAGAGTGTAGAAGAAGAACCAAGGTGGGCCCAGGTCCTAGGTTCAGTGACAGGTCCAAGTGGTGAGTGGGTGGATCCAAAGGTGAACCAGGAGGTAACACATGGCAAGGGTCTACAGATGAGTGAAATAGATAAGGGGCCCACTTTGATGGTTAGAAATGGTTAATGATCGAATAGGTCTGATGTGGATTGATGGTTCTCACTATACCGCAACACAAAGGTGCACGATGGTTATTACTTGCGACATGGTGACAAACCACTAGCAGCGGGCCCAGACAATGGTTAAAGCCAATAGTTAAGTTGCGAGCAATTATGATGGACAACTGGTGGCAGTGGTTAAGTTTTCAAAGGTTTTAAAGATCAATCGGTTGATGGATGATTGAATGTTTGTTTCTATACCGCAATGGAAATATGTTCAAACTTTAAACATTGTGACATGGAAACTAAAGGAAATGTTCTCAAAAAGAAGCCTCCCTAGTCCATTGGCGCCAAACTTTAGATATTCAAAAGAATTAATGGCTGAGGTGTGCAAGTTCCATCCGACATTGTTCGAAGTGAAAAGTTGGTGAGAGGTATTCAAGGAGATTTGCAGAGAACATAATAGTGCACGACTATGTGTTTTCTTAGGAATAATCCATCAATTCTCTGGCACAAGAGAATACACTCGCATTATGAAGATGTTGATTGTTGTAACTGATTTTGGGTAAAAGGACCTCACCCTTTTGACTACTTTCCAACTGAATGACCAGTGAATTAATGAAGTGCACGTCCCAGAAAGAAAGTTAGGTTTCTCACTCAAATTCAATGGTATAGCAATGTAAATTTTGGAGTAAATGACAGTTAGGGTAAGAGTTTTCTTCTAGGTAGTCTGAAACTTATTACATCCTGATTTTGTATAAAATGATACCAAGGCTACCTAAGGGACACAAATTTGTAGCTAAACTCTAGCAAAATCAATACAGGCATTTTTCTTAGCAATTTCTAAGTCAGATATGATGTACTTGTAACCTTTTGATAGAGGAATGAAATATACACTCCAAAGAATTTAAACATAGACTTGTATTGTCTCTATGCCATTGTACTAGTGTTCATTCTATTTAAATAATCAAGGATTGTTTATTTGAATGATTTTCTAGGCATCTAATGAAGTTATTTTTAGTCTTCTTCTCAAGGAGGAAAA
Source organism: Cryptomeria japonica (assembly GCF_030272615.1). Classification (NCBI taxonomy): domain Eukaryota; kingdom Viridiplantae; phylum Streptophyta; class Pinopsida; order Cupressales; family Cupressaceae; genus Cryptomeria; species Cryptomeria japonica. Next base: position 588,391,373 of record NC_081409.1, read on the forward strand.
TATAAATATACTTTGAACAAAGTCATTGATATCAGTGTATTTGGTGTGGATTTGATGATGAGGTCTGGTTCAGATTAGGACTTTGTATATGTCAGGCATATTCAGAGTTAATAGATCAGGAAGTTGTGATTTGTGTATAAGTTTCTTTTGTGAGGTTTCAATATGTTGTAGGTGACTCTATTGCCCAAATAAGGCACTAGTTTACCTGTTGGTTTTTTTGGGTGCATTTTGTGGTCCTTTTTAAAAGATCAAATCAACTTTCCATTTATGTTTTAGTTGTACCAGTCAAAAAGGAAAGTTTACAGGAATTTACACTGGTTTTCTATAAGCCTTTTGCTATTTTTGTAAGAAAATAGTCTTAAAAGGGTTCACCTACCCAAGATTTTATAGGCTTAGAGTGTAGGAGGTTTCCTCATTTGGAACCTCATATTGTTGTCTTGATTTCAAACTTTTTGTTGTTCTCTTCCATTGCAGCACAGAGGCAGTAGCTTTCACTTTTAAAGAGAAGAAACAAAAGTTTTCAAAATGGAGAACAACATGTGGGACCAGGGCACCCAGGGAGGACCAGGAAGCCCTAGGAGACCATGGTGCCCAAATAGGGGGCACATGCATGAACTTGGTGATGACATCATCAATCATGAAAATCAGTGCAAACAAAAAAGTCAAAGAAGAGTCAATGACAAGTCAACTCACCTTGTCAAGCGGTCCATCGATCAGCATGGCTAGGTGTAGGATCTCCATCTATGTGGGTCACTCGGGTTGACATCGAAGCATGATGACTAATGAATGAGCTCCTTTGCAATCAATAGTGTTGAAACACAAAAAGTGACAAATGAAAGTGTCACTTTCATATTTATGGGGTATGCACTTTTTTAATTAATGATTTTAGTTTACATACCCTAATTTTGACCTTTTCATTCAATCTATTATAACTTAAGCTACAAAGATCTGATTCTCACATCATCGGTGGTGTTGGAATTGAAAATTCACCCTCTTGATCTTCATTTATTCCATAAAGCACTTTTATGTGTAATCGATCCTTGTTGTGAACATATTTCAACAAGGTATTCATCACAATTCATTGTGGTAAACGTGATACCCTGTTTAACCTCACTAATAAGCAAGCCAAAATAGGGGGCATATAGCTACCCATGACTTTCATCACTTTCCTTAGTAAGAATTAGGTGATTTTATGATCTAAAATATGGTTTTTTAGGGTGCGGTTCCTAACTGTGTACTGCAGATACTGCTAGGGGCTTTGTCCGACAACTTATGGATATATCCTTTTTCAAATAATGTTTACTTTTTATGTACTTTAGCTTTCATATTCACATAGTTTCATATGGCTGATAAAGTGGGGGCTAAATGTAGCATTGTAAATTTTACACCCTTGCTAGGATGGTACAATTTCATGCTTGGTTTAGCACCTGCCTTAGTGTGCTTTGCATCTTGCATTTCTAATCTCCTTTAAGAATTTAATTAATTGATTTAATTAAATCTAAATTCATATTTCATCTCTTCACATGTTATAAAGTTGGGCCCTTTACACTAAGTGTGCCCCTTTTCATTTTATTCCTCTAATAAATCATTAAATCATAAGCCCTAATTATGTCCTATTTCAACCTTTAAAGCCCAATTTCACATATCAAAACATCTTGAAATCAGATATAACTTTGGGATTCCCTCTTATATCATCATATCTCATGGCCCCAAAAATTTGGTGTAAAGTTGACCGGACCATGTGCACTTTGCACACAGTCCCTGACATTTTCCTAAAATTTTGGGAGCATAATTCTATGATATTATGATTCTTAATCCCAAAATATTGGTAGGAAAATCAAATCCTAGGTCAGCCTAAAGATGAAATTAAGATCTAGGGTTTCATATATAAGAACTCTCTTTCTTCATTTGAAGGTTTGAAAGGATAAAATATAGAAAAATCTTTTGGAGTGATCACAAGGAACCTTCTATGTAGTCAAAGAGTAGATCTTATGAAGTCTTTAATAACATTCAACAACACCTACCAAGCATTCATCAAGCATTCTTTCATCATTTGGGGGCTTTTGAAGATGTAGGAAAGCAATAGGAGATCACCGATTGAAGATTGGCTTGTACCTCTCCCTTAGGGTTTAGTATGGTTTCATTTGTTTCTAGGTCCTTGTGGGCTTATTTTCAATAATAAGGTTTACATTAATGCTTTAGATCACTTTGTATCATTGATTTAGAGCATTTACTTTATCAATTGCAAGCAACTAGGGTTTACTCTTTAGGGTTGCTCTAGATTGTTTACTCTCATCCTAGGATCTTGCACACACTATTTTACCATACAAATCAGCTAGTTGTTGAGATCAAAATCACCAAAATAGGGTTTTGACTAAGGAAAAACCCTATATAGCACCCAAAACCCTATTTTTCAGCTACAGGTGCAAATTTGGATCTGAGCGTCGCTGCAAGTTTCAAGACCAATAGTGTGCATAGACATTGTTCCAAGGGACAAAACTCAGCAAATAGCCTTGGGAAAAGGGTATGGAACCCTAATCCTTCCCAAGATAAAGGCGTGGCACCCTGGTCCTCCTTATTTTAAGGAAAGTTTGGCAGATCAACAAGTCTCAGTTTGATAGGTACAGCTTCAGATCTGCAGAATCAAGACAATGGTGTAGCACCCTGGTCCCATACATTTTTGCTCAGATTTATAATACAAGTGCACCTTTAAATTTTTCTCTTAATCTATACTTTTCAATAGAACATCAATTATTCTTAGTTCTACATTCTCATATTAGGGTTACTAGTGTATACTGCATCATTCATGTCTCTCATTTGCAACAAGGGAATAGAAACCCTAAAGGGTAATCCTCAACTCTCTCTTCCTTGCAAGAAGTATTCAAAGTGTGTTACCTTCCTAGGCTCTTTCATATTCTATGAGTGTGTATGCAAGATTGGGATTAGGTTTTACTCACCTAGTCTTACTTTTTCTACTACACACTTTCATATGCCACTTTGGGCATTTTGAATTTTTAGTCATGCCCTTTAGCTTGACTAATGCACCTGCCACCTTCCAATTGTGCATGAAAAATATCTTTCAAAAGAAGTTGAGGAATTTCATGCTCATCTTCTTTTATGACATCCTCATTTTTGGTAAGTCATGGAAGGAGCACTTGCAGCACCTAGATGAAATTCTCAGCATTCTGTATTCTAAATCATTGTTTGAAAAAGAATCTAAGTGTGACTTTGTAATAGAGGATTTTCTTTACTTGCATCATATCATCAATGCAAAATGAGTAAAGGTTAATCTGGAGAAAATCAAGGCAATAGTATATTGGACTCCACCTGAGAATTTGACTCATCTAAAGGGATTCTTGAGATTATGTGGCTACTATCAGAGATTTTTGAAGGGTTATTCTTAGATGACTGCCCCCCTACAGATCTCACTAAGAAGGGAGATTTTCTATGGACATAGAAGGCACAAGGATATTTTGACAAGTTTAAAACATATGAGCATGTGCCCTATTTTCACCCTACCTAGTTTCTCCAAGCCTTTTGAGCTTCAGTGTGATGCATCTGGAGAAGGTGTTGGTGTCATATTTATGCAAGACAAGCATTCAATTGTGTTTTAGAATAGAAAATTCAGAGTTGAAAAGACATATTCTATTTATGAGAAAGAAATGCTTGCAATCATGCATGCATTATCTAAGTATAAGCAATACTTGGTGGGCAGCAAATTTATTGTCAAGACTGATCATAATAGCCTCAAACACTTTATGCATCAGAAGGATTTGAATGAAAGACAACATAAATGGGTGAGTAAGGTACAACCTTATAATTTTGATATTGAGTACATCAAAGGCAAAAACAACATTGTGGCTGATGCACTTTCAAGAAGGCCCCATTTGAGCTCTTTGTGTGAGCTTACTGCTGATTGGAAAAACTTATTGCTTGCTGATTATGCAAAAAGTCATTTTGTAACTTTTCTGGATGAAAGGTACAAGGTGGTTGATGGTTTTATACTTTACAAGGGTAGAATTTTTCTATTACTTGAACCTCAACTCAAAAATAAGATTCTATATACTTTCCATGGCATTCCCCTTGTTGGTCATCAGGGTTATTTCAAGACTTATAAGAAGATTCATGAGAGGTTCACTTGGAAGGGGCTGAAAAATGAAGTGTTGAACTACATCAAGGAGTGTCACACTTGTAAAATGAATAAAAATGAGCACACTCTACCTACTAGCGTGTTACAGCCTCTACCTATTCCCAACCAAAAATGGGAAAGTATTTCAATGGATTTCATTTTAGGGTTTCCAAAGGCCCATGAAAAGGACTGCACTTACATGGTGATGAATAGATTAACCAATTTTTCTTATTTCTTTGCCATCACTTGTTCACTTACTATAGCTCAAGTGGTTGATGTGTTCTTTTGTGAAGTGTTTAGATTGCATGGGTTGCCCAAGAATATAATAAGTTATAGGGATAGAAAATCCCTAAGTACCTTTTGGTAGGAGATTTTCAAATTGTGTGGCACAATGCTTACTCCAAGCACAAGCTACCACCCCCACACTAATGGACAAATAGAGATTGTAAACAAACAGTTGGAAGGATATATCAAAAATTATGTTTCAGAACAACAGAAGGCATGGGTGAGATGGCTACATTTTGGGGAATATTGCTATGATTCCTCTTATCACATGTTCATTAGGATTGTCTCCTTTCATGGCAAAGTATGGCTATGAGGCCCCTAGCTTTTCTGATTTGATGTTTGGTGATAGCAAAGCCCCTCAAGATAGAGATATGGTGCAGCAATGTCGAGATATTTTGAAGGCAATGAAAAACAACCTCCAAATTACACAGAATTGGGAGAAGTTGTACACTGATCAACAACGTGTAGAGTTATCATTTGAGGTTGGAGACATGGTCTACCTTATACTTCATCCATTTAGACAATCTTCTCTCAAGAAGAAGTGAGCAAAGAATCTCAAGCCATGTTTCTATGGACCATATAGAGTAACTAAGAAGGTTGGTGCAATGTCTTATGAGTTGGAGCTACCAAAGAGTAGCAGAGTTCATTGTTAGGATTCCCAAAGATACTGAGAGGGTGGGGTGAATCAGTATCTTTCTGATTTGTGAATTTACTTCTATTTAAAACATGAAAAGCATATGAATACTATCTACCAGTAAATAGAAATAGTGCAATAAACAAGAATAGCAACAACCACAAGAAAACACACCATAACACAATAGTTTAACAAGGAAACCCAGTGTGGGAAAAACCTTGGTGGGATTTATGACCCACAATATTCACTTTTTGGCCAATAAGTGAATATTACTCTTACAATAGGGGCCTGCACATGCAGGAAGGCCAAGTGCCTAGAGCTCACTGCTCAATTACAAAATGGGAAATCTCACTGACTTACAAAATGGATTATGCAAATCCAATGTCTTGTACTGCTTCAAAATAGCATCTACTATGCCAGATCTAGTACCGGTTTTAGCTCTGCTTCATACATAAACCCTTAACCTATAATTTGCATAATAGGTCTAACTTATTTCACCTATCTACTTCCTTACAAATGTTCTATAATGATCTCATACATATATGAGTCATTTTACAACTTTCCAAGTTGGCTTATAATGATTTTACAATAACTTGCAAAATATACTATAAACAAAATTCTTGTTGGCCTGGGTGTCGGTATACTTCCTTTCACTGCCAGTGGACTATGTGCCGGTGTAGAGTCTTTCTTTGTTGGTGTTGGTAAATTATCTTGCTAGTGTCATAGGATTGCAAGGTTTCCATCAATGACAAAACCTTCAATCACCTACAATATCTCATTAGAGTGTGCATTTACCAACAATATCCCCCTTTGGCATTGATGGCAACACTCATGAGAAAAATCCAAGAATTGTCTTACCCAAAAAAATTGTGTACCAAAAGAATATGTGCTCCCCTTGAGCTGATGAGCCATTTGCTGGTTATTTTTCTCATTACCACTACTCCCCCTTTGGCATCAATGATAAAGGTTGTCAAAGTGTCAATTGAGTGTGGTTTCCAACTTCATCCTTGTAACCAGTTGGTTACAATCTGAAAAAGGTCTACCAATACCAGATTCAGGCTCTTAGTGAACTGATTGCTATCCTTTAATGTGGCCTCTATCCTTTGAATTGTATTGGTGAGGTGCTGCATTTGTTATGTTGGTGTTTTCTATCCTTGAATTAAAGCCTCAAATATCGCTTTTCTTAAGGAGGCAAGGTAGTCCAATTTTGGACTAAGTCTCCATTTTAGATCTTTTGCCTTTCCTTTTATTCTTTCCTTTTCTCTTTCCAATTTTAGAAGGTCCTCCTCAAAACCTGATAGTGGTTCAAATGAATTAATGAAATTATCAACTAGTTGATTTATTTCTTCCTATGCCTTGATGATCTTCTTGTCTATATCTACTGTCAAAAAGTTTGTTTTACATGTATCTCTATACAAGGTTTTAAATTCCTTTAGTGTACTACATAGTGCCGATAAAAGAGTGTCAAATTGTCTCATACATTTCTTTATTTCCTCTTCAAAGAATTTGTGTTTTTCCTTCTCTATTTTCTCCTTGAATGCTTCCTCATTTATTTGTTCAACTGTCACAATGTTGTCAGTAATATACTTAGAGAATCTGTCAAGTTGATTCAAAGAATCTTTATTATCTATATTGCACTTGGGTGCTATCATTTTCAAAATTGGAATTGTGTCATCAATTTCTTTGTATGCTTGTGAGCTACACTATTATTTTCTTGATAGAATCCAAAAGAACTTCTATCACATTTGTTGGTCTGAATTCTACAATGGAAGAACCAACAATTCATATTCCGCCAGTGTGAGTAATTTCTTTGCTTGTAGTGACCTCTGGTAGGTCAGTTTGTGTTTGCATTTCTTTAAGCAAAGGTTTGGGTTGCTCAGCTGTTGCCGGTGGCACTATTTCTGCATGAACCTATTCTTGTGAGGGAGCTTGTTGCTCTGCCTGTTTCTTAGTGTTGTCCACTGCCGGTTTACCTTTTGTGCTATCTGTTGCCGGTGGCTCATTTGTCACATATGTTTTCCCTGTTAAATCCGTATCTACCACAATATTGACCTTTTGAGTGTCAATGTTCATTGTATATAACACCTCAGAGTCAAGATTTGTATCCTCATGTGGTATGTCCATACTCTCACTAGCCAGTTGATTATCAGTGATAACTACCGGTGGAGTATCTAGAGGCGGTGGTGATAAGTTATCTATTATTTTTATGTTGGGTGGTCCACCAACATTACCTTTTCCCTTATCTTTTTGATATACCTTGATGGGTTTAGGGCTTCGATACTCTTCTTGATTTTCCTTCTCTACAAGGAATATATCCCATGCATTAGCAGTTTCTTCAGTTACCTCATTCACTTTACCTACCATCAGTGCTACATGTCGATGTGCAGTTGAAAATACTAACCAGTTAGCCTCAGAGATCAATTGATCTATCTCTTCAGGTGAGTTTACAGGATGTACAACAAGTAGTTTTTCAATTTTTATTTTCTTGTAAAGCTCAACAATAGCTTGTCTTCTAGCTTCAAGTCTTTTGTATAGTTCTATCATTATTTCATCAACAACTTGCATCAGAAATTTCTTGTAAATGTCCAAGTGTAGGATTACACTGTTTTCAACTTTCTCCTTGTCATCAGCCGATAATGAGTCATATAATTTGTTAATGTTTTTTAGCTTGCCATCCTTTGTTATTTCATTGAGAAGTTTGTCAATTGGAGCAATGGTTTGTTGAGTCTTCTTCTTAGGAGTTAGTTTCTTAGCTGGGGGCCTTACTGCCTATTGTTTCTATCTTGTTATTCTAGGAGAAGGTGAAGATACCGATGAAGGTTTCCTTTTTCTCTCAACTCTTTTGAATGCAACTGGTATAACACTTTCTGAAGAAGTTCCAACCGGTGAAAGGTGAGTTTCTGGTTGAAGTGCTTCTAACTCATCTTCAGTAATACTGGTTCATTTAAGTACATATTTCTTAATATCTTTTTCTTGCCTAGATCCTTTTCTAACTGTTGCTTCAACCTTTTTAACATTTTTCTTGGATTGAATTTGTTTTTCAATAGTCTCAGCACTACCAAATACCTCTTCTTTAAGTTCCTTAGGTGCTTCTAGGAGGGATTTTACATATGTTTCTATTATGTGGTCATCAGTTTCATATCCCATTTCAGTAACCCAGATGGTTCTTGGGATAACTACCTCCATCCAAATTTCATCCCTCTTTATAACAAAACAGATTTCATCCTTATACTTGTTCACAATTGCTTCTGACAATCTAACTCTTGTCTTCATTCGGGCCTTCAATGCCTAAAAATACTCATTTATGTTCTTTTCTCTATTCTCTCCCATGTTGTTTAGTAAATCTAACAACTATTTGCCTACCGGTATATCAAAACCAAGATTCCTATTACCAATATCAGGTACTTGTTTGGTTGTGTGCAACATTAAACAGACAAGTAGGTTTCCAAATCTAAATGTTCCCTTTTTGTCTTTCTTTATCTTTCCCAAATTGTCAATTAGTTCATCTTTAAGCCATTCACACACATCAATTCTTGCATTATCATTGACTATATCATAGGCACTTTTAATGCATAGGCTAGAGACTGAGTTTAACCTATTTGCATGTGTGGTTTTGTAGCCTAAGATCATACTGATGAATTTGACTTTGATATCTGTTAGATCATTTACCCTTAAGGATCTCTTATCAGATGTTGCACCAGTTAGGTTTATCACTAGGTCATTTGAGACTTTCTTTGTTTTATCAGGTATGTTATTGGTGGAGGGTAACCCTGTCATAGCCTTTACTGCTTCTTTTGTGATTTTGTGAACTGAGTCCAACCAAAAAAATGCACCATGTACCCTACTTAGTACTATCCTTATAACATCCTTGGGAAAATCTGGGATACTGAGAATTTCAGTGAAACCTAGGGTTTCTACTATCTTGTGTTTAGGTTTGATATTGTCAGATTCATCACAAATTATAGATTTATACATACTCTTAATTTCCTCATCACCTAATTCTTCTATATGACAATGTATATACATTCTAGGGTCTTCAGCAAAAACTACTCCTTTAGGAATTTGAGAAAATGCACCAATGTTATCATCTTTCTTGGCAATCTCAAGAACTAACTGGAATACAGGTCTAGGGCATTTAATAACTTTGACAATAGTAGGGTTTGTAATGAATTCAGGAATAGATGAAGAAGCCATGGTTATAAATACCTTTATTTGCCTTAGGAATGATTGCTTGATGAATTGCTTCATGTATTTTCTTGGAATGCCCTCGCTCAGGAATTTTCGCGCTCTCAAAGATTTGAATGCCCGGTGAAATGAAAATGGAGCCAAAACACTTGTTTTATAATGTTGAATTCACCAACCACCACATTTAATGCTTGTTGGTTAAGTAATGACTTAACTTATCTGTTGGTATAAAAGTAATTTCAACTTCTCACCATCAACCGAGGGAATAATAGCATGTTTCACATTTGATTGCCAAACCCTCAAAGGAATTTTCTTCAATTAGATGAAGAGTCTCCTGTCGATGAAGTGTTACTCTGTTCTGTCAGTGGAGTGGTATTCCTATCACCATTTAGATCTAACTTTCTAATCCATTGTTTTGACAATTCTTGATTTACCTCTTCAACCTTTTCTTTACCCTTCAAACTAGAACCATTGTTACTTGTCGGTGATGCCTTACTTCTGCAGAATTTTGCAATATGTCCAATCTTGTTACAAGCATAACAAGTCACATTGTTTTTTGAATAGCCTTCCCATATCCTATGCTGGTTTGTGTTCTACATTGATTTGATAAGTGTCCAAATCTTCCACAAACATAACATCTTACATTCATTCTACAATTTTCTGAATTATGACCAATTTTGTTGCATTTGGAACATTGACCGGTGGGTGTATTAGTGCTCTGATAATTTCTAGATCTACACTGATTTTCTCTATGGCCATACTTGTTACAGTTAAAGCATTTTCCATTAAATTTGTAAATATTAGGTTGTATTACCGGTTTGCTATGATCCTATGTGTTTGCAGTACCGGAGCTTTCACCAACTTCAAAGCCAAGGCCATTAGTGTCACCATTTAGTTTTTGATTCTTCAGTAAGTCACCAAGTTCTTCTGAGCTTTTCTTGAATTTTTCTTTGTGTTGATTTGCAGTAGCCAGTTCTCTTTCCAAGATACCTTTCTGTCTCATGAGTTCATTTGAGTCATTTTGTGCATGCATCAGATCTGTCTTCAACATATCATTTTCATAACTAAGTCTCGTGTTTTCATTTGCAGCATTATTCAGTCTTCTAGTTAGGTCTTCTTCATTCTTCTTTCTATCTTCAATTTCTTTACAAAATCTCATAGTCATATCCTACATCTCATTCTTTGTTGCCATGTTTTCTTGTTTCAGCTTGTTCATCAAATCACTAAGAGTTTCCTTTTCATCATTCTTAATTTGCATCTTTTCACAAAGTTATCTTCTCTTGTTTCTTTCTATGGTAAGATTTTATTGAAGTGCTTGAATAATATCCTATGCAGCCTTTAGATCATCTTCAAGTTTGATATTTTTCAACTTTTCTGCATCATAGTCTGAGAGAGCTCGTTCTAATTGCTTCATCAATTTTTCCATTTCTACCGGTTTCAACATCTTCCTCAAGCTGTTAGGCTTATGAAAATAGAGGACCAGGCTCTGATACCAATTGTTAGGATTCCCAAAGCTACTGAGAGGGGGGGTGAGTCAGTATCTTTCTGGTTTGTGAATTTACTTCTATTTAAAACATGAAAAGCATATCAATACTATCTACCGGTAAACAAAAATAGTGCAGTAAACAAGAATAGCAACAACCACAAGAAAACACACCATAACATAGTAGTTTAACGAGGAAACCTGGTGTGGGAAAAACCTCGGTGTGATTTGTGACCCACAATATTCACTTACTAGCCAATAAGTGAATATTACTCTTACAATAGGGGCCTCCACATGCAGGAAGGCCAAGTGCCTAGAGCTCACTGCTCAATTACAAAATGAATTATGCAAATCCAATGTCTTGTACTACTTCAAAATAGCATCTACTATGCCAGATTCAGTACCGGTTTTAGCTCTACTTCATAGATAAACCCTTAACCTATAATTCACATAATAGGTCTACCTTATTTCACCTATCTACTTCCTTACAAATGTTCTATAATGATCTCATACATATATGAGTCATTTTACAACTTGCTAAGTCGACATACAATGATTTTACAATAATTTACAAAATATATTATAAACAAAATTCTTGTCGGTCTGGGTGTCGGTATACTTCCTTTCATTGTTGGTGGACTGTGTGCCGATGTAGAGTCTTTCTTTGTTGGTGTCGATAAATTGTCTTTCCGGTGTCATTGGATTGCAAGGTTGTCATCAATGACAAAACCTTCAATCACCTACAATATCGCATTGGAGTGTGCATTTGCCAACATTCATAATGTCTTCCACATGTCTCATCTCAAGAAGGTACTTGGACACAATATAGTAGTCTATTCATATTTACCTCCTTTAGATAAGGAAGGTCAGTTGGTGTTTATTCCAAAAGAGATCATTGATTTCAAAGAGTGCTCCTTGAGAAGAAGGACAATTAGGGAGTACTTGGTGAATAAGAAGAACCTACCTACAGAGGATGCTACTTGGGAGAGTGAAGAGATTCTACAACATCCAAGCTTACGATTTCTTGTGGACAAACAATTTTGGGGAGAGGAGACTATAATGTCCCCTTCTCAGTGAGGAGAATTTCAATGGGCCATTAGCCTATTACGAAGACCCATAGGCTATCTGGAAGAAAAAATTAGGTTTTCCTACTTTGAGGGGATATGAAATGCATTTTGTTTCAAAGAGAATTGTGGACTTACTATTTTTAGTGTCATATTTGGTATTTCCATTTTTATCGGTTCAAAATTGAGCCTAGCAAAGTTCAATTTGGTGGTTTGCAGCTCCACAATTCATGGTTCAACTTGGATTTATTTGTAATTGATTCATAAGTGAATTATTTAACATTAATACTTTACATTAAAGTTTAATATTTAATTATTGGTGTGGTCGACTTAAGGAAAATACCTTCACTTAAAAAATTATTATTTCCCTAAGTCAGTCAGCGTTAAAAAGGAAGAGGAATATTTCATATTTTTAATGTTTTTCTAAGTGCAAAAGTGTTCACCTTCAAACAAGGGGATGCCAAAGTCATTGGGTGACTTGAAATGAAATGAATTTCATTTGAGAACCATGTTAAGGGATTTGATTTTGAATTTGGCTTGGAAAAAGTTATAAATAAGTGACTTGGGCTCTAATTTTGGATCCATGAAATTTCTATAAAGAAGAGTTGCCAAAATCATGCCAAACTTGTGCTTCGAAGTTGCAAGCTTCCTAGTCTATGTTAGTTTCATTCTTGAGATATAGCACCTAGCTATGGAGAGACTACTTCTCATTCAATGGAATAGATTTAGCATATTGAGAATGAATTGCATCAGTTGGTTTTCTGATTTCTATGTGATTTTTATTTTTTCCTATCATTGGCATTGTGTTGTCATTGATGTCAACTAGCATTGTGATGTCATTGGAATCATCGGTACACAAGTTAGTGTTTGACTTGTGTAGAAGATATGGACAAGAGACCGGTAGTGTTTGACTTGTGTAGAAGATATGGACAAGAGACCAGTATAAAAATTGGTAAATGATGACATTTGTGAGTGGGCAAGATGTTGAGTTGTTGATTGTGATAAAGAGGAGTGTTAACTAAATCACATCAACACAGGAGGAGAAGGATGTACAAATCACTAGTACACTGTATGGATGAAGAATAATAGGACTCCCACTAGATAGAGATGGAGTCACCATGTGAAGAGATGTCTGATAGTGAGTGTGCCCAACTGGATCACATGTGCATGTTTAAGGACATGTTTCACAAACATGGAAGCCACATGAGTACATTTCAGGATGGAGATGACAGGGATCAACTGCCACCTATAAGTGAAGCTTATCTCCTATTATGCACAGTGTGCATCATAGTTCTATGAGATAAGGAAGAAGAGGTAAAGGAAGGTGTTTGAAGACTCACACCGAATCAAAGGGATGCCTCAAGTGCATGAAATTAGGGATATGCATTGGACTAACATAGAAGGCATGATGAGTTGCCAGGACAAATGAAGAGTGATGGGTTTGTCACTTTGACAAACTGGTTGAGATATGGTCCAGGCTGATGATGAAGAAGACAAGGCTGAGAAGCTGTAGCTAGAGGACAATGGTTGGATTCAACATGGAGTCAGTTGAAGGGTGATGACATGTTGTCATCAAGGTTCTTACCGATATGTATGTCCATCGGTAAAATGGACAAGGTGTAGGATGCAGAAGACTCCCATCTGATGAAGATGTGCATAAGGAAGGTTAGCAAGAGTACTGACCGATTGAGTGTTCCACCGAAAGAGAAGTAGAATGTAGGGTTTATACAATAAGAGGTTTTTTCAAATGATCAAGTGTGAATTGAACAAATACTAGTAAATTGAATGTTGAGTTGGATGTCAACATGTGCAATATGTAGGTCCCAAGTGGAAAGAAGGCAGAGGTCGCTAAAGGTGTTTTTCCAATTGAGCATTTAATATGGAGCACCTGATTTGTGGATCGGATCAGAGGATTGCATCTCAAGGAAGAATGAATGACAAAAGGAGATCAAGGAGATTTTGGTGCCAAGACCAAAGCAAGGAAATCATATTGCAGGAGAATATTGAGAATGAAATGGCTAGGTCATGAATGTGTCAAAATATTTCAAGGTCGGAAAACAAGGTCAGGTTTGATATTCATGGCAAACATACTTTGGATAGATGGAAAACACATGATGGTTTATCCCTCCAAAGAAGGTGTGTGATCCAAGGAGGATCTGATTAGATTGGATGCAGATTTGGTCAGTAGAAGAAAACCCTAAGCGCACAAAATTTGAGTTGTCTTTTAGCGAGAAAACAAGTTGATAAATATGCAAAGCCAAAATTGATGGAGGTTGCCACTGAATGTGAGAGTGTTGTTGTTGCAGAAGAGAGAAAATTAGTTAAGTTCTCATCAAGAATCAGAGGAGAGGCTGAGTGAGATAGATAATGAGGTTGAAAGGTTCAACCGGAAATAGTGAGGCAACAGATAGTCTACAAATGAGACTATGAGAGAAGTATATCGATGGTGACTAAATAGGTAGAGAAGAGCCATAGTAGATTGCAAAGAAGGGAAGTTGAGAACTGACAGGACTTGGATGGTAGACATCTGACTAAGTTATCAATACTAGTGGTGGAGAGTAGCAGTGTAGCAGAGTAGCTGAGAGAAGAGAGAATTGGCAGAGAGCAAAACCGGCAGAGAGTAAGGTTGCAGCAATGTGAGGGCTAGCACAGAACTGATAGTGAACTGGATAGAGGATCTAGTAGAGAGTTTTGAAGAAGATTTACAAAATCTATTTGTAACAAAAAGATAACTTTGGCATCAAAATATGATTTTTGTATTCACTAAGTTGTAGCTCAGTGCAGGGGTTGTAGCTCCTTGGGTTGGTGCTCTAAATCAGAAGTTGGTGCTCTAAATCAGAAGTTGGTGCTCCCTAGATTGGTTCCCTAAACTTTGTAATTAGAGATTCTTTATGAGGCTGGATTGGAGCAGTAGAATCCAACAGCATTTCTCATTGAGGTTTTTCCCATCTTGGGTTTTCCTCATATATGTTGGTGTTATGTGATGTCTCCTATGTGTGTGATTGCATTTGTGTTGGTCTCCCCTCCAATCGGTAAGTCTGCATTGAGTTAGATTTGATAACCAGTATACTCACATAGGATAGTTAAAGGGAAAATATTGAGCACCACTGATTCACCCCACTCTCGGTGGTGCATTGTGTCCAATAATTTGTATCAAAGCCTTAGGTTCCCGATTCATAAGCTTTCTCTAGCTAGGGTAGATTCTTGTTTAAGGACACAATGGTTTGTTTAGTGTCAATACCTACTCCTATTTTTTATGGTTCAAATTAATCTATTTGGAGTTGTAGAATGGAAGTCTACGTATCCTCTTTGGGTTTGATTTATGGATGTCTTTTGTAAATGGCTTCCCTAGTAAAGAAAGTCCTCCCACCGATTCAGATGCAGAAATAACAAACTAGTACAATCATGTAGCAATCAAGGCTATACTTTATGGTTTATCAAATGATGTCTCCTCACAAGTGGACAGATGCAAATCAAAAAAAAATTTGTGGGATGGATTCAAGAAGCTATATAGGAATGAGCCTACAACTACAAGATCATTTTATGAAAACAAGAAAATCAATACAGCAAACACATGTGTTGGTGTTGAATACATATCAGTCAACAACTGCAACAGTAATGATGAGGAAACTCATCCCTTCATGGCACAAGAAATAGAAAGTGAAGTGCACACATTGGAAGGTGACAAGGCAAACAAATCTTACTGGCAAGATCTATTTGGGAGTGATGAAGAATATGAAGAAGAAGTTGAGGAAGAAGTTGATCTAGAAGGTGAGTTTCTAATTGCCCTTGATGAACTCAAAAATTATAAAAAGTGAGTTCATGAAGAATGCAGCCATTTGAGAACCTGCCTTGAAGAATCAAACCAAAAGGTCATTTTATTGACCACTCAACTAGTAGAGGCAAAAAGAATGGATGGTTATTTGAAATCGGTCTTGGAAGACAAAGAGAAAAGATTTGAGGAGTTGTAGGAAGAAGTGAAGATAAAAGACAAATAATATCACAAGCTAAAAGAAGATATGAAGAATCTGAGGAAACAATACAAGTTATTCAAGAATGGAGTAGTTGTGAAGAAGAACTGATTAATCAAATGCCTTGAATATTATGAGAAGTGTGTCTCAAAGTTGAAAACTCAATAAGAAGACACCAAGGAGTTTCAGTGTAAAGATCTAGCATCTGAGCTAGAGGTAAAAGATAAATAATATCATTAGCTTCTCGAAGAAATGGAGGTTCTCCTAAATAACCTTGAAAAATGTCAAGATGAGCTCAAGGTAAGAATCTAATTTAATGGAAGCAGTGATCCCTTGGACAAAATGTTGACAAAGCAAAATCTTGCTAATGATACTAAAGGATTAGGTAGTGGTATCGGTGAATGCGCCATCATCAAGAATTTCCCCCACAATGGCATTCGGTTTGTCTCCTCAAATAGAGAAAACAAGGGACAAACCTTAATGGTTAGAAATAATCCCTAGAAGAAGGTTGATATAACCACAACCGATGAAGACATGCAGACAAGGATGAGGACCGATGCTACAAAAAGGAGGAATGATGTAAATCCCAAAGGAAAAGGGAAGCTGGGAGAAGATAGCTTCACCGGAAGTAAGCACATGAGAAGGAAAAAAAGAAAACCTCCTACCGATAGAAAATAAGGAAATGCTACCACCCATAAGACAAACAAATTGTGGGAAAAGAAGACATTAGATGGAAGAACTTCTCAGCATGAACAACCTAGGATCCATCCTTAGAAAAGAAGAAATGGAGAAACCATACCGGTAAGATCTCCCCATGCATGGCAGAATAAGTTTGTAAGTTATAAACCTTCCTTCTTTGGTTATTCATTTGCATGTAATGGTCATGGCCATAGGGTAGAAGAGTGTAGAAAGGGATCTAGAAGGAACAATATAAGATCTCAAAGATATCATGGAAATGAAAAAAATGTATCAAGGAGTAGATACATGCATATCCCCTCTCCTGGTTATGCAAATAATGTCTGGTAGAACTACAATAAAATTGGCCATAGAAGTTATGAATGCAATTAGAATAACTTGTGGTCACATGGAAGTCGATATAACACCTATGCTCAACTCAGAAATGGATACAGAGCATATGGAAGTCATTGAGTTGCATGGTCCACTGGTTTTAGTTGCCAGTCATAGCAACATGACCAGAAGAAGATGGTCTAACTGGTATGTTATGATATTTCCCAATCATGAGGTTGGAATTGATGTTGTGTGCTACTATAGCACTACTTCTGGTTATGATATAGAATCTAGAAATGTAAGGACCAATCAGCAAAAGAAGGTAAAACCTACTCTGAAGATTGAAAATGGGAAGAAGAGTAAGAATGTGTAGGCATAGAGGAAGAAAGAGGAAAGTAGGACCATGTACTAGCACTGTAAATTGATGCAGGACCTTAGGGGGAGTTACAAATTGACCAAATTATTCACCCCCTTAGTGGAAGAGGTTAAATTGAAGAGCAAGGAGTTATCGGTATAGGGGAAGGAAATGAGATGGCAAGTGTGTGTAGTGGCTACCTTGGCTACATACCTACAGATCAGAGATGGATCTCTCCTGCATATGTCAATGGATAAAAAACTTGCAATTGGAATCAGAAGAAAAGTGACACAAGAGGATAGGAGTTAAAGAAAGATGCTTTGGTAGATATAATGGACCAGTACAAGAAACCCATATGTGTAGTATGTTACCGATATGTGTGCTAACAGGTACTTGCAGGTTATGTAAGATAATGAGTTTGAGGATCATTTCATTAGCCACAGTAGCATGGAATGAGGATTTTATGTCTCAGGTGGTGTTGATGAATACTTGATTGACACATGATTTCCCAATAGTTGATCATGTATGCATGCATCCTTTCTGGGCTAACCGGTTTGATTTATAGCATGATGATGATATTGTATGGCATTGTGTATATCCAGGATCATGTTGTAGGTTGTGGTATATAATGGAGCTGACAGATCATTAGATCGATCACATATGCACAGCTCAACCGATATAAGGGGAAGATTGGAGCTCCAAATTAGAACTTCACATACAATGGGAACCTATGATGTATGGCTCAGGGGGGTTGACAGCCATACTTTTCTGACTATTATCAAACTTGCTGACAAAGAGGGTGTGCAAGTGTCTATGGCTATACCAGTATATTTATGTCTTTGGAGGTATCTGGGGTTGTGAGATATTTCAATGCCTACTCAATTGAATTCACAACTAGATCACCAAAAGAGTTTTGTTCAAAAAGGGAGAGTTACTTGCACAGAAGAACATACAGTTGGTATCAGAGAAGATACAATTGGTATCAGTGTCAGCTTCAACACTTAATGTCACCTAATTGGGGTAAGAATAAATTTTTCATATCAAAGGGGAGATGATACAATATGACCGACATGTAAGTTTTCTTAATTGACACATGTGCTTTCAATTGGTCTCAAACTTGTATATGCATTAGTGTTCCAGTTTGCATATACACTTGGTCATTGAGAAATTGGTGTTAGTAGATGGTTGAGTTCTCCATCTCAAGTGTTGTACCTTGAGAAGATGTAACAAGTGGTATCAAAAGAGGAGATGCATCTGATAAAGATATAGGGGGAGAAATATTTATGTCAATGCTTGGTATATACAAGGAGGTGAGAGACCTTGACAGTTCCCTTTGCCATTGTTGTTAAAGGGGGAGAAAGATTATGTCGTATACTGCATACTACATGTGTGAGAATACATGGATTATACAAAGGGGAAGTTTTGGATCACAGAAAGGAGGAAAGAGATTATGGAGTATGTCGGATACAACATATGTTGACATTAATGCCAAAGGGGGAGATTACATTTGGCATTATGTTGTCATTGATGTCAACCACCATTGTGATGTCATTGGAGTCACCGGTACACAAGTTAGTGTTTGACTTGTGTAGAAGATATGGATAAGAGACCGGTATGATATAAAAACCACTAAATGATGACATCTGTGAGTGGGAAATATGTTGATTTATTGATTGCGATGAAGAGGCGGAGTGTTATCTATATCACATCAACACAGGAGGAGAAGGATGTATAGGTCACCAGTACACTATGTGGATGTAGAACAATGAGACTCTGACTAGATAGAGATGCAGTCAGCATGTGAAGAAATGATTAACAATGAGTGTGCCCCAACTGGATCAAATGTGCCTGTTTGAAGATATGTTGCACAAACAAGGAAGCCACATGAGTGCATTGCAGGATGCAAATGATAGGGATCCACTGCCACCGGTAAGTGGATCTTATCTCCTATTATTCACAGTGTGCATCATAATTCTGTGAGATAAGGAAGAATAGGTAAAGCCAGGTCTTTGAAGACTCACACTGGCTGTATCGGTGAATCAAAGGGATACCTCAAGTGCATGAAATCAGGGATATGCACTAGACTGACATATAAGTTATGAAGGTGTTTTTATAATTGAGCATTTAATATGGGGCCTGTGCTTTGTGGATCAAATAAGAGGATTCAAGCTTGAGAAAGAATGAACAATAGAAGGAGATCATGGAGTTGTTGGCACCAAGATCAAAGCAATGAAAACAAATTGTAGGAGAATCCTAAGAAGGAAATAGGTGGGTCATGAATGTGTCAACAGATTTCAAGGCCAGAAAATAATGTTAGGTTTTCTATTCTTAGCAAACATACTTTGGAAAAATGGAAAACATGTGATGGCTTATCCTGCCAAAGAAGGTGTGTGATCCAAGGTGGATCTAATCAGATTGGATGAAGATTTGTTTGGTAGAAGAAAACCTTAACTGCACAAAATTTGAATTGGCCTTTAGCGGGAAAACAAGTTGATAAATATGCAAGCAAAAATCGATGGAGGTTGTCATCGAATGTGAATTGTTGTTGTTGCAGAAGAGAGAAAATCAATCAAGTTCTCATCGAGAATCACAGGAGAGACTGAGTGAGAAAGAGAATCAGGTTGAAAGGTTCAATCGGAAATAGTTAGGCAACCGTCAGTCTGCAAATGAGAGTGTGAGAGAAGTATATCGGTGGTCACTAAACTGAAAATATCTTTTAAAGGCTCTCAGTTCATAACTCTTTTAACTCTCTAGTGGTGCAATGTATCTAACAATTGGTATCAAAGCCTTAGGTTCCTAGTTGATAAGCTTTCTCTAGCCTGGCTAGATTCTGGCATAAGGACACAATGGTTTGTTTAGTGTCAATCCCTACTCCTATTTTTGATGGTTCCAATGGTTCTATTTGGAGTTGTAGGATGGAAGTCTACCTATCCTCTCTAGTGTTTGATGTGTAGATGTTTATTGTAACTCATTGCCCTAGTAAAGACAGTCCTCCCACTAATTCAGATGCACAAATAAGAAACTAGTGCAATGAAAGCTATACTCTGTGGTTTATTAGATGATGTCTCCTCATAGGTGGACAAATGCAGATAAACAAAAATTTTGTGGGATAAATTAAAGAAGCTATATGGGAATGAACCTACAACTACAAGATCAGTTTGTGAGAAAAAAAATCAATATAGAAAACACATGTGTTGGTGTTGAAAGCGGATTAGTCAACAGCTATAGCAGTGATGATGAGGAAACTCATCTCTTCATGGCCCAAGAACCAGAAAGTGAAGTGCACACATCAGAAGGTGACAAGGCAGACAAATCTTACCAGCAAGATCAGTTTGGAAGTGATGAAGAATATGAAGAAGAAGTTGAGGCAAAAGTTGATCTTGATGGTAAGTTTCTAAATTCCCTTAAAGAACTGAAAAAGGTTAGAAATGAATTTTAAAATTATAAGAAGTCAGTTCATGAAGAATGCAGCTAGTTGAGAACCTGCCTTAAAGAATCAAACCAAAAGGTCATTTTATTGACCACTCAACTAGTAGAGGCAAAAAGAATGGTTGGTGATTTGAAATTGGTTTTGGAAGCCAAAGAGAAAAGATGTGAGGAGTTGTAGGAAGAAGTGAAGATAAAAGATAGAGAATGTCACAAGCTAAAAGAAGATATGGAGAATCAGAGGAAAGAATACAAGTTATTCAAGAATGCAGTAGTTGTGGAGAAGAACTAACTGTTCATATTCCTTGAAGATTCTGAAAAGTGTGTCTCAAAGTTGAAAACTAACAAGAAGACACCAAGGGGTGTCAGTGTAAAGATCTAGCATCTAAGCTAGAGGTAAAAGATAAAGAATATCAACAAATGCTTGGAGAAATGGAGGTTCTTCGAAATGACCTTGAAAAATGTCACGATGAGCTTAAGGTAAGAATCTGGTTTAATGGCAGCAGTGATACCTTGGACAAAATATTTAAAAAGCAAAACCTTTCCAAGGACACTCAAGGATTAGGTAGTGGTGTCGGTGAATGCTCCACCAGCAAGAATGGCCCCCATAATGACATTCAGTTTGTCTCCTGAAATGGAGAAAACAAGGGATAGACCTTCATGGTTAGAAATTCTCCCTGGAAGAAGGTTGATCTAATCACAACTAGTGAAGACATGCAGATAAGGATGAGGATAGGTGCCACAAAAAGGAGGAACAATGCAGATCCCAAAGGAAAAGGGGGTTTGGGAGAATATATCCTCACCAGAAGCAAGAACATGAGAAGGAAGCAAAGAGGACCTCCTACTAGTAGAAGACAAGGAAATGTTACTGCCCACAAGACAAAGAAAGTGTGGGAAAAGAAGAGATCTAATGGAAGAACTGCTCAACATGAAAAACCTAGGATCCATCCTTAGAAAGGAAGAAATGGGGAAGCCAGACCGGTAAGATCTCCCCATGCGTGGCAGAATAATTTTATAAGTTATAAACCTTCCTTCTTTGGTTATTGCTTTGCATGTAATGGTCATGGCCATAGGGAAGAAAAATCTAGAAAGGGGTCTAGAAGGAACAATGTAGGATCTCATAGATATCATGGAAATGAGAAAAATGTATCAAGGAGTAGATACATGCATATCCCCTCTCCTTGTTATGAAAATAATGTTTTATAACTATAATAAAATTGGCCATAGAAGTTATGAATGAAGAAAGAAGGACTTGTGGTCACATGGAAGTTGGTATAGTAGCTATGCTCAGCTTAGAAATAGATAAAGAGCATATGGAAGTTAGAGACCTACATGGAGTCAAACAAGAAATGTCCCAACAGGATCAAGAGGTCCACTGGTTTCAGTTACTAGTCACAACAACATGACCAAAAGAAGATGATCTAACTAGTATGTGAGAAGATTTCCCAATAATGAGGTTGGAATGGATGTTGTGTGCTACTATAGCATTGCTTCCACTTATGATGTAGAATCCGGAAATGTAAGGACCAATCAACAAAAGAAGGTAAAACCTGCTCCCAAGATTGAAAATGGGAAGAAGAATGATAATGTATAGGTATGGAGGAAGAAAGAGGAGAGTAGGACCATGGACCGACATTATGCATTCATGCCATAGGTGATATCTCCTCAGGTTTAAAGGAGATGCGAGACCTTAGGGGGAGTTACACATTGACCAGATTATTAACCCCCTTAGTGGAAGAGGTGAAATTGAAGAACAAGGTGCTATCAGTAGAGTGGAAGGAAATGAGATGGAAAGTGTGTGTAGTGGCTACCTTGGCTACATACCTATAGATCAGAGATGGATCTCTAGTGTATGTGTCAATGGATGAAAAAATTGCAATTGTGATCAAAAGAAAAGTGACAAAAGAAGATAGAAGTTAGATAAATATGCTCTGGTAGAGATAATGGACCGGTACAACAAACTCGTATGTGCAGTATGCTACCGATATGTATGCTAATAGGTACTTGCAGGTTATGTAAGATAATGAGTTTGAGGATCATTGCATTAGCCATGGTAGCCTGGAATGAGGATTTTATGTCTCAGGTGGTGTTTATGAAGACCTAATTGACACATGATGGCTTGATAGTTGATCATGTATGCATGCATCCTTTGTCAGCTAATTAGTTTGATTTATGGCATGATGTTGATATTGTATGGCATTATGTACATCTAGTATCATGTCATAGGCTGTGGTAAACATAATGGGGCTGATAGATCATTATATCGATCATATATGCATAGGTCAATTGATATAAGGGGCAGATTGGAGCTCCAAATTAGAACTTGATAGACAATGGGAACCTAAGATGTATGACTCAGGGGGAGTTGACAACCATGCTTTTCTGACTATTATCAGACATGCTGAGAAAGAGGGTGTGCAAGTGTCTATGGATATACCAGTATGTTTGTGTCTTTGTAGGTATTTGGGGTTGTGAGATATTTCAATGCCTATTCAATTGAATTCACAAATGGATGACTGGAAGAGTTGTGTGCAAAAAGGGAGAGTTACCTGCACAGGAGAACATATAATTGTAATACCCTAAAAATGGTCATCTAAACCATGAGCCCCTATTCTTGACAACATCACCAAGGTCCTAACCAAAGGCAATTAAATCAATCTTGAGCACAATTAATTAATTCTTTAATCATCAAATGTCACATGGCAAAATTAATCACTCAATATTAATTAAATATTTATTTAATTAATTGATCATTCCAACTAAATCATTTTAAACAATTATCTTATATCCTAGCATATTTAATTAAATAAATCAATTTGCCATTAAATCATCAAAAGAGGAATTAATTTGAAAAAAATATAAAAATTACCATAAATCTTCAAAAAAGGAAACAAATCAAGAAAGAGGAATTGAAAATTATGAGCACAAATCTTGAAAAAAGGAAACAAATAAAAAAAGGAATTAATTGACAAAAAAGAATTAAAATTTGAGAAAAGAAATCAATTGGAGATAATCTTGAAAAAACAAATTAAAAATTGATAAATAATCTCAAAGAAAGCAATTAAAACAATTAAATATTAAAATTGAATGAAATAGAGAATAAATTAGTTTTTTCTTGATTTTATCTCAATTTTAGTTCAATTTCCTTTAAAACTGAGAAAAGCATCCAATCACATCAATTCACCTAGATTGTGCTTCCTCTTGGAAAATCTTGACTGCTCATCATCATTTGATCTCAGCCGTTGGTTTCTTTCTGAATTTTCTATAAATTCAGGCTCTCATCTCTCATTCAAAGATCTTGGAGAATGTATTGTTATTATGTTGTTTTTGCTCTAGGTTCATTGAGAATTTGTATTGAGATATTGCATATTAATTATTTCATATTGCTTAAATCATGATAGATTAATCTTACATATCTTTTATTCATCTAGCTTAAATCTTGCATCCATCTAGCTTCAATTCATGCTCATATAGATTTAAAAATCCTTCATTTAGGTGTTGTCTAGTCTATGGATAGCTTAGCAATCTAAGAGCAATCTAAACTCGCATCTACTAGAAGGCAATAGGTCACTTTGTAATGGTTTATTATTCATTGATTATTGATTTACTAACCATACATCTAATGACTTAATTGAAGTGTTGTGTATTCCAGATACAGATACAAGTCCAATTTTCACACACACATTTTTTGGGTTGTGAGATATTTCAATGCCTATTCAATTGAATTCACAAATGGATCACTGGAAGAGTTGTGTGCAAAAAGGGAGGGTTACCTGTACATGAGAACATATAGCTAGTAATGGAGAAGATATAATTGGTATCAATGTCATCTTCAACACTTGATATCAGCTAAGTGGGGTCAGAATAACTTCTACATATCAAAAGGGAAATGATACAGTCTGACCAACATGTAAGTTTTCTTCACTGACACATGTGATTTCAATTAGTCTCAGACTTGTATATGCATTAGGGTTAAAGTCTGCATATACACTTGGTTGCTAAGCAATTGGTGTTAATTAATGGTTAAGTCCTCCATCTCAAGTGTTATACCTTGAGAAGATGTAACAAGTGGTATCAAAAGAGGAGATCCACCCATTAAAGATAAAAGGGGAGCAAATTTTATGTTAGTGTCTAGTATATACAAGGAGGTGAGGGACCCTGACAGTACCCTTTTCTATTATTGTCAAAGGAGGAGAAAGATTGTGTAGTATACTACATACTACATATGTGAGAATCCATGGATTATACAAAGGGGAACATTTGGATCCTACAAAGGAGGAGAGAGATTATGTAGTATACCAAATACTACATGTTTTGGCATCAATGCCAAAGCGGGAGATTGTTGGCATTGTGTTGTCATTGATGGCAATCAGTATTGTGATGTCATTGGAGTCACCGGTACACAAGTTAGTGTTTGAATTGTGTAGAAGATATAGACAAGAGACCGATATGATATAACAATTGGTAAATGATGACATCTGTGAGTGGGAAAGATGTTGAGTTATTGATTGTGTTGAATAGGAGAAGTTCTATCTAAATCACATCAACACAAAGGAGAAGGATGTACAGGTCACTCGTACACTATGTGGATGCAGAACAACAGGACTCCCGCCGGATAGAGATACAATCACCATGTGAAGAGATGACTGATAGTGAGTGTTCTCAACTAGATCACATGTGCCTATTTGAAGATATGTTGCACAAATAAGGAAGCCACATGAGTGCATTATAGTATGTAGATGATAGGGATCCACTGCCACTAGTAAGTGGAGCTTATCTCCTATTATGTACAACGTGCATCATAATTCTGTGAGATAAGGAAGAAGAGGTAAAGGTGGGTCTTTGAAGGCTCACACCATATCTACCAGTAAATAAAAGGGATGCCTCAAGTGCATGAAATCAAGGATATGCACTGGACTGATATAGAAAGTGTATGCGGGAAAAGTGGGCGAATAAAACTAAATATGTGAAAAATTATGAGAAATACCAATCCACACACACACACAGGACTTCTTGATGCAAGCTATGGAGTAACGTAGTGTTACTCAGCTTCCCAAGGAGGGTCCCATGGTTCTCTATCTCACAATGTCCCTCAAACCAATGTTTTGCTCTCAGGTTACTGAGCAAAATGGTTTAGGGATGGCAAATATGAGAACGAGAGAGATTTTTAACTGATTTTAGTATGAGATGTGTTATAAGCTAGATGAGATGCTAGAAATACAACAAACTAAATGGTAAGATGACGAGGTTAGTATGAATACTATCCTAGCATACTATATTTAATCTATAATTGAACTAAAATGATAATGAACTTATTCTAAACATGCATATTCATGATTAATTCTGATCTAAAGAGAGGCTAAATGATGAGCATAAAGATGATGAAAAGCTTGAAAGTATTTGAGCATAAGTATAATGCTACAAATTTGAAAGATGATTGTTTAGAATGGAGGAATGAGAGCTCTATTTATAGCAAAAACAGGGCAATGGATGGTCAGGATTGAAAGGTTTAATCAAGGGCCAGGTTTGAAAGTTGGGGATCCATGTGCACAATTTGTACCAATGAAATGGTGACAAGTGTCAACATAGGATTGGGTTGAGAGAAGAGGTTGGAGGCATTAAAGGCCTGAGAAGACCTCATGGTTATCTAAAGGCTAAGGGTCAAGTCTAAATTAGGATTACCCACTGGATTAAGAGTTAATCCAAGGATAAACCTTTGTGCAAATGATTAAGAGATAATCGTGGTCAAAGCATTAATGGCCTGATGAGACCCTTGGGTTGGATAGAGGTTGAGTCAAAACAAATGTTTTAACCATGTGGGAGGGTTTGAATTAACCATTAATGGTTATTGGAGACTTTAGGGATTAAGTGGTTGAAGGTTGGAAGCCTTTAATGGTTTTTAAAGACTTTAAGGGTTTTAGTGGTTGAAGGTTGAAAACCTTGAATGGTTATCAAAGACTTTAAGGTTTTTGAGAAGTGACTTCCCTTTGCTTAGGGATGTGACAAAGTTTAGAGGAGGGTTAGGTTAATTAGAAGCGATTTGAAGATTCTAGAAGGGATTAGGAAGGGGTTTGGGATTTTGCAAGTAGATGGGGGGGATAATGGGATTTAATTGAATTAAATGATTTTCATTCAATTTGGTTGCAATTTGGAGAAATTAAATAAATATGATTTATTCAATTTAGGATAACTATTTAATTAAATTTGAATTTAATTAAAAGTGGATAGGGGGTAAATGGTATAGTGAATTTAATTTAAATAAATTGAGTAATTTATTTAATAAAATAGAAGAATGTGGATAATTTAAATAAATTGGATTTAATCAAATAGAGAAATGAACATAAAATATTCATTTAGGAATATGGTCATTTTTATACGTCTATAGAAAGCATGATGAGTAGTCAGCATAGATAAAGGGTGGTGGGTTTGTCACTTTGAAAAACTGGTTGAGATATGGTCTGGGCTAATGAGGAAGAAGGCAAGGCTGAGTAGTTGTAAACAAAGGACAATAGTTGGATTGAAGATGGAGTCATGTCAAGGGTGATGACATGTTGTCATCAAGGTGCTTATCGATATGTATGTCCACTGGTAATATGGACAAGGTGCAGGATGTAGAAGACTCCCATCTGATGAAGATGTGTATAAGAAAGGTTAGCAAGAGTGTTGACTAGCTGAGTGTTCCACCGAAAGAAAAGTAGAATGCAGGGTTTGTACCGGTAAGAGGGTTTGTCGGATGATCAAGTGTGAACCGACCAAATATTGGTAAGTTGAATGTTGAGTTGGATGTCGACATGTGCAATACGCAGGTGCCAAGTGGTAAGAAGGCATAAGTTGGTGAAGGTGTTTATATCATCAAGGCATGGTAGGTGTTTTTACAGTTGAACATTTAATATGTAGCCCGTGATTTGTAGATTGAATCAAAGGATTTTACCTCGAGAAAGAAAAAATGACAAAAGGAGATCAGGGAGTTGTTGCTACCAGGATCAAAGTAAGGAAATGCGATTGCATGGGAATCTTGAGAACAAAACAATTGGGTCATATATGTGTCAATAGATTTCAAGGCCAGAAAAAAAGGTCAGGTTTTCTATTCTTGGCAAACATACGTTGGACATACAGAAAATGCATGATGGATTATCCCTCCAAAGCAGATGTGTGATCCAAGGCGGATCTGGTCAGATTGGATGCATATTTGATTAGTATAAGAAAACCCTAACCGCATGAAATTTGAATTAGCTTTTAGCAGTAAAACAAGTTGATAAATATGCAAGCCAAAATCAATGGAGGTTATCACCGAATATGAGAGTATTGTTATTGAAGAAGAGAGAAAATCAGTCAAGTGCTCATCGAGAATCAAATGAGAGATTGAGTGAGAAAGAGAATTAGGTTGAAAGGTTCTACCAATAATAGTGAGGCAACTGGTAGTCTGCAAATGAGACTATGAGAGAAGTATACCAGTGGTGACTAAACCAGCAAAGAAGAGCCATAGCAAATTGCAGAGAAGGGAAGTTGAGAACTATCAGGATTCAGATGATAGACATCTGACTAAGTTATCAAGACCAATGGTGGAGAGCAGCAATGTAGAAGAGTAGTTGAGAGAAGAGAGAACTGGCAGAGTGCACAACTAGCAAAGAGTAAGGTTGTAGCAGTGTGACGGCTAGCAGAGAACCGGCAGTGAACTTGATAGAAGATCTAGTAGAGAGTTTTGAAGAAGAGTTACAAAATCTATTTGTAACAAGAAGATAACTTTGGCATAAAAATATGATTTTTATATACACTGATTTGTAAATCAGTATAAGGGTTGTAGCTCCTTGGGTTGGTACACTAAATCAGGGGTTGGAGAAACTTAGAGCGGTGCCCTAAAATCAAGGGTTGGTACCCTAAATTAAGGGTTGGTGCTCCTTGGGATGGTGCCCTAAACTTTGTAATCAGAGATTCATTGTGAGGCCAGATTGGAGTAGTAGACTCCAGCAACACTTCTCACTGAGTTTTTTCCCATCTTGGGTTTTCCTCATATATGTTGGTGTTATGTGATGTCTCCTTTGTGTGTGATTGCATTTGCATTGGTCTCCCCTCTAACCAGTAAGTCTACATTGAGTTAAATATGATCACTAGTATACTAATAGAAGATAGTTAAAGGGAAAATATTGAGAACTACTAATTCACCCCCCTCTTAGTGGTGCATTGTGTCTGACAATTGGTATCAGAGCCTTAGGTTCCTAATTGATAAGCTTTATCAAGCTTGGCTATATTCTGGCTTAAGGACACAATGGTTTGTTTAGTGTCAATCCCTACTCCTATTTTTTATGGTTCAAATTATTCTATTTGATGTTGTAGGATGTAAGTCTACCTATCCTCTCTAAGGTTTCATGTGTGGATGTCTTTTGTAAATGGTTTCCCCAGTAAAGATGGTCCCCACGGATTCAGATGCTGAAATCAAAAACCAGTACAATGATGTAGCAGTGAAGGCTATACTCTATGGTTTATCAAATGATGTCTCCTCACAGATGGACAGATGTAGATCGGCAAAAAGTTTGTGGGCTAGATTAAATAAGCTATATGGGATTGATTTTACAACTACAAGATCAGTTTGTGAAAATAAGAAAATCAATACAGCAAACACATGTATTGGTGTTGAAGGTAGATCAGTCAGCAGCTGTAGCAGTGATGATGAGGAAATTCATGTCTTCGTGGCAAAAGAAATAGAAAGTTAAGTGCACATATTAGAAGGTGACAAGGCAGACAAATATTACTGGAAAGATCTATTTGGTAGTGATGAAGAAGATGAAGAAGAAGTTGAGGCAGAAGTTGATCTAGAAGGTGAGTTGCTAAGTGCCCTTGATGAACTCAAAATTGTTAGAAATGAATTTTAAAATTATAAGAAGTCAATCCATGAAGAATCTAGTGAGTTGAGAACTTGCCTTGAAGAATCAAACCAAAAGGTAATTTTTATGACCACTCAACTAGAAGAGGCAAAAAGAATGGTTGGTGATTTAAAATCAGTCTTAGAAGCCAAAGCGAAAAGATGTGAGGAGCTATAGGAAGAAGTGACGATAAAAGGCAAATAATGTCACAAGCTAAACAAAGATATGGAGAATCTGAGGAAAGAATACAAGTTATTCAAGAATGCAAAAGTTGTGGAGTAGAATTGGTTTAATTAGATGCCTTGAAGATTCTCAAAAGTGTGTTTCAGAGTTGAAAACTCAACAAGAAGACACCAAGGAGTGTCAGTGTAATGATCTAGCATCTGAGCTAGAGGTAAAAGATAAAGAATATCAGCAACTACTTGGAGAAATAGAGGTTCTCCGAAATAACCTTGAAAATAATCAGGATGACCTCAAGGTAATAATTCAGTTTGATGGTAACAATGATGCCTTGGATAAAATGTTGAAAAATAAAAAGCTTGCCAAGGACGCTAAAGGATTAGGTAGTGGTGTCGGTGAATGCTCCATAAGAAAGAAAGTCCCCCATAATGATATTTGATTTGTCTTCTCAAATGGAGAAAACAACGGACAATCCTTCACGGCTACAAATGCTCCCCAGAAGAAGGTTGATCTAACCACAACCAGTGAAGACATGCAGATAAGGATGAGGAGGAGTGCTACAAAAAGGAAGAACAATGTAGATCCCAAAGGAAAAGAGAAGATGGGAGAAGATAGCTTCACCAAAAACAAGAACATGAGAAGGCAACAAAGAAGACCTCCCACTAGTACAAGACAAGGAAATGCTACCACCCACAAGACAAAGAAAGTGTGGGAAAAGAAGAGATCAGATGGAAGAATTGCTTAGCATGAACAACCTAGGATCCATCCTTAGAAAAGAAGAAATAAAGAAGCCAGACTGGTAAGATCTCCCCATGCATGGAAGAATAATTTTGTAACTTATAAACCTTCCTTCTCCTATCATTACTTCGCATGTAATGGTCATGGCCATAGGGTAGAAGAATGTAGAAATGGATCTAGAAGGAACAATCTAGGATCTTGTAGATATCATGGAAATGATAAAAATGTATCAAGGAGTAGATATATGCATGTCCCCTCTCCTAGTTATGCAAATAATGTTTGTTATAACTGTAATGAAATTGGCCATAGAAGTTATGAATGCAGGAAGAAGGAATTGCGGTCACATGAAGTTGGTATAGCAGCTATGCTCAACTTAGAAATGGATACAGAGCATATGGAAGTTAGAGACCTGCATGGATTCAAACAAGAAATGTCCCAGCAGGATCAAGAGGTCCACCGGTTTCGGTTGCAAGTCACAACAACATGACTAGAAGAAGATGGTCTAACCGGTATGTTAGAAGATTTCCCAATCATGAGGTTGGAATGGATGTTGTGTGATACTATAGCACTGCTTTCAGTTATGATGCAGAATCCAAAAATGTAAGGACCAATCAGCAAAAGAAGGTAAAATATTCTCCCAAGATTGAAAATGGGAAGAAGAATGAGAATGTGCAGGTATGGAGGAAGAGAGAGGAGAGTAGGACCATGGACCAGCACTGTACATTCAATGCAAGGTGAAATATCCTCGAGTTTAAAGGATATGCAAGACCTTAAGGGGAGCTATACATTGACGACATTATTCACCCCCTTAGTGGAGGAGGTCAAATTGAAGAACAAGGTGTTGGTAGTATAGTGGAAGGAAATGAGATGGCAAGTGTGTGTAGTGGCTACCTTGGCTACATACCTACAGATTAGAGATGGATCTCTACTACATGTGTCAATGGATGCAAATTTTCAAATTGGGATCAGAAGAAAAGGGACACAACAAGATTGGAGTTAGAGAAAGATGCTCCAGTAGAGATAATGGACCGGTATAGGAAACCCGTATGTGTAGTATGCTACCGATATGTTTGCTAACAGGTACTTGTGGGTTATGTAAGACAATGAGTTTGAGGATCATTTCATTAGCCATGGTAGCATGGAATGAGGAGTTTATGTCTCAGGTGGTTTGATGAAGACCTAATTGACACATGATGGCCCGCTAGTTGATCATGTATGCATGCATCTTTTATGGGCTAACCATTTTGATTTATGGCATGATGATGATATTGTATATTATTGTGTACATCTAGGATCATGTCATAGGTTGTGGTAGATATAATGGAGTTGACAGATCATTAGATCGATCAAATATGCACACCTCAATCAATATAAGGGGCATATTAGAGCTCCAGATCAGAAACTGACAGATAATGGAAACCTAAGATGTATGACTCAGGGGGAGTTGACAGTCATTCTTTTCTAACTGTTATCAGACTTGCTGACAAAAAGGGTATCCAAGTGTCTATGGCTATACTGGTATGTTTGTTTCTTTGGAAGTATCCAGGGTTGTGATATATTTAAATGTCTATTCAAATGAATTCACAACTAGATCACCAGAAGAGTTGTCTACAAAAAGGGAGAATTACCTACACAGGAGAACATACAATTGGTATCAAAGAAGATACAATTGGTATCAATGTCGGCTTCAACACTTGATATCAGCTAATTAGGCTTAGAATAACTTCTGCATATTGAAGGGGAGATGATGCAATATGATCTGTAGGTAAGTTTTGTTCACTAAAAAAAGTCATTTAAATTGGTCTCAGCCTTGTATATGCATTAGGTTTCTGGTCTGCATATACACATGGTTGTTGAGAAAATGGTGCAGTCCTCCAACTCAAGTGTTGTAACTTGAGAAGATATAACAAGTGGTATCAAAAGAGGAGATATATTTGATAAAGATAAAGGGGGAGAAATATTTATGTCAATTTTCCATATATACAAGGAGGTGAGAGACTCTGACAGTGCCCTTTATGATTGTTGTCAAAGGGGGAGAAAGATTTTGTAGTATACTGCATACTACATGTGTGAGAATCCATTGATTATACAAACAGGAAGATTTGGATCCCACAAAGGAGGAGAGAGATTATGTTGTATGTCAGATACTACATGTGTTGAAATCAATGCCAAAGGGGAAGATTGTTAGCTTTGTGTTGTCATTGATGTCAACTAGCATTGTGATGTCATTGGATTCACCGGTACACAAGTTAGTGTTTGACTTTTGTAGAAGATATGGACAAGAGACGGGTATGATATAACAACTAGTAAATTGATGACATTTGTGAGTGGGAAAGATGTTGAGTTGTTGATTTTGATGAAGAGGTTGAGTGTTATCTAAATCACATCAACACATGAGGAGAAGGATGTATGGCTCATCGATACACTATTTGGATGCAAACAGTAGGACTCCCACCAGATAGAGATGTGGTAACCATGTGAAGAGATGACTAACACTGAGTGTGCCCAACTGGATCACATGTGCCTGTTTGAAGATATGTTGCACAAACAAAGAAGCCACATGAGTGCATTGCAGAATGCAGATGACAGGGATCCACTACCACTGATAACTGGAGATTATAGCCTATTATGCACAGTGTGCATCATAGTTCTATGAGATAAGGAAGAAGAGGTAAAGGAAGGTCTTTGAAGGCTCACACCAGATCTACCAGTGAATCAAATGGATGCCTCAAGTGCATGAAATCATGGATATGCACTAGACTTACATAGAAGGCATGATGAGTTGTCAGGATAGATGAAGAGTGATGGGTTTGTTACTTTGACAAGCCAGTTGAGATATGGTCTGGGATGATGAGGAAGAAGGCAAGGATGGGTAGCTGTAGACAGAGGACAATGGTCAGATTTAGAATGGAGTAAGTTTAAGGGTGATGACATGTTGTCATTAAGGTCCTTACTAGTATGTATGTCCACAAGTAATATGGATAAGATGTAGAATGTAGAAGACTCCCATCTGATGAAGATGTCAATAAGGAAGGTTAGAAAGAGTGTTGACCAATTGAGTGTTCCATTGAAAGAGAAGTAGAATGCAGTGTTTGTACCGATAAGAGGGTATATCGGATGATCAAGTGTGAACCATCCAAATGTTGATAAGTTGAATGCTAAGCTAGATGTCGACATGTGCAATATGCAGGTGCCAAGTGGCAAGAAGGCAGAAGTCAATTAAGGTTTTTATATCATCGAGGCATGGTAAATGTTTTTATAGTTAAGCATTTAATATGGAGCCTGTGATTTGTGGACTGAATCAGAGGATTACAACTCAAAGAAGAATAAATGATAGAAAGAGATCAGGGAGTTGTTGGCACTAGGATCAAAGCAAGGAAATCAGATTGCTGGAGGATCCCAAGAAGGAAATAGCTAGGTCATGAATGTTTCAACAAATTCCAAGGCTAGAAAACAAGGTTAGGTTTGTTATTCTTAGCAAACATACTTTGGACAGATGGAAAATGCATGATGGCTTATCCCTCCAAATAAGGTGTGTGATCCAAGGTGAATTTGATTAGATTGGATGCAAATTTGGTCAGTAGAAAAAACCCTAACCACACAAAATTTGAATATGCTTTTAGCGGGAAAACAAGTTGATAAATATGCAAGCCAAAATTGATGGAGGTTGTCACCAAATGTGAGAGTGTTGATGCTACTGAAGATAGAAAATCAGTCAAGTGCTCATCGGGAATCAAAGGAGAGACTTAGTGAGAAAGAGAATCAGGAAGAAAGGCTCAACCAATAATAGTGAGGCAACTGGAAATCTGTAAATGAGACTGTGAGAGAAGTATACCGGTGGTGACTAAACTAGCAAAGAAGAGCCATAAAATATTGTAGAGAATGAAAGTTGAGAACGGACAGGATTTAGATGGTAGACATCTAACTAAGTTATCAAGACCAGTGGTGGAGAGCATTAGTGTAGCTGAGTAGCAAAGAGAAGAGAGAACTGATAGAGAGAAGAATCAACAAAGTGCAGAACCAGCAGAGAGTAAGGTTGCAGCAGTGTGAGGGCTAGCAAAGAACTGGTAGTGAACTTGATAGAAGATCCAGTAGAGAGATTTGAAGAAGAGTTACAAAATCTATTTATAACAAAAACATAACTTTGGCATCAAAATATGATTTTTGTATTCACTAAGTTGTAGCTCGGTGGAGGGGTTGTAGCTCCTTGGTTTAGTGCCCTAAATTATGAGTTGGATCTCCCTGGGTTGGTGCCCTAAAATCAGGGATTGGTGCTCCTTGGGTTGGTGCCCTAAACTTTATAATCATAGATTCATTGTGAGGCTGGATTGGAGGAGTAGACTCTAGCAGAATTTCTCACCGAGGTTTTTCCCATCTTGGGTATTCCTAGTATATGTTGGTGCTATGTGATGTCTCCTTTATGTTTGATTTCATTTATGGTGGTCTCCCCTCCAACTGGTAAGTCTACATTAAGTTAGATCTGATAACCAGTATACTCACATAGGATAGTTAAAGGGAAAATATTGAGAACCATTGATTCACCTCCCTCTCTGTGGTGCATTGTGTCTAAGAATTGGTATCAGAGCCTTAGGTTCCTGGTTGATAAGTTTTCTCTAGATTGGTTATATTTTAGCTTAAGGACAATGATTTGTTTAGTGTTAATCCCTACTCCTATTTTTGATGGTTCAAATTATTCTATTTGGAGTTGTACGATGGAAGTATACCTATCCTCTCTAGGGTTTGATGTGTGGATGTCTTTTGTAAATGGTTACCCCAGAAAAGACAATCATCCCATCGATTCAAATGTAGAAATAAGAAAGCAGTGAAATGAAAGCTATAATCTATGGTTTATCAGATGATGTCTCCTCACAGGTGGTCAGATGCAAATTGGCAAAAAATTTATGGGACAGATTAAAGAAGCTATATGGGAATGAGCTTACAACTACAAGATCATTTTGTGAAAATAGTAAAATCAATACAATGAACACATGTGTTGGTGTTGAAGGCAAATCAATTAGCAGCTATAGTAGTGATGATGAGGAAAATCATCTCTTCATGGTACAAGAAATGAAAAGTGAAGGGCACACATCAGAAGGTGACAAGGTAGACAAATCTTACAGGCAAGATCTATTTGGGAGTGATGAAGAAGATGAAGAAAAAGTTGAGGCAGAATTTGATCTAGAATGTGAGTTTCTAAGTGCCCTTGATGAACTAAAAAATATTAGAAATGAAATTAAAAATTATAAGAAGTCAGTTCATGAAAGAATGCAGCCAGTTGAGAAACTGCCTTGAAGAATCAAACCAAAAGGTCATTTTATTGAGCACTCAACTAGAAGAGGCAAAAATAATGGCTGGTGATTTGAAATCACTCTTGGAAGCCAAAGAGAAAAGATGTGAGGAGCTATAGGAAGAAGTGAAGATAAAAGACAAAGAATGTCACAAGCTAAAAGAAGATATGGAGAATCTGAGGAAAGTATACAAGTTATTCAAGAATGCAGTAGTTGTGGAGTAGAACTGGTTGATTATATGCCCTGAAGATTCTGAGAAGTGTGTCTCAGAGTTGAAAACTCAACAAGAAGACATCAAGGAGTGTTGGTGTAAAGATCTAGCATCTGAGATAGAGGTAAATGATAAAGAATATTAGCAACTACTTGGAGAAATGGAGATCCTCTGTAATGACCTTGAAAAATATTTGAATGACCTCAAGGTAAGAATCTGGTTCGATGGAAATAGTGATGCCTTGAATAAAATGTTGAAATAGTAAAAGCTTTCCAAGGACACTGAAGGATTAGATAGTGGTGTCAGTGAATGCTCCACCAACAAGAATGTCCCCCACAATGAAATTCAGTTTTTCTCTTCAAATGGAGAAAACAAGGGACATGGCTTCACAGTTAGAAATTCTCCCTAGAAAAAGGTTGATCTAACCACAACTGGTGAAGACATGTAGATAAGGATGATGATCAGTGCTGCAAAAAGGAGGAACAATGTAGATCCCAAAGGAAAAGGGAAGATGGGAGAAGAAAGCTTCACCAGAAGCAAGAACATGAGAAGGAAGTAAAGAAGACCTCCTACCGGTAGAAGATAAGGAAATGGTACCTCCCACAAGGCAAAGAAAGTATGGGAAAAGAAGAGATCACATGGAATAATTGCTCAGCATGACCAACCTAGGATGCATCCTAAGAAAAGGAGAAATGGAGAAGCCATATCGGTAAGATCGCCCCATGCATGGCAGAATAAGTTTGTAAGTTATAAACCTTCCTTCTTTGGTTCTTGCTTTGCATTTAATGGTCATGGCCATAGGGTAAAAGAATGTAGAAAGGGATATAGAAGGAAGAATCTAGGATCTCATAGATATCATAGAAATGAGAAAAATGTATCAAGGAGTAGATACATGCATATCCCCTCTCCCGGTTATGCAAATAATGTTTGTTATAACTGCAATGAAATTGGCCATAGAAGTTATCAATGTAGGAAGGACTTGTGGTCACATGGAAGCTAGTATAATAGTTATGCTCAACTTAAAAATGGATACAAAGCATATGGAAGTTAGAGTCCTCAAGGAAGTCAAATGAGAAATGTCCCAATAGGATCAAGAGGTCCACCGGTTTCAATTGCTAGTCACAGTAGCATGATCAGAAGAAGATGGTCTAATCGGTATGTTAGAAGATTTCCCAATCATGAGGTTGGAATGGATGTTGTGTGCTACTATAGCACTACTTCTGATTATGATGCAGAATCTAGAAATGTAAGGACCAATCACCAAAGCAAGTAAAACCTGCTCCCAAGATTGAAAATTGGAAGAAGAATGAGAACATGTAGGTATGGAGGAAGAAAGAGGAGAGTAGGACCATGGACTGGCATTGTGCATTCAATGTATAGATGATATCTCCTTGGGTTGAAAGGAGATATAGGACCTTAGGGGGAGTTACACATTGACCACATTCTTCACCCCTATAGTGGAATAAGTGAAATATAAGAACAAGGTGTTGTCGGTATAGGGGAAGGAAATGAGATGGAAAGTGTGTGTAGTGGCTACCTTGGCTACAT
This sequence comes from Cryptomeria japonica, assembly GCF_030272615.1. NCBI lineage: Eukaryota > Viridiplantae > Streptophyta > Pinopsida > Cupressales > Cupressaceae > Cryptomeria > Cryptomeria japonica. The sequence goes on from NC_081409.1 coordinate 588,428,739, forward strand.
ACCTATAAATCAGAGATGGAACTCTATTGCATGTGTCAATGGATGAAAAATTTGCAATTGGGATCAAAAGCAAAGTGACACAAGAAGATAGGAGTTAGAGAAAGATGCTCTGGTAGAGATAGTGAACTGGTACAAGAAACCCTTATGTGCAGTAAACTACCGATATGTGTGCTAATAGGTACTTGTTGGTTATGTAAGCCAATGAGTTTGAGGATCATTGTATTAGCCACTGTAGCATGGAATGAGGAGTTTATGTCTCAAGTGGTGCTGATGAAGACCTAATTTACACATGATGGCCCGATAGTTGATCATGTATGCATGCATCCTTTATGGGATAACAGGTTTGATTTATGGCATGATGATGATATTGTATGGCATTGTGTACATCCATGATCATGTCATAGGTTGTGGTAGATATAATGGAGTTGATAAATCATTGGATCGATCATATATGCACAGCTCAACTGATATAAGGGGTAGATTGGAGCTCTAGATTAGAACCTGACAGACAATGGGAACCTCAGATGTATGACTCGGGGGGAGTTGGCAGCCATTCTTTTCTAACTATTGTCATACTTGCTGACAAAGAGGGTGTGCAAGTGTCTATGGCTATACCGGATATGTTTGTATCTTTGGAGATATCTGGGACTGTGAGATATTTCAATGCCAATTCAATTGAATTCCCAACTAGATCACCAGAATAGTTTTCTTCAAAAAGGGAGAGTTTCTTGCACAGGAGAACAGACAGTTGGTATCAAAGAAGATACAATTGGTATTGGTGTCAGCTTCAACACTTGATATCATCTAATTGGGGTCAGAATAACTATTGCATATCAAAGGGGAGATGATGCAGTATGGCCGATAGGTAAGTTTTGTTCACTAACACATGTGCTTTCAATTGGTCTCAGACTTGTATATGCATTAGGGTTATGGTGTGCATATACACTTGGTTGTTTAGCAATTAGTGTCAGTTCATGGTTGAATCCTCAATCTCAAGTGTTGTACCTTGAGAAGATGTAACAAGTGGTATCAAAAGAGGAGATGCATCTGATAAAGATAAAGGGGGAGAAATATTTATGCCAGTGGTCGGTATATACAAGGAGGTGAGAGACCTTGATAGTTCCATTTTCCAATGTTTTCAAAGGGCAAGAATTTTAGTATAGCACCTACTACATGTGTGAGAATCCATGGATTATATAAAGGGGAAGATTTGGATCACACAAAGGAGGAGAGATATTACGTAGTATGTTAGGTACTACGTGTGTTGAGATCAATGCCAAAGGGGGAGATTATAGTACCATTATGTTGTCATTGATGTCAACCAGCATTGTGATGTCATTGGAGTCACCGGTACACAAGTTAGTGTTTGACTTGTGTAGAAGATATGGACATGAGACTGGTATGATATAACAATGAGTAAATGATGACATATGTGAGTGGGAAAGATGTTGAGTTGTTGATTGTGATGAAGAGGAGGAGTTCTATCTAAATCACATCAACACAGGAGGAGAAGGATGTACAGGTCACCGGTACACTATGTGGCTGTAGAATAGCAGGACTCCCACCGGATAGAGATGCAGTCACCATGTGAAGAGATGACTGATAGTGAGTGTGCCCAACTGGATCACATGTGCTTGTTTGAAGATATGTTACACAAACAAGGAAGAAACATTAGTGCATTGTAGGATACAAATGATAGGGATCCACTACCATTGGTAAGTAGAGCTTATCTCCTATTATACATAGTGTGCATCATAGTTCTATGAGATAAGGAAGAAGCGATAAAGGAAGGTGTTTGAAGGCTCACACCAGATCTACCAGTGAATTAAAGGGATGCCTCAAGTGCATGAAATTAGGGATATGCACTAGACCGACATATAAGGCATGATGAGTAGTGAGGACAGATGAAGAGTGATGGCTTTATCACTTTGACAAATTGGTTGAGATATGGTCTGGGCTGATGAGGAAGAAGGTAGGGTTGAGCAGTTGCAGATAGAGGACAATGGGGGGATTGAAGATGGAGTCAATTTAAGGGTGATGACATGTATTCATCAAGGTGCTTACCGGTATGTATGTCCACTGGTAATATGGACAAGGTACAGGATGCAGAAGACTATCATTTGATGAAGATGTGCATAAGGAAGGTTAGCAAGAGTGTTGACCAGTTGAGTATTCCACCAAAAGAGAAGTAGAATGCAGGGTTCGTAATAGTAAGATAGTTTGTCGGTTGATCAAGTGTGAATCGACCAAATATCAATAACTTGAATGTTGAGTTGGATGTTGACATGTGCCAAGTGGCAAGAAGGAAGAATTTAGTGAAGGTGTTTATATCATCAAGGCATGGTAGGTTTTTTACAATTGCACAGTTAATATGGAGCTTGTGATTTGTGGATTAGATCAGAGGATTGTAGGTTGAGAAAGAATGAATGATAGAAGGAGATCAGGGAGTTGTTGGCACTAGGATCAAAGAAAAGTAATCAAATTGCAAGAGAATCCTAAGAAGGAAATAGTTGGGTCATGAATGTGTCAACAGATTTCAAGGCCAAAAAACAAGGCTAGGTTTTCTATTCTTGGCAAACATACTTTGGATAGATGGAAAATGTGTGATGGCTTATCCCTCTAAAGTAGGTGTGTGATCCAAGGTGGATCTGATCGGAATGGATGTAAATTTAGTCGGTAGAAGAAAAACCTAACCGCATGAAATTTGAATTGTCTTTTAGTGAGAAAACAAGTTGATAAATATGAAAGCCAAAATCAATGAAGGTTGTCACCAAATGTGAGAGTGTTGTTGCTGTAGAAGAGAGTAAATCATTCAAGTGCTCATTGATAATTAGAGGAGAGACTAAGTGAGAAAGAGAATCCAGTTGAAAGGTTCAACTGGCAACAGTGAAGCAACTAGCAGTCTGCAAATGAGATTGAGAGAGAAGTATATGAGCGGTGACTAAATTGACAGAGAAAAGCCATAGCAAATTGCACAGAAGGGAAGTTGAGATTTGGCAAGATTTAGATGGTAGACATCTGAATAAGTTATCAAGACCATTGGTGGAGAGTAGTAGTGTAGTAGAGTACCTAAGAGAAGAGAGAACTAGCAGAGAGTAGAACCGGGAGAGTGTAGAACCAATAGAGAGTAAGGTTGTAGCAGTGTGAGGGCTAGCAGAGAACTGGCAGTGAACTGAATAGAAGATCCAGTAGAGAGTTTTGAAGAAGAGTTATAAAATCCATTTGTAACAAGAAGATAAATTTGGCATCAAAATATGATTTTGGTATTCACTGAGTTGTAGCTCGATGCAAGGGTTGTAGGTCCGTCCTTGGGTTGGTGCCCTAAATGAGGGGTTGGTGCTCCTTGGATTGGTGCTCTAAAATCAGGGGTTGGTGCTCCTTGGTTTGGTGCCCTAAATCAGGGGTTGGTGCTCCTTGGGTTGGTTCCCTAAACTTTGTAATCAGAGATTCATTGTGAGGTTGGATTGGAGCAGTAGACTCCAACAACATTTCTCACTGAGGTTTTTCCCATCTTGTGTTTTCCTCGTATATGTTGGTGTTATGTGATGTCTCCTTTGTGTGTGATTGCATTTGTGTTGGTCTCCCCTCTAATCGGTAAGTCTACATTGAGTTAGATCTAATAAGTAGTATACTCACATAGGATAGTTAAAGGAAAAAGATTGAGAACCACTGATTCACCCCCCTCTCAATGGTGCATTGTGTATAACACCTACTTTCTTTATGGCATCATGGTTGAAGCATGTTTTTGTGAGGCCCTACCCCAACCCATCCTATCTCTTCAGTTATTTTCATTTTGGAACTATTTTGGATACTAGTTTGGACACACTATGGATATAGAACTTTTCATGATTCCGCGATTTTGGTAACATTGATATATGTGGATGCTTCATTTCTATGCCTTGTGGATTATAGAATATTATATGATTCTAGATTAGGGTAATGTTGTGATGATGCAGGTTATTATCTGAATTTCAGGATTAGATATAATGTTTGGAAAATGTTTGCATATATTGTAGATGGATCAAATTTTGAGGATTATGAGGAAATTGCTTTGAATTGTGACAAATTATATTTCATAATGTCAAGTCTTTGTAGAATGAATGTATTGTATTCTGATTATGTGATTTTATATTTTATATGAGGCTATTTGGGAAGTACTAATGTTTAAATTGAGATGTGCAGGAAAATATCCATGTGACCATGGAAATATTAGGGAGAATCAAGCCTAGGCCAATGTGCGTTAGTAAAACCAGGGGTTGTCTATTTGGAGAGACAACACCCCGTATGTACTGTATTTTATTCGTAAATGTAAAATGTTGCATGAGTGTAATTTGTATTTATTGGAATATTTAAATTGTTTAAGGGACAATTGCCATGTGTTTATTGTGATGTGGAATTATGTTGTAGTGTCACTTGACACCTATGTAGTATGTTGTGTTGGCAATTTGTCATGTCACTTTTTTGAAGGTTTTATTTTTGTTAATGGTTATATCCCCTAATTATCCTTGAAGGAACCAAGAAATCTAGGTTAGAGAGCCACAAGGAAGGTCAACTCAGAGTTGACCCGTAGGTTAACTTCAGGTGGACTTTCTGAAGGTCAAATCAACTCCTAGAGTCAATTTTAGAGCTTTTTTATTAGGCCTCATGGGGTACCTATGGGTGAAGGCCAAAATTGGCCATGTGTCTTTCCCTTAGGACTTGTTTAACCACCCAAAAAAGTGGTTTTCCCAAGATGGACGAATTCCATCTATAGGAGTGCCATCCTTGGTAGGATAACCTTCTTGGAGATAGTAATCCCTCTTCCCCATTCCATTTCCCTTCTCTAGGCACCTAGGTTAGGGAGTGTGTAAGACCTAGGGAAGACCAACCCAATGGGAGATCACTCACTCTATCCAAGAGGTTGGAAGGAGTGAGAGAGGCCTTCTTAGGCTAAGAATGGAAGCTTAGTGAGCTAATCACCCACTCTCCACTTTTGGAGATTTTTGGAAAAATTTGAAAGGAAAAACCAGTTTTAGAAAATTTAGAGGAATTTGGTGGCCAAGATTTGCAGAAAGTTGGGTGGATTGGGCAGCTCATCTTCAACCAAGTTTAGAATACCTATTGGCAGAATAAGGTTGGTTGTTATCTCCTCTTGTTTATGTTGTTTATGTTAGCTATGTTGTTTTGTTGAAGGAAAGATTTGCTTGTAAAGGAAGTGTGTATGTATAATGTTGTAGAAGGAAATAATGTGTAGTTTTATTTCTATGTTTTTTCTGTTTTGTGTTTTTGTTTTGGGAGTGTCCAAGATCTCCTACTCTTGGGAGAGTAGGATGATCTTGGGGTGGAAGAAGCATGACAGCCTTGGGTGAGAGGCTCTCCTTAAGGAGAGTGATCTCAAGGGTGTCCTTTGTGACCCTTGCTGCATAGCCTTGTGTATGCATTTGGGGGTCATAAGGGGAGAGAAATGGCTTTGAGCCTTTGGGGGGGCATAAGGTGGTTGGGATGAATTCTGATTGAGTATTTGTGTTGCCATGAGGTGGCTTGTGATATTCTTTTTGGCTGCAGTCTCCCCAACGGTACTTGGTCCACTTCCACCCATAGATTTATCTCCACAAATGTGGTGATAGTGTAGCTTGGGATGGGAAAGTGTATGTGTTGTGTGTTTTCCCTATTGTTATGTTGTATTGCTTGGTTGTAACCCGTCTATGCCTTGATTCTCCTAGCTCGGGGGTGGCTTCTGGTAAGCCTAGGCTGGGAGGTGAGCATCCCATGGTCACAGTCCTAAAATTTACTTGCAGGTGGCTTGGGAAAAAGATTAGGAGTTGCAGATTGATGTGTTGCAGACTTCTATTCAGGATTCTTATTTTTATTTAAATGCAAAAAAAAAAGAGAAAAAGAAAAAGAAGAGAAAGTGCAGATGTAAATATAGGACTTAAAATGATTCTGTTTCTATTTGAATAAATGTAATTTTTTATTTTCTGTGTAAAGATTAGAGAAAGATGACTGTTTAGAAATTCTACCCATTTTTATATTGGGCTATTGTAACCTATCATTCTGGAAAGTAATGTAAATTTTTATTATATTTTGATGCCTATTGTGTTGTAGAAGACTACATTTAAATTTGGTCTGTAACATGTTTAGTTACTGCAATATTAAAGAAAAGTAACAGAAAAATGCATTAGGATTCCTTATTTACTATTCATTAGTTTATTTACTGCATTAGTAAGGAAAAGAAAAAGAAGTGCAGTAGGGTTATTATTTACTTGCATAGTGTAAATACTGTAATTTTATGACTGTTTTAAAAAAAGGAGTGAACTAGTATTGTTTTTTTTATTTATTTCTCACTATTTACTTGCATAGTTTAGATTTTGTTTTTTTATGACTGTTAAAAGAAAACCAGAACTATTTCATTTCTGTAGCAAGTTTAAATAAAAGAAAGAAATAAATAGATCTATTCTAAATGCTGTTAGAAGACTAAAACGGAATGTAGATGGTTTAAAAAAAAAAAAAACTCAGATCAATATAAGGGTTTTAACCCTATTACTTCAACATTTAGTCATATATATATTTCTATATGTATATAAGTATATATATTGAAAATATATACCTATATATATAGAAAATATATATATATAAGATTTCCTGTATATGTATACCTCTGTAACAACGAAATTTAAAAAGAAACAAAAACATGTATTCTGAATCCTGTGCATCTCTGTTACAAATCATATAAAATATAATGCAGAATAAACCCTTTTATCCTATATATATATATATATATATATATATATATATATATATATATATATATATATATATATATATATATTCTGCATCAAAAAAAATATGCTCTGTGGATGCCTGTAGAAGAAAATATCTGCATATTCATAAACGATACTATGCATATTATATATATATATATATATATATATATATATATATAATACACATAATATACATTGGAAATTAAAAAAATGAAAAAAAACTACATCTTATACCATTTTTATCAACCCACGAAACTTATTAAAAATGTTGCAAAAAAAAAAGGGAAGCAAGTCTCGCGGGCCACTGTGTGCAACACAGTGGACGGCCACGGCCGAACCACTGTGCTACACACAGTGGGCGGCGCCGAAGGGCACCGCACTGTGTGTAACACAGTGGGCGGTCGCGGCCGCCACTGTGCTACGCACAGTGAACGGCGCCCGCCACTGTGTGTATACACAGTGGGCGGCGGCTATGCCGTCCGCCACTGTGTGTACACACAGTGGGCGGCGCTGCCGCCACTGTGCGTATGCACAGCGGCGCCCGAACCCCTGCGAAAACCTCCGCTCTCCCCGCATGAAACCCTCCGCCTCCGTACCTGCAGTCACATTTCAAAACAAAAAAAAAGAGAAAGAAAACAAAACAAAGAAAAAGGGTAATATAAAACCCTAACCCATTTCGGGTTAGGGTATAATATGTAAAAAAAAAATAAGGGGTAAAAATAACATAAGACAAGTGTAATATGTAAAAATGCAACCCTAACCCCATTTCGGGTTAGGGTTAGCATTATAAGAATATATATATATACATATATATATGTATATATATATAAATGAATATATTGATATATATATATATATGTATATTTATATATACATATATATTTATATACATATTGGAGATTTAGATTTGGGGACATTTAAATTGATTTTAATTTATAATGAGGATTAGAATTTAAGAATTTATAATGTGATATATATATATATATATATATATATGTATATATATAAATATATATATATATATATATATAAAAGGGAAATTAAATTGGAAATTTAAAGCTAGATTTTAGTATAAAATTTGGGGTTAAGTTTATAATTGAAATATTATGGAAATTTTAAACATTGATTTTAATATATGAAATGGGGTTAATTAATGATAGGATTATTATACGTCCATTTACTCCTTAGGAGATTTGAAATTTAAAAAAAAAAGATTTAAGAATGAAGGGGTTATCAAAATCGGAAACACCATACATCAACTCGAATAATTTAATTAATTAATCAATAGACTTCCCTAATTATATTTGGGGTATTAGGAAAATTTAAAAAAAAGGGAATTTGTAGAATCAATTTTATGGACCATAAACCCTTTGGGGGTAAGCTTGGGCCAAATTTAATTTAATCAACAAATTAAGAAGTTAGGGAAAATTGGAATTGGCCTTAGCTTATTGTCGGTTTTAGTGGACAAACGACATTGTAGTAATTCGAACCCTCATCAGTTGGATGTATATAATAATTTCGCAGGTGTATCAATTAATCAATAGCATTATCCTTATATGGATTGGGAATGATTTAATACCTTAAGGTAACCAATTATTCCTTGGTTTAATTAGCGACAACTTGTCTTAGGTAATTGAGCTAGCTAACTAATCGGCAATGCAAATTAATCTTCATCAATCAAGTCACTCGCTCGAGTTGGTTATTTAACTTAACCTTAGTAAGTAAGTTAATTACTTCCTAGATAAGACAAAACTTTAAATACAGTCGTTATGTATTAGGATTTATAGCGAGTTCATGACGTCAAAAAAAATTGTTGTTCCGTTTTTGTGCCCTAAAGTTTGGGCACGACATCTTGGTATCAGAGCAAGGTTTCCAACACTAGGAACCTTTCTCCATTACGTTTCGCTTTAATTATCTAAATTAATCAAATATTTTCTTAAACGGAAAATAAAAATATAAATATATGAAAATTGAATTGTTTAAATTAATTGTTTATTTATTTTATTTTTGTTTCCTCATAGGATGCCTCCGACTACGCGACAAGCTCGCAAGCGCGGAAGGGGTCCTAGGCGTACACGTATGGCACGCGAGGATGTTGCTAGGGAGGAACCGGTTCCAGAAGGGAACCCGGAAGCACCTCCCGAACCACCGGTTGACCCTAACCGAGACATCTTGCTAGCTCTTCAGAACTTGATCGGGATCGTGCAGGATAGGCTTCCAGCAGTGGACCGTCATGCAGACAATCAGAACTCAGGGAGTCATAGATCAGTGGATAGGGAACGGAGTAGGAGTCCACCTCCTAATTCTGTAGAGGGTGAGGCAGAGCATGAGCCAGAGTCCGTTCACCTGCCCGAACCCCCTCCAGTAGCAGCACCTGTGTACTTTGAGAGAGCACGTCAGGAACCAGGAGACCTGATTAGAGAGGTTTTACGCCTCCAGCCGCCATCTTTTGGAGGCACTACTGACGGAGTAGAGGCTGAGGCATGGCTTTTAAGCCTAGATCGGTGCTTCGCATTGCGATCTTATGAAAGCAATCTGAAGGCACGCGTTGCAGTCCACCTTCTGAGATCGACAGCCTCCACATGGTGGAAGCAAGAGGAATTCAAGTGTGGACTCACTGCAGATACCATCACATGGGAAATCTTCACAGAGAGGTTCAGAGAGAGGTACTTGTCAGAGCATTTCCGGCAGCGTAGGATCGATGAGTTCCATGACCTCCAGCAGAAGGGTCTCACAGTGACCCAGTACGAGAGTAAGTTTATTGAGCTCCTACCTTATGTAGATTACCTGAAGGACGAGAAGCTACTCGTCAACCGTTTTGTTAGGGGGCTTAATGCTGGGATAGCAGGACCAGTGAGGATGGCCGCTCCAGGGAGCCTTCGGGTTGCCGTAGAGAAGGCCCTTATAGCCGAGGAGATTCAGATCAGGCCACAGGACACGAGGGATCGGTTCCAGAACCGAAACCCAGCTCCCCAGCCTTTCGGGTTTCAGAAACCCCATTGGAAAGGCAACCACAGAAATGTTTCGGGGTCCCATAAACCCCCTCCTCCACAGCAGTCACAGCAGAATCAGAGACAGAGGCCACCTCAGGGACAGCAGGGCTCCAGGCCCAAACAGTGGCAGTCACAGGGTCCTAGGCGTGACCAGAGAGTACAGGGTACATACACACCCCCGGCACGGGCTCAGCAGTCCTCCAGGGGTGGGTACAGTGGTTCTAGCCGGACAGGTGGGCATCCTTTTACTAGGCCTCAGGGTGCACAGTTTCAGGCACGCGGTGCTTGCTTCACGTGTGGAGCCATGGGGCACATGGCGAGAGAGTGTCCACAGGGACAGATGACAGGGAATCAGAGGATGGCAACATCAGAGCCTACAGTTGGGGACATGGGCAAGGCCCATAGAGTCTTCGCAGCGGTTGATAACCGCCAGGCAGAGCACCAGGCCACAGTCATCGAGGCTGCAGGTAAGGTCAGAGGTAGTAGTATTTCTATATTATTTGACTCAGGAGCGACTGACTCCTTTATATCTCCATTGGTTGTGGAGCGTTGCGGGCTAGTGGCAGTAAGGCAAAGTGTCAGCTGGGAAGTGGAGTTAGCTTCAGGAGCTAGAGTGTCAGTGGATTCAGAGGTTAGGGGATGTCCGCTCCAGATTGGTAATACCACCACCTTAGTAGACCTTAGAGTTACACCACTCGGATCTTATGGCGTCGTACTTGGCATGGATTGGCTTTACGCCCACAGAGCCAAGATGGATTGTCGCTTGAAAAAGGTTGAGTGTGAGGATGATCATGGTGCTCCCATAGTAATCACTGGGATTCAGAGACCCGTGTCTCTTCGTATGATATCCGCAATGCAGCTTAAGAGGAGCATGCGGAAGGGATGCCAGTTGTTTGCTATCACAATCAGTGACCGAGAGGAAGAAAATGAGAAGGAGCCTTCCATAGATGATCATCCCATCCTTGAGGCATTTGCAGACGTGTTTCCTGATGAGCTACCCGGTATGCCGCCCAGCAGGGAAATTGACTTCCACATAGATTTGGTACCAGGAGCCGAGCCAGTTTCGAGAGCACCTTATAGGATGACCACTCATGAGCTTAATGAGCTCAAGATGCAGCTAGAGGAACTCTTAGAGAAGGGTCACATCCGTCCTAGCGTCTCTCCTTGGGGCGCACCAGTCATCTTCGTGAAGAAGAAAGATGGATCCCTTCGGTTATGCATGGATTACAGGCAACTGAATAAAGTAACCATCAAGAACCGCTATCCTTTACCGAGGATCGATGATTTGTTTGATCAGCTTCAGGGTGCCAAAGTGTTTTCCAAAATAGACCTGAAGTCAGGGTATCATCAGTTGAGAATTGTGGAAAGTGATATCCACAAGACCGCGTTTCGCACCAGATATGGCCACTATGAGTTCACTGTGGTCCCATTCGGTCTTACGAATGCTCCAGCTGTATTCATGAGTCTCATGAATGGGGTATTCCGCACCTTCCTCGACCGATTTGTGATAGTGTTCCTCGACGACATATTGATCTATTCCCGAAATGAGCAGGAGCATGAGGAGCATTTGAGACAGGTTTTGCAGTGTTTGAGGGATAACCAGTTGTTCGGCAGTTTGTCGAAGTGTGCCTTCTTTAGATCAGAGGTCAAGTACCTAGGGCATGTTATATCCGGTGATGGGATCTCAGTTGACCCATCAAAGATTAGAGCCATCATGGATTGGCCGGCACCTACCAGTGTGACAGAGGTCAGAAGCTTCATGGGTTTAGCAGGATACTATAGACGTTTTGTGGAGGGATTTTCCAGAGTTGCACACCCCATCACATTCCTCCAGCGAAAAGGGAAGAAATTCGAGTGGACAGAGAAGTGTGAGAGGGCTTTTCAGGATCTAAAAAGGGCCCTTACTAGTGCACCTATTCTTATCGTGCCAGACCCCACGGCCGACTTCATGGTATGCACGGATGCTTCCTTAGATGGATTGGGAGCAGTTCTTATGCAGGAGGGTAGGGTTATAGCATACGAGTCCAGGAAACTTAAGACTCACGAGCTTAACTACCCTACGCACGACCTAGAGCTTGCGGCAGTTGTACATGCACTTGTGAGGTGGAGACACTTCCTTTTAGGTCATCACTTCGAGCTTCATTCAGACCATCAGAGTTTGCAGTATATCTTCACCCAGCCTAACCTTAATGCACGTCAGAGGAGATGGATGGAGTTCCTTTGTGAGTATGATTTTGATGTTCATTACATCAAAGGAAAGGAGAATGTGGTCGCAGATGCCCTAAGTAGGAGACGACATGAGGTTTACACCATATCCATGAGCACTGATTTGAGAGACCGTATTTTGCAGCAATTGCCAGAGGATGATTGGTATCTTGAGGTTTGTCAGAGGATCCGTAGTCAGGAGACCCTGGAGGGGAAGTTTGTGGACTACTCTTTGGAGTCTGATGGTTTATTACGCCATAGAGGGCGCATTTATGTACCCTCTTCTGGGGGTTTGCGAGATTTCATTGTCATGGAGGCTCATAGAGCTCCTTATGCAGCACATCCCGGGGTTAAGAAGATGCATGCTGACTTGAGGCAGTTATATCATTGGCCAGGAATGCGGCAGCTTATCGCCGAGTTAGTAGCCCGATGCCTTGAGTGTCAGAGAGTCAAGGCAGAGCACCGCCATCCAGGAGGGTTACTCCAGTCCCATGCTATACCAGAGTGGAAGTGGGATACTATATCCATGGACTTCATTATTGGTCTTCCTATGTCATCGCGTCGCCATGATGCTATCTTGGTGACAGTTGACAAATTGACCAAAGTAGCCCACTTCTCACCAGTTCGGACTACCTTCACAGCTCCAGCAGTGGCACAGGTGTTCTTACGAGACATTGTTAGGCTTCATGGTGTCCCACGCAAGATTATCTCTGATAGGGATTCTCTCTTTACATCTTCCTTTTGGAAGGCATTACAGGCAGCGTTGGGCACTAAGCTCAACTTCAGCACAGCCTACCATCCAGAGACAGATGGCCAGACAGAGCGGGTTAACCAGGTGTTAGAGGATATGCTCCGCATGTACGTCATGGATCATCAGACCCGATGGGAGGAGTACCTGCATTTAGTAGAATTTGCCTATAATAATGGGCATCACACTTCTTTGGGGATGCCACCCTTTCAGGCCTTGTACGGCAGACCATGCAGGACACCTTTGAGTTGGGATCGTATTGAGGACAGAGTGGCCATAGGCCCTGAGTTGGTCCGTGATATGGAGCAACAGGTAACTTTGATTAGACAGCGCCTTAGAGAGGCACAGGATAGGCAGAAGAAATATGCCGATGCAAAGAGGATAGACCGGAGTTACATGGTTGGGGACAGAGTTTTCCTGAGAGTGCGACCGCATAAGAGTCCAATCCGCTATGGAAAGGGTTCTAAGCTCGCACCTCGCTTTGTTGGACCCTTCGAGATCCTTGAGAGGATAGGACCAGTTGCTTATCGCCTAGCTTTGCCACCTAGCCTGTCACGCATCCACGATGTGTTTCATGTGTCAGTTTTGAGAAAATATATCTATGATGAGTCTCATATTTTAGATTGGGATGCCTTGCAGGTGGAGTCGGACGGGCAGTTAGCCTTGGAGCCCATTCGCATTTTGGCACGCCGGACGTTGGCCCTTCGAGGTCGAGAGCTGGACCAGGTTAGGGTCCAGTGGGATTGCTATGATGAGGTTACAGCTTCATGGGAGGATGCAGCACGTATGAGATCACAGTACCCTCATCTTTTTGATGAACTCCAGGAGGACGTTCATACCTAGAGGGGGAGGGTGTGAGGCCCTACCCCAACCCATCCTATCTCTTCAGTTATTTTCATTTTGGAACTATTTTGGATACTAGTTTGGACACACTATGGATATAGAACTTTTCATGATTCCGCGATTTTGGTAACATTGATATATGTGGATGCTTCATTTCTATGCCTTGTGGATTATAGAATATTATATGATTCTAGATTAGGGTAATGTTGTGATGATGCAGGTTATTATCTGAATTTCAGGATTAGATATAATGTTTGGAAAATGTTTGCATATATTGTAGATGGATCAAATTTTGAGGATTATGAGGAAATTGCTTTGAATTGTGACAAATTATATTTCATAATGTCAAGTCTTTGTAGAATGAATGTATTGTATTCTGATTATGTGATTTTATATTTTATATGAGGCTATTTGGGAAGTACTAATGTTTAAATTGAGATGTGCAGGAAAATATCCATGTGACCATGGAAATATTAGGGAGAATCAAGCCTAGGCCAATGTGCGTTAGTAAAACCAGGGGTTGTCTATTTGGAGAGACAACACCCCGTATGTACTGTATTTTATTCGTAAATGTAAAATGTTGCATGAGTGTAATTTGTATTTATTGGAATATTTAAATTGTTTAAGGGACAATTGCCATGTGTTTATTGTGATGTGGAATTATGTTGTAGTGTCACTTGACACCTATGTAGTATGTTGTGTTGGCAATTTGTCATGTCACTTTTTTGAAGGTTTTATTTTTGTTAATGGTTATATCCCCTAATTATCCTTGAAGGAACCAAGAAATCTAGGTTAGAGAGCCACAAGGAAGGTCAACTCAGAGTTGACCCGTAGGTTAACTTCAGGTGGACTTTCTGAAGGTCAAATCAACTCCTAGAGTCAATTTTAGAGCTTTTTTATTAGGCCTCATGGGGTACCTATGGGTGAAGGCCAAAATTGGCCATGTGTCTTTCCCTTAGGACTTGTTTAACCACCCAAAAAAGTGGTTTTCCCAAGATGGACGAATTCCATCTATAGGAGTGCCATCCTTGGTAGGATAACCTTCTTGGAGATAGTAATCCCTCTTCCCCATTCCATTTCCCTTCTCTAGGCACCTAGGTTAGGGAGTGTGTAAGACCTAGGGAAGACCAACCCAATGGGAGATCACTCACTCTATCCAAGAGGTTGGAAGGAGTGAGAGAGGCCTTCTTAGGCTAAGAATGGAAGCTTAGTGAGCTAATCACCCACTCTCCACTTTTGGAGATTTTTGGAAAAATTTGAAAGGAAAAACCAGTTTTAGAAAATTTAGAGGAATTTGGTGGCCAAGATTTGCAGAAAGTTGGGTGGATTGGGCAGCTCATCTTCAACCAAGTTTAGAATACCTATTGGCAGAATAAGGTTGGTTGTTATCTCCTCTTGTTTATGTTGTTTATGTTAGCTATGTTGTTTTGTTGAAGGAAAGATTTGCTTGTAAAGGAAGTGTGTATGTATAATGTTGTAGAAGGAAATAATGTGTAGTTTTATTTCTATGTTTTTTCTGTTTTGTGTTTTTGTTTTGGGAGTGTCCAAGATCTCCTACTCTTGGGAGAGTAGGATGATCTTGGGGTGGAAGAAGCATGACAGCCTTGGGTGAGAGGCTCTCCTTAAGGAGAGTGATCTCAAGGGTGTCCTTTGTGACCCTTGCTGCATAGCCTTGTGTATGCATTTGGGGGTCATAAGGGGAGAGAAATGGCTTTGAGCCTTTGGGGGGGCATAAGGTGGTTGGGATGAATTCTGATTGAGTATTTGTGTTGCCATGAGGTGGCTTGTGATATTCTTTTTGGCTGCAGTCTCCCCAACGGTACTTGGTCCACTTCCACCCATAGATTTATCTCCACAAATGTGGTGATAGTGTAGCTTGGGATGGGAAAGTGTATGTGTTGTGTGTTTTCCCTATTGTTATGTTGTATTGCTTGGTTGTAACCCGTCTATGCCTTGATTCTCCTAGCTCGGGGGTGGCTTCTGGTAAGCCTAGGCTGGGAGGTGAGCATCCCATGGTCACAGTCCTAAAATTTACTTGCAGGTGGCTTGGGAAAAAGATTAGGAGTTGCAGATTGATGTGTTGCAGACTTCTATTCAGGATTCTTATTTTTATTTAAATGCAAAAAAAAAAGAGAAAAAGAAAAAGAAGAGAAAGTGCAGATGTAAATATAGGACTTAAAATGATTCTGTTTCTATTTGAATAAATGTAATTTTTTATTTTCTGTGTAAAGATTAGAGAAAGATGACTGTTTAGAAATTCTACCCATTTTTATATTGGGCTATTGTAACCTATCATTCTGGAAAGTAATGTAAATTTTTATTATATTTTGATGCCTATTGTGTTGTAGAAGACTACATTTAAATTTGGTCTGTAACATGTTTAGTTACTGCAATATTAAAGAAAAGTAACAGAAAAATGCATTAGGATTCCTTATTTACTATTCATTAGTTTATTTACTGCATTAGTAAGGAAAAGAAAAAGAAGTGCAGTAGGGTTATTATTTACTTGCATAGTGTAAATACTGTAATTTTATGACTGTTTTAAAAAAAGGAGTGAACTAGTATTGTTTTTTTTATTTATTTCTCACTATTTACTTGCATAGTTTAGATTTTGTTTTTTTATGACTGTTAAAAGAAAACCAGAACTATTTCATTTCTGTAGCAAGTTTAAATAAAAGAAAGAAATAAATAGATCTATTCTAAATGCTGTTAGAAGACTAAAACGGAATGTAGATGGTTTAAAAAAAAAAAAAACTCAGATCAATATAAGGGTTTTAACCCTATTACTTCAACATTTAGTCATATATATATTTCTATATGTATATAAGTATATATATTGAAAATATATACCTATATATATAGAAAATATATATATATAAGATTTCCTGTATATGTATACCTCTGTAACAACGAAATTTAAAAAGAAACAAAAACATGTATTCTGAATCCTGTGCATCTCTGTTACAAATCATATAAAATATAATGCAGAATAAACCCTTTTATCCTATATATATATATATATATATATATATATATATATATATATATATATATTCTGCATCAAAAAAAATATGCTCTGTGGATGCCTGTAGAAGAAAATATCTGCATATTCATAAACGATACTATGCATATTATATATATATATATATATATATATATATATATATAATACACATAATATACATTGGAAATTAAAAAAATGAAAAAAAACTACATCTTATACCATTTTTATCAACCCACGAAACTTATTAAAAATGTTGCAAAAAAAAAAGGGAAGCAAGTCTCGCGGGCCACTGTGTGCAACACAGTGGACGGCCACGGCCGAACCACTGTGCTACACACAGTGGGCGGCGCCGAAGGGCACCGCACTGTGTGTAACACAGTGGGCGGTCGCGGCCGCCACTGTGCTACGCACAGTGAACGGCGCCCGCCACTGTGTGTATACACAGTGGGCGGCGGCTATGCCGTCCGCCACTGTGTGTACACACAGTGGGCGGCGCTGCCGCCACTGTGCGTATGCACAGCGGCGCCCGAACCCCTGCGAAAACCTCCGCTCTCCCCGCATGAAACCCTCCGCCTCCGTACCTGCAGTCACATTTCAAAACAAAAAAAAAGAGAAAGAAAACAAAACAAAGAAAAAGGGTAATATAAAACCCTAACCCATTTCGGGTTAGGGTATAATATGTAAAAAAAAAATAAGGGGTAAAAATAACATAAGACAAGTGTAATATGTAAAAATGCAACCCTAACCCCATTTCGGGTTAGGGTTAGCATTATAAGAATATATATATATACATATATATATGTATATATATATAAATGAATATATTGATATATATATATATATGTATATTTATATATACATATATATTTATATACATATTGGAGATTTAGATTTGGGGACATTTAAATTGATTTTAATTTATAATGAGGATTAGAATTTAAGAATTTATAATGTGATATATATATATATATATATATATATGTATATATATAAATATATATATATATATATATATAAAAGGGAAATTAAATTGGAAATTTAAAGCTAGATTTTAGTATAAAATTTGGGGTTAAGTTTATAATTGAAATATTATGGAAATTTTAAACATTGATTTTAATATATGAAATGGGGTTAATTAATGATAGGATTATTATACGTCCATTTACTCCTTAGGAGATTTGAAATTTAAAAAAAAAAAGATTTAAGAATGAAGGGGTTATCAAAATCGGAAACACCATACATCAACTCGAATAATTTAATTAATTAATCAATAGACTTCCCTAATTATATTTGGGGTATTAGGAAAATTTAAAAAAAAGGGAATTTGTAGAATCAATTTTATGGACCATAAACCCTTTGGGGGTAAGCTTGGGCCAAATTTAATTTAATCAACAAATTAAGAAGTTAGGGAAAATTGGAATTGGCCTTAGCTTATTGTCGGTTTTAGTGGACAAACGACATTGTAGTAATTCGAACCCTCATCAGTTGGATGTATATAATAATTTCGCAGGTGTATCAATTAATCAATAGCATTATCCTTATATGGATTGGGAATGATTTAATACCTTAAGGTAACCAATTATTCCTTGGTTTAATTAGCGACAACTTGTCTTAGGTAATTGAGCTAGCTAACTAATCGGCAATGCAAATTAATCTTCATCAATCAAGTCACTCGCTCGAGTTGGTTATTTAACTTAACCTTAGTAAGTAAGTTAATTACTTCCTAGATAAGACAAAACTTTAAATACAGTCGTTATGTATTAGGATTTATAGCGAGTTCATGACGTCAAAAAAAATTGTTGTTCCGTTTTTGTGCCCTAAAGTTTGGGCACGACAGTTTTCACTCCTAAGTCTATGTGCATGATCCTATTGATTCTGGGTATTGGCTCTGAGTATTTCTATGCATTGGGTGATAGGATTTGTAAGTTTTCAATCCCTCATTTTGATTTTTTTATTTTTAAATGCAAATCATACTTTTCATCTTGGTCGTACCATTTAGGGGGTTTATTGAGATGCATGTTGCTTGTCGGGGGTCATGTTGTTGTTGTTTTGTAGTTTGTACTTAGTTGCTTAATGCATATTGTCAATTTGGGTGTGTTGAGGGAAGATTTGAGTGAATTTTAAGTTATTTAGAATCATTTTGGTGTAGATTGGTGTTGTTTGTTATGCATTTCCAGTCTGTTGTCTTATATATCAGATTTTCAAAAGTTGGATTTTGAGTGAGTTCTTGTGAGTGTGAGTTGTTTGGATTATTAGAGGATGTTTGGAGCTTGTCGCAGCTGTCATTTCTTAATTATCACTTGGTTTACCAATTTTATATTCATTGTAATGTTGATTAGTAGTGCTAATAGCAACATTTTGGCTTTCTATTGTCCCACTTTCTGAGTGGAAGAGGTTGGCTTCGCCACCTATCTTAGATTGGGAAAATTTCATAACTTTTGAAATCTTTGTAATGAATTGTAAAGCTTGTTAGTAGTAATAATAGCTATCTTATTAGATTTCTCATTATTCTCACTACATAAGTGGAAGAGGCTAGCTTGCCACCTATAGCTGCAATTTGTAATAATGTCCTCTGAAATATCCCCTATCAAATGATTGATTGAAAAACAAGGAATATATTGACAATAGTTCCTGAATTTAGTTTATATATATTGTTGATATGTTTGTCTTAGATTTGGAACAAGAAGTTAACAACTACTAGGAATAATTATAAGTGCAATTTTAATGTTTGGAAGACAAGTCTAAGATGCTTATATAACTAACTTGAGAGCTCAATACCAAATTAGACACTTAGAAGACACATAGATAACACTTTCAGTCAACCAACATTTTAACAAATACTTGGTATGCATCCTCAGATAATTGATACAATGAAATGTAGGCTCTTATTCAGTTCAGGAGTCTTATTATAATGTGACAATAACAATAATGACCTCAGATATCATCTTAATTACTAACAGCAAGTTTGAGTACATTGGCAGCAATGGACATAACTCATACCAAGAAACTAGGACATAAAATGAGGATTAAAGAGCCTGGTAGCAACTCACCTTGAAGAAGGAAGAAATATCCACAAGTCTAAGCCCTTGAATGTGACAAATCGGATCACCCTTTGAAGCCTCCCCTACTGTTATAGTCCTAGACTAAGATCACTAAGGAATGATAGCCAAAATCATCACGAATCTCTACCAAAATGATCGCCTTAAACACTAGATCAGATCACCCTCTTCAATGTGTAATTTAGGAGTCCTTTGCATGAGCTAGAAGCCAACATCATGAGTAATGATAGTCAAGTTCAAATTTCTTATATGACTGGATTAGTGGTTGATCCCATGTCAAAATCTCTCCAATTTTCTACTAAAAGAATCGCCCCTCCTTACTCTCCAAATCACGTACCTCTAATATGAAGTTTGAAGCCTCCTTGAGATGGAGTGAGAAAAATCAAAGGGTATGCACATTAACAGCAACTATGCTTTAGACTATGTAATGTTCAATCTGCGAACAATATTCTTCCAATACCACTTCTAACTAAATTTGGTCTCTCCTCCTTGTGTAAATTGGCTAGCTATGAGAATCTGATCGTGGTGCAGGAGCACCTAGGACTTAGGCAGTTTAACTTTCACAATTTTGGCTTGTACTAACCCTAGCCAAGTCAGTGGTGAATAATGACTCCAGGAGGGCCCAAGAGTGATTATATTGTGTCAATGTAGGCCTAGGTTGAGTTCATTTTACTTAGGTTTGCATTTTTGTGTAAATAGTGAGTTTGAGTAGGTGTTTGGCCTTTTTATTGGTCAAAAGTGTCAAAAGTTGGTAAAAGCACTAGAGAGGGTTAAATAGTTCTTACACATGTTTTAAATGTCATATGTGATGACTTGAAATAGGTCTCATAGGTTGAAGAGACCAAAAAGTGAAAAAATCACAAAGTTGCAAAAAGTTGTCATGACAACTTTTGAAAGTTGTCATGACAACTTTTGTCCTGAAGTTGGTTAGCGGTGGAGTTAGGGATTTCCCAACACCATGGAAATGTTGGAAATCTATATAAACCCTCTCTTTCATGTTTACCAAGGTTGGTGAGGTGTGTTTTGTAAGTTCAACAACTGAAACTACTCATTTTCAGTCTTGTTGGCAGCATTTTGGCTTGATTTTACGCTTTTTGCAATAGAATATGGATTGAATTCATGGATGCAGAAATGGATTGAGTTACTCCTATGTGTTATTGTTTTTTTGGTTCAATTTAGATTCTTGTAAATATTGTTCTTTTGTGTTTTCTTGCTCAAGTTTGTAAACAGCTAGTTTTGGCTTGTAAATAGCAATTTTCTTGTAAATATGGTTGCCCCATGAGTCCCACACGTGCTACCATCATGGCTTGTTGGTAAATGATGGGAAACCCTCTATATATTGTATTTATGTAGGTTCATGTTCTAGAGAAGAGCTTTGAAATGACTATCACCTTATTCTAGGCGAGTCCAGGAGCAACTCGGTTAGAGAAAATAAGGTGAAAATGGAGTCTTAAGTGCAGGGGTGAGTGCAAGATCACTATATTAGAGTTTGGAGGGGTCCATGGGGTTTGGGAAGACTTGTATGTTCAAGGAGGAGCCTTGAAAAATCCATTTAATATAAAAACCCCAATTTGTTTATTCATTGTCGGTTAAAGGCCTTAAAAACCCTTCAGACCCTCATTTTGGGGTTCATACATTGTACGGTCAAACTAGGGCCTAAAAATACAAAAATAATTTAGGGATAGGTGAAAAATTGAATAAAATCCAACCTTGTTTGGGGTTCCTTTGAGTCATTTTCCCTCAAGCCCTAGAAAACCGGTTTTGGAGGCCTAATTGGGGCTCATTCCTTGTAGCCCTTTTCCAGGCAAGATTGTGAAATCAGTAAGAAACCTCAAGGTTGAAAACCACCAATGGACTCAAAATGCACTAAAAACATGTTATAATACATCTCTACACCTCTCCAAAATCTCACAACAATTGGAGGTCATTTTTTTAGGCCAAGAGGCTAGAATTGAGCACCTAGGAAGCACAGTGAATTGGCAGGGTTCCTAACCAAAACACCAAAAGAAAACACCTTAGAAAGTTCAAGAATCAAGCTCTAGAAGAGGTTGAGAAGGAATTTGAGGTCTAGAGTGAAACTAGGCCTGGTGAGTTGGTGGACTTGAGCAACACCAACTAGGTGGAGTGTTGAGCAGGCTAGGTGAACCCCATCAAATCGGTCATTCTAAAAATTCTTCATGATATACACCATAGCATCAGAAAAACCACAATATGCCCCAAATTGGAACACTAAAAATGTCTCCCACTCAAATTCAACCCCTTGGAAGGTCTTTCACTTCCTCAATTATGCCAATCACTGGGAGTTTCTATTCCCAAGTGACTCAAATGCAAATAACTTTTCAGCTCCACAAATCAACATACAAGAGAAGATACAAGTCAACTGATGATCAACAATGAATTACTCTCCTCCTTTTATTACATTCCTATCCAATCATTTCATTCCTTCTATAAGATCACCTTGTGAAGGTAGGTACACTTTATTATTTTTATTAAATATATTAAATTAATTGCACTTTATAAATATTATTAAAGTGCACATGTCTCCCATTATATGATATCTCCTTATTTCACCTTTAGCTCATAAAACATGAAATTTGAAGCCTCAAGTCATTGTAACTCAACCCTCAAAACACTCCTCTTGGCCTATGAGGGTTGAATGATAGGCCAATCCCATGAAAATGAGGACTAATGAGAAGGGGACATTACATCCTCCTGATGAATAAGCTGTTGAGTTCATTGTAATGTTGTCCTCCAGCTAAATAAGAGGTAGAGATGATACTTTTCAAGTTCTCTCATTGCATAAGCGGTAGAGTGATTGTTCTTCAGTTTCTTGTATCATCCTTGGTTGTTTTACCGCCAAGCAATATTTTATATTATCCATATCTTGTTGAAAAGTGGAAGGGGTCAGCTTGCCTCCCAAATATTGAAAGCAATTTCAGTTGGCATCTAACGATCTCCAATACAATGTATGCTCCCACCTTCCTAGATTGGGCTCTCAGTGATCAAAAGGTGGTAGGGTTACTTTCTGTAAGAATTGTTTTATTTTCATTGCTAACCCTAATGGGTCCTTGTTATGTTGTGAACTGCTAAATTCAAAAAAAAATAAGGGGAATATTACAACATTTTAACAATATGACCATGGAAAATATACTCACTCTAAGGACAAAGAAATGTATAAAAAAAGAAGCCTTCACCTTTTTATTATTTCAACTTGACCTCCTTGTCGAAAATGTGGAACCCCTACAGTGAATACTAAAGCTTTGGCAAATTTATAGATATTGTCATAACATGCAATTATATTTTCCTTATAGATTTTCTCTCTTATCAAATGTATATTTTTCTTAAATCGTGCCTAAAAGAGCATCTAATATGTGAAATGAAAAAAACTTGACTTGTTCATGCAAAGTAGGGTTTTCACTAAGTTTTTAAAACCCTACCTCAACATGAATATTGATCAAGGCTTCTTTTATTTTCTTCTTAACTGCTCTTGGAAGTTTGTTTGTTATTGTTCACACACATGACTCCTTTGCATGCCATATATCACTACTCCCTAATGAGTCTTCGATGATGAAGTGCAGATGTGGGTAAGTTTATATTTAGTTCTTTTGCAAGAAAAGATCCATATTCATGGTGAAATATCAAGAACTAAAAGAAGACTCCACATGAATGCAAAAAAAACCCTAACAACAACACATGACTATGCTTCTCAACTTTGCACTTTCCCTCCAAATATGAAATAAAAATGCTTTGACCTTCATCTTCAACATGGAAAATGTATCTTGACAGCATTTGTTTAGAGTTTAAATAAAAAAATTGCTTTAATTAATTCCCTTGACAAATAATAAAAAGGTGTTTGAACTGATTTTTTTTCTCCAAAATTTTAACACCTTTTAAATATTTTATACTATACCTAGGGCTATTTAGGCTATTTTTTGACCTACCAACACAAAATAGGTAACAAATAAAATTCCATATTCACAAGAAGAAGTAAATAGGTTTGGTTGATGGGGGCTTGCCTTAGTTCAAACCCTAATATAGGAATTTACAATTAATTAAATTTATAATTAGAATAAAATTAGACTAAAATAGAATGCTCTCCTTTTGAGGGAGAGACTAGATTTTATCTAAAACTTCTTGAACTTTATACCTTGATGTTTTTTTCTTGAATCCTCATGCAAAGGCTTGTGATGCAATGCATAATATCTTCATAGAAGGTTGATCATGGATGCTTGTGTTGGCATTGCATGAAGATTTCATTGATGAAGTCTTAAACACAAGAGGACTCGAAATGCTCTGATACCAATTGATAATGTGATGAAACAATAAGAATCCGATCAACTATTGAGAGCGGGGGTGAATCAGTAGATAGAAAACAAACTAAACTTTCACCAAACTTAACTCCAACTCAGAAACAAAACAACTCATTGACCTTATAAGAAAATACAATAGGTCAGTAACACATCACAAAACCTACAAATCTCATAGAGATTTCAAAAATATCGATTCAAACATGACCATTGGATTACATAAAAATTAACTACACATTATTGTAGACAATATCAACCTCTCCTGGATCACCGCACATAAAATCATGTAGCTCATCACACGGTTATCACTTTATGCTATGCATTTTCTCATTCCCAAGATAAACAGTTATCTTCACGTGCCAAAACCACTTTGAAACTCATCATGTGCATCATGCTTGTCTGGCATCTTCATCTCCAATCACCATTCGATCATAGATCATCACAATCGATTCACCAAGCTCCATTGGTTAGGGTTTTTCTTATCAATGGGTTAGGGTTACCGGTTGATCACTCTACTTCAAATACCAATACTAGTTTCCATCACTTCTTTACTACAGGTTGCACTATTGCATCACTACCAATTACAATTATAACTTCATTACCGGTTGTTATTGACATCAATGACAACACCATACTTCATCAATGCAATCTTCATGCAATGCCAACAATCTCCCCCTTTGGTATTAATGGAAATACAAATATCAATACCCTTTGATTGTGATGATTGAGAGTAAAATACATACACAAGTATAGGAATCCCACTTTACATTTTTCACATACTCTCCTTCAACTGTATCTCCATGTCTTCAACTAGTAACTAGCTATTCAATCAAATACAATTCTTCTCCCCCTTTGATAGCAATGTCAAACTGAAGGTTAACCATTCCATGCATCACTGATCTACAACTACGATTCACAACTAGTTGCTCCCCCTATGGAATAGCTCTACTCTACACCAATCCTACTTTAAGATTTTCAATAAGCTCCAGGACTAATGTCTTAACTATATCTATCTTTAGCTAGTAATTGGCTATTCAATCAAATGCAATTCTTAATACCAATTGAATCCTCATGCAAAGGCTTTTTATGCAATGTATAATGCCTTCATATAAGTTTGATCATGGATGCTTCATGAAAACTTGAATTCTTTCTCACACATACTTCAATTGATTTTTCTAGAGTGCAATTAAGAGCTCACTTATGATTTTCTTTTCCATTTATAGTTACCAAATGAGAGGGGCAAGCATCCTTTTATACCTAGCCATCCATTAAATGTTTGAATGTTTCTATTAGGCCAACATGGAGCCAAATTTCCCACCCACATCAAGTGATCATTTTGAGGTCCCATTTTGGGTCCTAATTGTACCTTAGTCTTGAGCCAAGACCAAGGTTCCTTGGGCACCTTGGTCTATCAATGAACGCTTGAAATGAGATAAAATTTGGGTTATGAGTTGAAAATGCAAATTTTAAGATGGTCTGAGTAGCTTCAAAGAAAACATTAAGCACTCAAGGTTGAAATGCCAAGGTGAAGGATAGGTGAGGATAAAATTGTATAGGGACATAATTTACGATGCTACATTTAGCCCCCATTTTAGTGATATTGTGACTTTTATGTCCATACTCATGGTAAAGTACAAAGTCACATAGAAAACATTTCACCAAGATACCAAAGAGACAAGATACACCAAGCCCCCAAAGAATTAGGATCGTATCAATCGAATATTGAGATAAAAGGAGCAACACATTAAGAGAAAAATCATGACTATACTCAGCCTAGTAAATCTTGTGCTTACTATGATTCATGTAGGATTGACAAATTTGAAAAATATTACAAAACAAAAGGCTCAAGTTGCAAAGTAACCTGAACATTGAATTGAATTTATTGCAAAATGGATACCGCGGCATGTACCAAACATGTTATGGTGTGTGATCAAAGTGTACAAACCAAGTCTCATGGTATGTGCATGAAGTGTAACATTGATTGGAGTGTATGTCCCCATGTTAAAGCAATTGTGCACACCTTATCGGTAGAAGTCGCTTTAAGGTGTCCAACATGCATCCAAAAGACAAGCACATTGCCGTAATGATATGCCCCCAACAAAGGACAAATCAAAGGGAAATGATCACAAAGAACATAAGGGATCCACTAGCTAGGGTCTGTATGCACATTTCATAAATCATATATATTCAGGATTATTGCATTGAATTGACCAAAGAAGAGCACATATGATGAATGAATAAATGTCTTTTTAATTCAACATGAAAGAGACAAAAAAGAGACTATGACACTTTGCATTGTCCCTAAGTAGACAACAAAAAGGCACATTTACAAATAATAGAACATGTATGACATAACATTGATACGACATATAGAATAAGTAAGATACAAATAAAGGAATGTCACAATAGATTCAACCTCTTTATTACCTTGCACCAATGGAGTAACAAGGTTCATCCAAAGAGAATCTAACATAATGTAAAGACATGTCAAGAATCACATCACGAGGGGAATCACATTACAGACAAGAAAACATGCATAAGAATCTATGACACAAATGAATCTAGTCGAGAAATCATCCAACTCCCAATATTTCTTAACATCATTTAGGAATGGTTGACAAGATACAAGAGGACAAATAGTGAGAATGATATATGAAGATACTACAAGTCCCAAATAAAGACCATTCTCTAATGATGTATCACTTTATTTGTCGGTAGGAACTAAGATTAATGATTTGGAAAAGTGTGAAGATAGTTAATGACTAATCTCAACAATAGTTAATGACTAATCTCAACAAGCTCATACATATCATCAGAATCATTAGGATCAATATTGTTAACATGAAAAAATTATTACTCATCATCCATACCATCATCTAAATTAATCATAATAGGATCTCTAGCATCAAAATATATTGAACCATCATTTTTCTTAAGCATCTTAAATTTGGTGATTTGAGTTGAAATTCCTCCCTAGGGTTAAGTGAAGGTTGGACAAATGGGACTAAGTCAACATTTGGTTTCTTTGTGGAGGAAATTTTTTGAGATGCAAGTTCATGAGCCTTGGCACAACATCTTTGCCAACATTCTCTCACACAACCATTTCTTTTAGTTTTATTTGAGACTTGTGAAGTTTGAGGATCAATCATGAAATGAATAACAAGAGCAAGAAATAAAATGAAAATCCAAGAAAGTTTATTGATAGAAGTAATGTCACCAAATAAGTTGAACAATTTGAGAGAGAAACCACCTGAACATGAAGAGGAGACATAAGATCTTTTGAAAGGGGAAAAAAATAAAAACCCTTTATGTATTATGAAGGCAAAGCCTAGAGAGAAAGAGATAGAAAGAGAGAGAGAGAGAAGCTCATTACAATAATATCATGAAGTGAAGAATATGAGGAGAAGCATCTTTTAAATAGAGATGAGGAGGGGAGTTACAAAGTAACTCCCATTTCTATGACTACCACAATTTATAATATGTGTGTGCAATGTATCACAATCCTCATGAGGAGGAAATCTAATTCCATATATTTGGTATAAATAAAATGAGTTGTGAGAAATCAAATAATAAAAAGGACTTGTAGGGATACCTTATGAATATTTCTACAAGTAACAAATAAAAGGAAATTAACTTTACCAAGTAATTATTAATTCCTAACACCCCTCCTTAAGCTTTACTTGGGGAGTTTACACCAAATCCTTGAAAGGGTTGGAAACCAAGATTTTTACAATTGAACTTAAACTTTTATTTACAAAATGGATTTTTTAGAATATCAACAACTTGATCTTTTCCCTTATAATATAGAAGTGAAATTTGCTTGTCTTCAATGTTTTCTTTAATAAAGTGGTGTTGTAGAGATATATGTTTGGTTGTTGCATGGAAGACATGATTGTTAGCCAAGACAATGGCACTTTTAATGTCACAATATAAAGATGTTTGATCTTTTTGAGGTATCCCCAAATCTTCAAGCAATATTCTAATCCATAAGGCTTCTTAAGAGGCATTAGTGAAACCTTTATATTCAGCTTCTGTGGAACCAATAGAATTAGACTATTGTTTCTTACAATTCCAAGAAAACATACCTGAACCAAAAAAGAAACAATATCCACAAGTAGATTTCTCATAATTTGGATCTCCCCTAGATATGAATCAGTTAATCCTTTTAAAATAAACCCACACTATAAGCAATATCTGATCTAGTGAGAGTTAAAAATTTAAAATTCCAACTAATTGTATATATAAAGTAGCATCAACTAAAGGAGTTTGCATATCAAGCATTAATTTTTTTCTTAATTAAAAAGGAGTATAAACATGATTAGCATCATTCATTTTAAAATTGTCTAAAGGACCTTGAGTATATTTACTTTGAGAGAGAAAAATACATTTGGGGGTTTGCCAAATTTGCATCCCAAAAACTAATGTAAGAGTTCTAAATCAGTCATTTAAATTTTTTTAACTTTCTCAAAAGAATTAGGATCATTTTAATTCATAATACTAGACATCAACACATAATTGCAGTAATTTACTCTTCTAGCCTTAAGTTTATCAATTCTAGTTGTAATATCCCACCAAGAAACCCTAAGGAAAACAACTTACATTCTTTTTTTTAATTTAAGGGGTAAACGCTCTTGACCTAGAGCTATGAACTAGTGAGGCCACAAATAGGGGACCTCTTCCCCACACTTCACTTGTTCAAATCCACAAGCACAATGACCCAACAAAGGCACAAGGCCTTGTGAGCACAAAGGCCCAGCAGGGATTTGAACCTTGGTGGCCGCTTCACCAACAAAGTGTTTTAACCGCAACACTACATGCCCGAAGACAACAACTTACATTCTAGATAAAGAGTGAATTTTTTTTTTTTTAAACATTAAATGAACTTTTTTTAAACCTCAATAGACAAAGATTAAGATAATATGCACGTGCAAAAGACATCTACTAACTTTTCCCCTAAGGTTTACTCAACGTGGTTACTTATCCAACCATACATCACTTAAGGAAATTAATCCAATTGAAGACATTTAATGCATACATGCACTTAAAAAACTTTTAATTAACTAAAATAATATGTTTTTGATTATGGAAAAAGAAGGTTTTGAAGGGACCCCAAATCCCTTTACATCAAGATTACATAAGATAGATCAAATAAAGTCCTTTCACAACAAAACCAATAGACAAAACCTCACAGGGCTAAAAGATGGCAAAAATAGCAAAAACCCAGCAAACTGCCAGCACAGACCCAGCAACAGAAATAGTAAAATCAACCCAAATTTTTAAGATTCTCCACAACATCAGCACTAAGTTGGTGCATCTTCTTGGTAGCATTCTTCAACTCAGTGATGTTTTGGGGCACTTCAATGACTTTCTTCTTCAAGCTAGCCCGAGTACGCTTTCCTGGAGGACCCTAATATTCCACACCAGCAACCATATCCTTGTCCACATCTACCACAATCCTATCCATGTGAGCTTTCTCTAGCTTGATAACCATGGTAGACATAGTTTCAGAAGAAGCCTTGGCAATGTTCTGACTAGTTTTCATTATACCCCAGAGGGTAGCTTCGCATTTGGAAATTCTGGCCTCCATATCTACAAAAACATTTATCATAAATTATCCTTCACTCTTTGGGTGGCTTCCATGTTTTTTTCCAGACAATTAGTCATGACTTGTTTTTTGCTATCTATCCATAGAGCACCCATTGAAGCCCCCTCAACCACCTCCTTACCACTATCAGCAGGGTGAGCACTAATAGCAGCATGTGGCATATCTCCAACATTCACATTAGCCTGCATAACTTCCATATTGGAAGATAAAGACCACTGCTTGAGATTAATATTCTTAATCTCATAAAACACCCACCTAAAAATACAGAAAACCTCTAGAGAGCAGTTCTTGGCAGTGTTGACCACAACAAATGGAATCTCCTATTTAGGATGAAAATCATGTGGGGTAAAATTTGATTATTCTTGGGAATTATGTTCAGAGCCATGGGAGGAATAGGATGCCTCAATATTGTGAGTTTGGTCCACGGAATCCTGATCATCAGAGCTATTTGAAACCTTCAAAGTGGCTTTTTGAGATTTACCCTTAAAACATTTGCTCAAACCCTCACCACCAGCATCAGGGGACCCCTTACTAACACCCAAAGCAACCACCTTAAGCCATGTTTTAGCCTTTTTGCTGGTGTGAGGGACAAAATCCCCATCATTATTGTCAGTCTCCCATCCTTCCAATTCCAAATCCTCACTATCATCAATCTCTTCAATCTCTTCAAAAGTAAAATATATATATAGCAAAATTTGCATCAAAAGTTTACATATACAAAAATGTAAAAGTCTATCAAGTAGCGTTCACTACAACTTTCAAGAAAATGTCACTGAAAGTAATCTTCATCTAAGAAAAATCATTTTCACATGATTCCAGTAAGGTTTCAGTGATCTCAATGGTCGTCATAACCTGTGCAGCAAATTCTTCCATTGCATCTACTGTACTCATTTTGGGAGTAGCCAAAACCACTTTTGCATCCTTATATGCCTATTACAGGATGTCCACTTTAGGTCTCAACAAATTCTTTAACTCATTCAGGGATCAGAGTCTCTTTTCTTGTTTAAAATCATACATATCTAACCAATTTTGCAAATCATCAACCGATTTGCCCAAAAAAAAGGTTGAATCCTACAGAGGTATGTATGTAGTACATATCTTTTCCAGTTCTTGTTCTATCTTTGTTCACCTCTGAATTAAATGTTCATATAAAAATGAAACATTAGATGTATAGGCTAGAATTTTGCCTCCTATTTTAATAGTTTTTCTCAAAAGGTCTTTATTCGGGGAGAAAACAATCTTCCCTGTATCAATATCTTTCATTATGCATTCTCCTCTTTTCTTCCTATAGTTTTTCTTAGCTAAACTTTGAGCAACTTCTTCAAGGGACTTTAGTTGATCAGAGGCATCAAGAACCAACTAGTCAAGCTTGCCAATAAGAGTTGACAAATTACCAATACCAATCTCCAGTAGAAGATTGGACAAAATTTCAACAACAGTTTAGATTGTTTCTGCTTCCTTCCTTTGTTCCTTTAATCTCTTCTTTTGAGCCCTAGATTGCATCATGGTTGCAATCTCCATTAGTTAAGATTCACTCGTATTCTCTACATCTAAAGGCCCTTTGATGCCTATTGAGTCATATTCATCATCAGTTTGTTTTGATTAATTAAGAAAAATAGGTTTTCAGGACCCAAAACCTTTAACAAAGGAGTTTAAGATAAGACAATAAAAAGTCCAAGATTATAAACCACTTACAAAATGACTGGCAAAAAAGCCAGCAAACCAAAAAGATAGCTAAAGATAAAAACAGCAAAGAAACTAGGACAACACTACACAATTATAGTCTTCAGCAGGTCCTCTGCCTTTTTCACCAACTAGTCATAGGTGGCCCCAACAGCTTTGAGATCTTCCAGGTCCTTGTTAGGTTTCTTTTCTTTCTTTTTTCCTCTAGTTTGGGTCCTGGGTCCTTGCACATCTACTGTACCTTCAGTGTCAGGATCAATATCCAGGGTCTCCTTCTCCTCCTCTAGTTTGCTGATGAGAGTATTAGTGTTGCTAGTAGAAATCTTCAGGATGCTTAAATTTTTTTCAGCAATACTCTTCAGGCACTCCTCAATTTTGCTAGCTTTACTGGTAGTATCCAAAATAGTTTGATCATTAGCGTCAGCAAGATTTTTCCTTTCTAGCAGGTCTTTCTCTATTTTCTCAAATCTGGGGTTGAAGGAGTCTCTTATGTTTTCAGCTTTTGCAATGGTATTTTTTCAGGTCCTCAATGTAATCAGCCATAGTCTTCCCTTCCCCAGTGTTGATGGTTTCCAAAATCTAAATTCTATGGCTGAGTTTTTTGTTGTCATCCATAGATTTCTTGTAACCAGTTATTAGCCACTCTATAGTATCCATGAAACCTTGCATACAATCTGGAGGAGGGTTAGGGGGAGGATCAACCTTACCAGGGATATCTTGTACCTTTTTTGGAGTGTCCTGAATAGTAGTTGTGTCTTCAACCCTAAGAGCCTTTCTAGTGGTCACCTTCTCTAGGTTTTGTTTGGCTTTCGAGGTCCTTTCCTGCTTATAAACCTCCAGCTCCTTCACATTTTCCTCCTTCCTCTTATGCTTGTTTCTAGACTATGTGTGAACTTTAGTTTTGTTTTTCAGAAAACCTTGAGGATTCTCCTTCTCTAAGTCTTCAGAGACCTCCTCCTCCAAGGAAGAGCTAATCTAGAGGATTCTTCCTTTAGGTTTTTACCCTTAGAGGAAGAAGGTCTTGTTTTAATATATTTCCTCTTCTTACCAGTTTCAAAATCCGAAACATCCAATCTCTCCTCAGAATCACTCGATGGGTCACTATTAGAATCATCATCCACTAGAAAGACAGAGTCAGACCCATCCTCCTCAAACTCAATAGAGGGCTGCGGGTGGGCTATTTGATTGGCCTTGAGATGGTCATAAATAAGGACCATTAAGCCTTGATGCATGACATTGTCCCCCATAGGGTTCTCTTTGTAGGCCTTAATTGTGGCATTCATCGAGCATAATAGAAAATAAGGAAAATTAACCTTCTCATCATGCCTAAAATGATTCAGTAAGATGAAATGGTAGCCATAATTTTTTGTAAACCTACCATCTAATGTAATGTAGCGCATTAAAACAAAGAGGACCTCCCACCAAGGTTTAACAAAAGCCCTAGGGGGGTAATAAGTTTTACTTAACTTAACCAGGCATTTTTTCTCCTTCTCGGTTTCTAGGTATCTGTCAATGGCCTCCTTACTGACTTTTTTATCTCTATAGAGGTTGCATCCTTCCCTTTTGAGGCCCATGGCTTGGGCAATAAGGTTTTCATCAATTTCAATAGTCTGGTCTCCCATTTTTAGCATACCCTTTCTCTAGTTTTTGTAGAAAAAGCCGGTATCCATACCATCCCGTCTGTGGAGTCTCTCCATGAATTTCAAAAAACCACCCTTTTGCAGGATGCTCCAAACCTCCTCCTTCTATTTCCATTCTTTGTAGCTACTTGGTTCATATCATCGCCTGTTACTGCCCATATTTTCATTGTCCAAAGCTGATTTTTGAAACTTGCAGAGAGTTTTAGCCAGAAAGCTTATCAGAACTATCAATTTAACCCAGAAAGTGTGGGAAGTGATGGAATAAGTATTATAATAAATGAGGCTGACATTATTATAATAACTCGAAGTACTCCATATATTCCTTTTCATTATTATTTTATCCATCAAAAATATTTGGAGTGCTTCTATATCGGTCCTTAAAAATGATTAGTCTGACATTTTCAAGGAGTCCTTGTTCTCCCGTCCACGTAATCATCTCATCTTTGTTAACTGTTGCACTGGCAGCCCAGTCAGCAGAGCCATTGGCCTCATGGTAGATGTGGGATATGTAACTTTTTTCAAAAGTGTTGATAAGGTCTCTAGCGGCTTTAATGATATTATTGATCGACCATGAGGACTTTGAGGTCCCCTTGAGACATTTGATGATGTTGTCTGAGTCCCCTTCAATCCATAAGTAGGGGCAATTCCATTTTTTAGCAAGGAGAATACCTTGGAGAGCTGCCATTACATCAGCTTTATGGTTTGTTTGGCTCCCAATTGGGATAGCAACCATTTCCTTGCAAATACCTTTATCATCTCTAAGAATAGCTCCACAACCTACAGGGCTTGAGTTACCTTTTGTAGCACCATCAAAATTGACTTTGAACTAGCCATGAGGGGGGTTTTCCACCTAGCTTCAAGTCTTTTATTTTGGTTGGGGTCAGAACTTTCAGCAATCTTAAAATTCTAGGAGCTTAAAATGTAGGATTCCAAGGGGTTGGTCGAGTAACAAGGACCCTCAATGATCCCAATATTTTCCACAATCGCCCATTGAATTTTTTGGAACATAATATCCTGATTGAGGGATAAGTCCCTGAAGATATGATTATTTCTTTCTTTCCATAATCCCCATAGGATGTGAGGAAGAGATAGCTGCCATAGAGATCTCAAAAAGCAGTTAGTCCAATGAAAATTCCAAGAGGAGAACAGTTCACTGATAGTGTTAGGAAACACCCAATCAATGCTAAAGCTTTTAAGAAATATTTCCCAGACTGAGGTAGAATAGGAATAGTGGATGGCTAGGTTGTCCACAGACTCTTCCTCTTGAAGACACAAATCACATCTATTAGGGAAGGCAAAACCTCTTCCCTTTAGGTTGTCTAGGGTCAAGATCTTATTTTGAAGGATGGTCCAATAGAACAAATTGATTTTGGGGGTCAAACCCTTAATCCAGGCTTTAGACTAGAAAGGATTAATAGGAGGGTGGGGGAAAGGACACCATACATAGAGGAAACAGTTATAATAGCTTTGGGTTCATGTTTCCAAATAAGGGAGTCTTCCTCTTTATTCAACCAGACCAAAGATAGATGGATCTTGAGCTTAGAAAGGCTAGGGTGGATACTTTCAATGTTCTACCATTTGTTACTAGATCAATACTCTGCAACTAAAGAGCCAAAAATTCTAATACAAGAGGGAGCATGAGGGGCCCATTCATTGATTTTAGTCAAGGGTTTATCAAAAAGCCAGGGTCCTCCTAGAATTTAACTTTCCTATCATTTCCTACTTTCCAAATCACTCCTTTAGCAATGCTTTCTTTGCACTTAGAGACTTGATTCCATATATGGGACCCATTAATACTGATTTCCAAATTGGTAAAAGAAGAAAGAGAGGAGGACAGAAGAGAGTACTTCACTAGATTTTACACCATTCAGTATCTGAATGGAACATTCTCCAGACCTGTTTTGACATGAGAGATTCATTTAAGGTTCAGATTCTTCTCAGGCCCACACCTCCTTTACTTTTCAGTCTACAAACCTGATCCCAAGCCACCAAAGACATTCTTTTCTTGTCCTCAACCCCAGACCATAGGAATTTTCTTTGAATTTTCTCAATTGTGTTAGCATACTTAATTGGAATTCTAAAAAGACTTAGGGCATAAATCGGAATACTTTGAAGAGAGGCTTTTAGAAGTTGGAGCTTTCCAACCTAACTTAAAAGGGCTCCTTTCCAACCAGCTAGTTTTTTATGAAATTTATCCACTAGAGAGCTCCAAATAGGGTCAAGAGGTGCAATGCCCATAGGGAGGCCAAGGTAGGTCGCAAGAAGATCAGCAATCCTACAATCCAGGATTCTATTGATTCTTTGTTGTCTTCTCTCAGGTTTATTGATGAAAAAAACTTTGTTTTTGACCCAATTAAAAAGCTGACCAGAAGCTGAGGCAAACTTACAAAGAGTACTCTTCAAGATTTTAGCTTTAGAGATACTGGATTCTCCCATGATAATAGTATCATC
This sequence comes from Cryptomeria japonica, assembly GCF_030272615.1. NCBI lineage: Eukaryota > Viridiplantae > Streptophyta > Pinopsida > Cupressales > Cupressaceae > Cryptomeria > Cryptomeria japonica. The sequence goes on from NC_081409.1 coordinate 588,464,020, forward strand.
CACAAACTATTGGTGGGAGCAAATGAGGTCAGCAGAGGAAGGTTGGAGTCCCTTAAAGGAACCTTGCAAAACCATATTTTCCATTTACCTTCCAAAACATTCTGCCATAATGATGAAGAGGATGGGGGAAATGGGATCCCCTTGCCTTAATCCTCTAGAAGCTTGGAATAAGGGGGATGGAGAACCATTGACAAGAACAACAAAAGAGGTCAATAACTCTAGTGGAGAAACCATAAGCCATAAGAACCTTCACAAGGAAAGGCTAGTCAACCCTGTCATAGGCCTTGGAGAGATCAAGCTTGAGGATGAGACCCTGCTTCTTAGCTCTAACAAGAGAATGAATGTTCTCATGGATAGTTATAATAGAGTCAATAATTTGTCTTCTAGGGACAAAACCATTTTGCTGATGATTAGTCAAAGCAGGAAGGACAGACAAAATTCTGGAAGTAAGAACCTTGGAGATAATCTTATAAAAAGAATTGCAAAGACTGATAGGTCTAAACTTGTCCATAGAGTCTGCACCTTGGTTTTTGGGGATGAGAGCAATGAAAGTACCATTGATTTCTTTCAAAAAAATTCTAGCCCCAAAAAATTCCTTGACCCCATTGGAGACATCTTTCCCGACAATGTCCCAGAAATCTTGGAAAAAGAACATGGGGAAACCATCTGGGCCAGGTGCTTGGTTACCATCAAAAGAAAAAATAGCATTTTTTATTTCCAAGAATGAAGGAATGGACAAGAGAGAGACGTTAATTTCATCATCAATGAGACAAGGGATGTTTTGAAAGAAAGAAGGTTGAGCTTCAGCATCCAATCTATGATCCCTCTTGAGCAGTTCCGAGAAATACCTTTTGGCTTCATTCCTTATTTCTTCCTCCTTGACCAACTCCCCATTATCCACAATTAGTTTGGTTATCCTATTAGCTTCTTTATGCTTGATCATCAACATATGAAAGAATATTATATTCCTATCTCCTTCCTTAAGCCAAATGCATCTTGATCTCTGCCTCTAGAAAGTTTCCTCTTTAGCAATGATTTCATGGTATTTTTTAAGAATCACATTTTCATCAGCAATGGACACAGTGTTGAAACCATCCTTCTGAATTTGGGCATTTATTTTTTTAATGTCTTCATGTACTTTACCTTTAGCCTCAAAGATATTCCCAAATATAGACTTATTCTAGAGTCTTATGTTATCCTTCACACTTTTAAGCTTCTTAACAACTATGTACATAGCAATTCCCTCAACTTGGATACTCCACCATTTTTTAATATTACTTTTGATATCTGGGTGAAGGATCCACATTTTTTCAAATCTGAAGGGAAAGTGTCTCCTTCTGTTAATTGAGTCAGTAATGAAAGTGATAGGAAAATGATCTGACCCAGCCTAAATGTGGGCCGAAAGAGAACAGAAATAATGACTGTACCAGTCATTTGAAATGAGAGTCCTATCAAGATGAACTTGGATAAGATCATTACCAGTTCTCCTATTAGTCCAAGTGTAATTACATCCCTATATTTCCAAATCATTGAGAACCTAAGTATTAATAAATTCCATCAGGGCCAACCTGCTTTCCAACTGAGAAGGGCTTCCTCCAAATTTTTCCTCCTCTCTCAAAGGAGTATTGAAGTCTCCCATGACTAGCCAGCTAAGATTTCTAAAGTTGTCCCTATCTTCTATAAGTTTCTTCCAAAAGGAATTTCTAGCTTTCAAAGTATTGGGAGCGTAAATGTTAGTGAGGAGCCAAGAGGTGTCATCTTGTAAGTGCTCAAATTTAATACAGGAGAAGTTGCTTTCCTGAATAAGGACATGGCCTTTGACAGTATTAAGGTTCCAGATGGTAGATATGCCTCCTAAAGCACCATCTGAACTACCACCACTGACATTACCATTTTTTAAAAACTTCAAAGATTCAACTTTTTCTCTACTCATTTTAGTTTCTTGAATTAAAAAAACATTAGGTTTACTATCCGTTATCATATTCCTAATGATATCATGTTTATGAGGATTATTGAGTCCCCTAATATTCCAAGAGATAATCTTCATAGTTACTTACCGATTCCTAACTCCTTAAGAGTCTTCTGGGAAACATCTGCAATGTTCTTACTGGCCTCCTTGTCTCTAACTTTATGGTTAGAGGGTCAACCTGGGAAGAGGAGATATACCCAACATCAACTTGAGCTATTCTGTTGGATTTCCTTAGATGAGAAGCCGATGGAGTGGTTCCTTTCTTGTTCCTGTATTTTGGTATTTTCTAGTCAGCATCTATCTCAGGGGCCACTTTCGAGTTACTGAGGATTTTGGAAATTTCATCTTCATTACCCCAGTTAGGGATGTTGGAAGCATTTGAATCACTGTTAACTATTTTTGAGTTCTGGTCTGAGTCTGAAAGGTTCATACCCAATATTGCACATTTTTGGGCTTCTTGTATTTTAGAACTTGTCATGAGCAATGAAGAGTCAGTCTTTTCTTCTTGTGATCCATGGATCTCCCCTTCCTTAGGTTTGTCATCATTCTCTTGATGTTCCTTTCCTTCATAAGTGTCAGCTACCACTTCATCATCAGTTTGTTGCTTAACTATTTCTTTTTCTTTTTATGTAGGTTTCTTCTCCTAAATTTTCTCTTTCTCTTGTTCCTTTTCTTGTTTGGATGGCTTCTCTTCAACCTTTTTTATCAGATTTCTCTTGAGTAGCCTTTGTAACTGGTGGTAGTTGAGTTTTCACTTGTTGATCTTTTACCGTTGGAGGTGGAATATCCACACTTAGTTGAATTGTCGGTATTTCAATTGATTTAACCTATGTAACAGTAATAACCAATGGTTGTTGTGGTTGTTTATCTAGTTCAATAATATTGCCAGACAAATCAATGGTGTCTTGAATATCATCAACAAAAATAACCGGTTGGGAAGTATTGTCATCCTTATGCTTGATAGGATAGACAATATTAGGTGAAATAATTTCTTCCTCATCCTACTCCAGTCATTCCTCGGTCTCTAGTTGATCAGTCTAATGAGACTTTATTTGTTTATGCATCCTCTGAATATTTCTTGATATCTGATGAGTCTCAACTTCAATAGATTTCACCTTTCCATTTATTAACATTAATCTTCTTTCTTTAAAATGAAATTGTCCTTTAAAATTACAAATCAATGCAATTAGTTCATCTCTAGATAATTCAGGAAAATATTGAATAAATAGATTATCAATGATTTCTTGATCTTTCTCTGTAGCCTCTTCCCACTTATTTGAAAGAATAGAATACAAATAATCAAAAATTTCATCTTTAAAATCCTGAGGTAATTGACTGTATTGACACAAATGGTTGATTACCTTTTGAACAATTTATTCCTTCTAATCTTCATCAATTGAATTAAAACTTTCTTTCACATTATCAAAACCTATTCTTCCCTAATGTTCTTATAGTTCTCTCAAAATCAGTCATAGGTTTGTAAGATAAATGATTAATAAAAATACTTTGTTGTGAGGTGTCTTCAATTGGTTTGGCTTTCTTACCAGTTGCCATTATTTTCTTTGGCTCCATCTCAGTGTCGATATCATCATATTATGCTTGAAGAATCAATTGTCTACCTCTCTTCTTCATTATAGACTACTTCTTTATATATATTTTTGGTGTCGGTTCCTTCTTGAATTGGACACTTCGTTTCACTCTTGCGCTAGTTGGTACTGAAGGTGCTTGCTCATCCTTCTTCTTCTTTCCTTTACCACTACTGGGTTGAGTACTACTGGTTTGAACTTCTACAATTTGTTCCTCAAATGTTCCCAGTCTTTTCTTCTTGTTGTCCACTAGATATGTCAATATATTATTAGCATAACCAATTAATAAGTCATAATTGACTTTAAAACTCATTTCTTCCATTTCATCCTCCCTGGGTTTGATGGCTTCCATGAGACAAAAATAAGTGGTGACTGTGAAAATGATGCCTTTTGCAAAGTTTTTCACCACATCTTCAGGTAGCCTCACCCTCATACTTATCTTCTTTTGGAATTCATTAAATTACCTATTCATTGTAGTAGAGAAAGTGTTCTTAACATCCTTAATGTTGTTCTTGATTTGAGTAGTTACCGGTAGGTCATTTGACCATTGAATGTCACCAATTCCTGGTAGAAAATTTTAAAAGTAAAAGAATAAACCAATCAATAACTGACCAAATTTAAACTTTTGATTGTTGTCCTTCTTTATTGATTGCATATTTAACATCAATTGACTCCTTATGGCCTTGCATAGGTCATAATCTGCATTCTTAGTAATCATTCTATAAGTTGTATGCACTCCTGCAGATGGCACACTGTTCATTCTACTGGAATAAAATATCTTGTAGCCAATAACCATAGTATCTAGTCTAATATTTGGGTCCTTAATGTTGTTAATTGACAATGCACATCCATTAGAGGTAGTCTAAGTTAATGTCGTTATAGTCTCTTTTGAAATTCTCCTCAACTTTGGAACTTCACCGGTTTGCCAAAAACTAGTCACAGCATGAATAGCTTCCTTAGTGATCGTGTGTGACCTTTCCAGATATATATTTTCACCATGTACTCGACTAAGAATGATTCTAAAATGTTCATCTTCAAAGTTTTCAAGAAAATACAATGCATTGTGAAAACCCTCTTCATAAACCCTAATATACTCGGGTTTGATCTTGTCACTTTTATCACACAAGAATTTTAGTTGAGAGTAAATTGACAATGATCCCAAATCTTCCATTTTGCAGTCAATGTAATTAGATAAATCACCTTTTATGATAACACCTTCATGAACTTGAGACAAAGCATTGTAAGACATTATTTGTTTAGATTACATAGTCTTCATTGGTTTTGATGTGATCATAAATCTCTCTACTTTCCTAAATGACGATGTCATTTTGATAAACTCGATTTGAAAGAGATTTACAAATAAATACCTTAATTATTTCGCACTGCCTCGGTTTCTGGTTTATCTTTCAAATGTACACTAGTTCCACCTTCACTAATCATCGAATCAGCTTCAATATTTCAATTCGTAGCAGAAATCTATCTACAACCAGCTAGCAATTCTCCTTTCACTTTGCAAGTGCTCAAGAATTCTCTTTCGAATGCATTTAGGGTAAAAATAACATAGTAAAACTTGCTTTTATTATTTTTACCTATTGCATTAATTGCTTGATCGATAGGGTTATGAACCCTAATACACCATTTTATAATACCTTCAATACTAATAGGTGTATTACCAGTTGACAATCTTTCAAAAAATTGATAGACAAAGATATCAAGATTTTACACAGAACAACTCAAAAATGCAAACTTTCTTACCATGCATTTTTTAAGGGGTCCAAAAGTAGATTTACCACTATACTCCCCTTAGCCCTGTTGAAAGGCTTAATTCACCGGTGCAAGATTCTCCAAACTGGGTGAAGGATCAGGCTCTTCTCTAAGTATATCATCACTCTTCTTATTCCAAATTTGGTTCATCTCTTCTCTGGTTTCCTCAACATTTACCTTTTTCTTACCTTTCTGGTCTACAAAATGATTAACCAATTTGTTCTTTCTGGTTCTATAGAACTTCGCCATGTGTCCTAATTTGTGACAATGATAGCAGGCCATTTCGAATGATCTCCAAGGTCTTGCATTTCCTCTTCCAGTTCTCCTTCTATATTTCATATCCACATGGCCATAATTGTTACAAATGAAATAACATTAGTTACCTTTTCCATTTCAAATGGACTAAACCGGTTGACATAGGGTTTTTGCCAATTCACGTTTCCCTGATTGTCATAGGTTCTCCTTCTGTTACCATTAGGTCTTGGATTCATGTGAGGTACTAGATTATTTTCTCCATATCTATATTCAAATAATCTATGTCCATACATTTTGCATGTTGTGAGATTTTGCCAAGATCAAGGGCACAATGAAAAGCATAAAGAGAGACAAAAGAATGACAAGAACAAATTGTATTCTCATCAATATGAAAATGATCAACTGGATTAACCAATACAATGAATATGGGCCTACTTATATAGGCAAGGCCATATGTATATGTGAGCATACAATCATGACATGTGGCTCAATGAGAAACAAGGGTAGGTAAGAAAAACTAGGGGTAGGTAGGAGAAATAATATAATATTCCACAAGAGGTGGATGACCCACCGAATTTGGAGTGTAACAGCAAGATAAGACCACAAAAGGTGGAATTTCTCCTACAAGCTATATCCCTATGTTCACACTTCCCTAGGTGTCTCATATCCAAGCTACGAAGAGATGCATTATCCTAAGTTAACTTAAGTAAAGTGTAATAAAAACCATGACGAATATTTATTTACACCAATACCTATAAAATAGTGACCTTCAAATCTTCTAGATACATACCTAGCATTTGCATTATAGCTTGTATTCTTATTGGGTCTATTTCTACACACATTTGTAGTATGCCCAGGTTTAAGACAGACAAAGCAAACATGTTTAAATACTTTTTTACCGGTAGACTTGTTAGCCTTAGGAGCAGCTTTATCCATGTGAGTGTTGCTCTTTGTACCAGAAGTTTCTCCTTTCTCATATGTATTAAAGCCTAGTCCAGATGTGTCACCTTTCATCCTCTGAGATTGGATCTACTCATACAGTATAGAAGAACTCTTATTGACCTTTTTTAGCTTTCCATTAGCCTCAATGAGCTCTCTGGTAAGATCTTCATTGTGTTTTGTAAGAGTCTCTTTTAGGGATGTTGCCATTTCAAGATCTATCTACAAAGCCTCTTTTCTTCTTTTTCTTCATGCCAATGCTCATGAAAAGTTGCATTCTCTTGTTTGATCTTAGCAATCACATGATCTCTTTCTTTGATTAGGTCTTCAGCTGCCCTCCTAGCTTCTAGCTCTTGGCTCATGTGGATAGTTAGGGCTTCTAACTCTTTTCTCATATTTACCATCTCACTATTCAATTTTTCAACTTCTTCAGCTAATGCATCAATGTTAGCCTCATCTAAAGAACTATTATCAGATATCTCTAATAAGTTTTCAGTCTACTCTCTCCTTTTGACTTGTGAAACTTTAAATCTGACCCTTAGGGTTTCAAGCTCTTCCTTGGTAGCATCAAGCAATCTAGCCATCTCTAAGTAGCTCATATCCCCCATGGTAGCTTTAGGGTTTCCTTCCAAGTGATTAAGCCTTAAGGAATTTAGGCTCTGATACCAATTGATAGACTTATAAAGCACTAAGAGGGGGGGTGAATCAGTGACAGCAAAAATGATACTAATTTACATACTGACCGGTAGAGATACTTAACAAGTTTATTAAATACTATGCATGCAATACAAAAAGATATTAAAGCATCCACAATGAGTAAAACATCCACCATAACACAAGTGTTTATACATGGAAAACCCAAATGGGAAAAACCATGGTGAGATTGGACTCACAAGTTAACTATCTGCAATAATAGATAACTAACCGATTAAGGTCTACAAAAATGCTCTTCTAGAAGCGAATCCTGTTAAAGATTCCAAAGCTCTGTTAGGAGCTATACCCTGTTAGGAGTAACCTTGGTATAGGATTTCTGAATACAAACTAATGGATCACCTTGATAGAGGATTTGTACATTAAATCTTTTTAGAACTTACCCGATTAGGGGATTTGCCTATTGTAGTGATTAGAAAACAACAGGTGGTGTGATCTAGAAGTATCACAACTTGCTTGAATAGATCCTCTTCTGCTCACTCAAAACTACATCACCCAATTCATCACCAACATTTACTGAAATGCCTTCAATAGCTTAGCACTTCTATCTTGCATCCTTTTTTATATATCAAAATGGTTCATCATAATGTCATTATATAGACATTAGATTTCATGTTGGCTCAAGAATGATATTGCAATTTCCTAGGTGCAGTGTATCTGGACAATTAAACATAACTCATCACAGATTGTCACCAAATCTATCAATTAGGGATAACTCATCACACAATCAATGAATACCGGTTGGAATACCAATACCAGTTAAGAGTTAACCACTTTCAACATATAAACCAATTGTCCTTCACTTTCTTCTTTGATAGTTTCCGCTAAATCTTCAAGCTGGTGTCAAGCCATTCCTACATATATCGGTTGTCTACATATACCAGTTAGACACCCTCTAAATCATCTTAAACTAAACATCCAATACTAGTTACAATACAAGTAACTTTAAAAGTAATATCAGTTTGTCTTAACTAAGATGACTATAACAATGAACATATGTGAGTGTATACACATTCCATCAATGACAACACATGAATTCATCCATTACAATCATCATCAAGCCAACATTCTCGTCACTTCAGAAATGAGTTCCTCATTGATCTTTATCACCCTACCAAATAGATGCACCTTACCATCCTTCCACCCCTTCACTAATTGCCTCGTAACACTCTAGTTATGCCCATACAGTTTCTCTAGAAATGGTGTCACTCCCCACTCCTACAATCTATGCTAAATGGTAGGGTTCTTCTACCAATTAGCACAATTAGGCGGTCCCACCTTACATTTTTGACCCCCCATAGTCTTAAAACTTGAGACAGAAACAATAGTCTTCAATAGAACAGAGTCAGCGATAGAAAAACCAGCACCAACCTCCAAAACAATAAATACCCATAAAGCATGCAAAGTCTGGTAGTAATAATTAAACCAAACTCAAGCCAGAAAATGATGACACAATTAAACACTTTCATCATAAAAATTAGTAGGGATCTCCTTGTATCTGCCATGTGTTCGATCGTGCATAAGAAAGGATCGAACCTCATACTCTAGGGTGTCTTTATTAAACCAAATCTTCCTTGTGTTAAGCCTAACCCCTATGTTAGAAAAATAGTCCACCACATAATTAACCTCTCTATAGCTATAAGAAATGAAGGACTCTTCAAAGGTATTGATAATATTCATAGATGTTTTAATAATATTCTCAATAGTTCATGAAGGTAAACTTTTCCCCCTTAGGCATTAAATAATATTATTTTAAACAACCTCAATCCACACCTTCCTGCATCGTAATTATTTAGCAATTTATAGAGTTTGGAAGGTGCCCATGCCTTCAACAAGGTGGTTAGTCTGGGTACCCATGGGGAGTGCCACCGCTGCAATACACATACCATGCTCATCCCTTATCACTCCCCACACCCAGCAAGCCCAGGATTTCCCTTATCTGCCCCATAAAAAATACTAAAATAATATGTTTAAACAAGATAAAGATTCTTAAACATACATTAACATAGATATTCTAAAACCAATTCTACCTTTGATTGTATAGAACAATGTGTTTAAAACAAAATTAGAATCCTACCATCTAGTTCCATCACATATAAATCAAGATTACCACATGATTATATTATAGATATATTGTCGTTACATCATATTTACATCATTTCCATGAAGGCATGTACATACATAGGTTACATTTGATGCACAAAAGTACATTGGACATATACATAAAGTCTCCATCTGACTCACTGAGATGACAAAATCCAAGAGAGCAATATGGAACAAAAATGAAGCCAATCCACACAAGACTGGTACAAAATCCCCAACGGAAAAAAGCACTACCACATGACCATTTGGACCCAAAAGGACCACCCCTCCATGTTGGGAGATAGACATAAGGCCCTAAAGCATACAACAAAAGGGTGAACAAAATATGGTTAAAACATACTTCCATCGGTTAAGGCACAAACAAGGTAAGCATAGAAAAAGCTTTAACAAGACTATTCCAGAGGCTACAAACATTGAGTCAGGACTCTAGTGTTCACAAGGGAAGAGTGTCATCACATAGCTTGATATGGGTTATCCTATTAGGTCTCCATAGGTATCGGCCCCCATCTTGGGTTATCCTGGAAATATCTCCCAACCATTGACCCCCATTCAAATCTCATGTGGAACCAACATACCTTTCAAGAGGACAAGGTAGTTGATCATGCCATTCGAAGCCTTCTACACCTCACCTTGAGCCTAAACAATCACTAAAGCCATGAGTGGGAAATCCATTATCTTGATTAATGTGTATAAAAACCCAACCCCCCAATTCATTAATTAGGTTATCACTTATTAAGGAAACTTCCAATGGGTTATCCTAGGAGCCACTTTGGGCCCTAACTCCCATTGGAAGCCACTCCCCCTTATGACACAAACATAATCAAAACTAGCCATCACCAAATAAATAATCATAAAATAAACTCAAGAGTCTCATAGAAAATATCAGAAGCGCAATAAACCATATAATCAGTTCCAACAAAAATAGGAATTACATCGCATCTCAACGTCATAAGCATCAGATATCAAAAGCTTCCAATAAGAGCACCACATGGATCAATCTCATATGATAAGTAATGTTAAAACACCAAGATACTGATAAAACACCATAGCCATCCATGAGACAATCCCACATAGTAATAAGAACATAATATCATTGACAAAAGAAAGGCAAATCTCAAAAACCAACCTCTGAAGTCCTCAAAGACATATGAGCCAAAACAACACAACAAGGCACAAAACCCTAACACCTATTGGTTTAGGTTGCTATAACATTTAAGGACAAGGGTTTGATTTAATTAAACTTCAAAACAATGACCACTACAAGAAAAGAGAAATAAACTAACAACTATATAAGGACATATACGCATGCATGAATTAATATGAATGTGTCACAAAGATTATTGTTAAATCAACTTCATTAAGTTGATTAACATTATTTAATAAAACATAAACACACACAAATAACTGCAGTCATTTATTTACCAGTATAAGAATATAACCAATTTGTAATTAAACAAAGTATCTAACAAATTTAATTATCCAAGTGAATTTTAATTAAATTTCCCTATTAACAATTACCTAAATTTATACTTTCAGAAAGGAAATTCACAAAAATCAAATTTAAAGGAAAAAGCAAAAAAACCATTAATAATTAAATTCCTCACAAATTAATTTAATAAAAATTTTAATAATAATAATCTCTCACAATTTGTACTAAAAATTGCTAGCACATTATATTAATTGTTGTAGCATCGTAAATTGTACACCCTTGCTAGGGTGGTACAATTCTACACTTAGTTTAGCACCCACCTTAGTGTGTTTGCATCTTGCATTGTAATTTCCCTTTAAAAATTTATTAATTAATTTAATTAAATTTAAAGTCATATTTCATCACTCCCCACATCATAAAATTGGGCCCTTTACCCTAAGTGTGCCCCTTTTTATTTTATTCCTCCAATAAATCATTAAATCATAAACCCTAATTATGTCTTATTTTGACCTTTAAGGCCCGATTTCGCTTATAAAAACATCTCAAAAGTAGTTGTAACTTTGGGATTCACACTAATATCATCATATCTAATAGCCCTAAAAATTTGATGAAAATTTGGTCGGACTGTGCGTAAGTTATGCACGATCCCCAACATTTTTCCTAAAATTTTGGGAGCATAGTTCTATGATATTATAATGCTTAACCCCAATAAATTGGTGGAAAATCCAATCTCTAAGTTGACCTAAAGTCAAAATTAAGGTCTAGGGTTCCATATATAAGAACTTCTCTTTCTTCATTTGAAGGCAAGCAAAATAGGAAGATCATGAGTTGAATCAATCAAGTTGGAGCAATTTTGAAGGACCCTTCTATGTAGTGAAAGATAAGCTTATGTGGAGTCTTCAACAACATTCATCAATTATTCATCAAGAATTCATCATCAATTAGGAGCCTTGAAGACATTGAGGAATAATAGGAGATCAAGTGGCTTATATCTCTCCCTTGGGGATTTGTATGGTTTCATGTTATTTTCATGTCTTTGTATGAGCTTCTTTACACTGATTTTCACATTTACATTCATGCTTTATCATTTAGAACATTTGATTTAGAGCTTTCTCATTTACATTTACATGCATTTAGGGTATACTCTCCAAAGCGTAGGGTAGCTCTAGTTTCTTATATTTCTCATTTAGGATCTTGCATACACACAAGCTTCTAGCACACACATTTTCAATACATTATCGGCTATTTGTGGAGGTGGAAATCACAAAAATAAGGGTTTTGACCAAGTTAACCCCCTATATACCCCCCCCCCCCCCAAGCCCCCTTTTTCAGTTGTAGGTGTAGGTACAAGTACTTGGAAGACTTTCAAGACTACTAAAAGGCACAAGGACTATCTGGAGGCCTCATATTTGTCCCAAAATCATCAGGGACAGGGGTGTGGTACCCTTTTCCACCCCAGGAAAGGGGTATGGCGCCCTTGTCCCCCCCACTTTCTAGTGAAATTTGGCAGGTTGAGGGCTCAGAACATCAAGATTGCAATCTCTCAGTTGCATCTTCCTATTTGCAGAATCAGGACAGGGGCATGGCACCCCTGTGTCGAGTAGTTTGACTCAATTTTTTGTGCCACATACACATTCAAATTTCTCCCCCTTCTCTACTTTCAGTATCTTTGTTTCAGTCCTGCAAGTTTGTGTAATTTCAGTTCATATATGCTTCATTGTTCATCGCCTAGTCTAGTTGATCAATCACACCCTATTTTTCACATCTTCTCTTCATATACAACAAGAGGAATAGAAACCCTAAGAGATAATCCTTGGCTCTCTTTTTCTCATAAGAAGTAGCCAAAGTGAGCTATCTCCCTAGGCTCTTTCATATTTCCAATATGTTGGCAAAAGTGGGATTAGGTCCTAGTCACTCGGTCTCGCTTTTTCCCTCCACATTTTGGTGAACTTGACATGAATCCAATCTTCTTTAATTTTGATTTATGTGTTTTTTCTATTTCAAATTTAAATTTACATTTACAAGTTTCAATTCCTTGCAAATTTTTAAAATTTAGGGGTCAATTTTGTTAAAACCCTAATTTTTCAATTCAGAATTTGGATCATTAATTTCAGATTTGATTCGGAACACATTTCACTCATAAATTTTATTTTCTAAACCAAACATTTAGAGTGCTTGCATTGATTAAAATTAAAAATTTCCTTCTATTTTGCATATGGTATCATTTGAAAGAGAAAAATTGTTGGCATGATGCATTCATTTCATAAATGTGATAATGGGTTAGCTTCACTTGCTTCAATTTTTCCATCTCTTAAATAACCTCCTCCTATCTATGACAATATTTTAGTGCCTAAAATATTATTTACCAACCTTTTTAAAACTCTCTCATTCTCTAAGGATGAATATTTGAAGAGTGATCTTGACAATTCTCCTAAAATGTGCCCTTCCCATCTAGTTATCTTAGAGGAAGAGGATGATATCATAAATACTTTTCTTAGTGTTACTTTACCTTCTTTATATGATGCCTCTCTAATTGAAAAGGTATTGATTGACATTAACTTATCTTCTCCTAAATTTGGTCTTACCAATGGGGGCATGTTAGTGCAACAAGAGGTTATGAGCACTTCTTTCAAAGATCTCCTTCCTAAGCAGGAACCTTTGGAGAAAGATGTTCATCTCCCTCCTAAATAATACTCCCCTCATGAGGATCATTTTGTGCAAGAAGATGGTATTGTCCCTAATTTTTCTAGTGATGGCATTTCCTCTTTTCACTTCAACAAAATTCCCACTAGAGATAATGCATTAATGAGAAATGTGTCTCCTTGCCCTGAAGCTTATCTTACCCATAAAGATGCCTTAGAAAAAGAAGATGAAATCATAATCAATTTCCTTAATTATCTCTCCCCTAAACATCCTATTGAACACATTTTGAGGCAAGAGGATGATTTAAACACATGTAGTGATGCTCTCCCTCCTAATGATGAAGAATTAATGAACAATGTTATCCCTTCTCTCAAAATTGGCAATAACAATAAGGACATCTTTGTGCAAGATACTTCTAATACTTTTTGCAATGACCTCACTATTTGGATGAACAATTAGAAGAAGGTGTTGATTATTCTCTACCCCATGAGATAACCCATGTAGATCCTTCTCCTAGAGAGTCTATTCCCCATGTAGATCCTTCTATGATAAATGATGATATGACTTTTCCTACTAATACTCTTCTTTCTAAAACATCAATGCCTACTCCTAGTCTACCTCCCAAAATTGATCTTATCCATGATAACATTTAAGTGCAAGAAGAGACTATCAACAATTCTTCCAACAATCTTGTCCATTCTTCTTCTTAAATTCATAAGGACACCTTTTGATATTCCTAAACAATCTTCAATCAATTTGATACATGTGAATGAAACACCTAATAAACCCCTCTTCATGGTTCAAGGTGCTCATCCTTCTCAAAGTTCTCAATGTAATCCTATCTTAGTGGTTCAAGGTGGTTATGCTAATGATTATTTTTGCACTCCTAAGAAACCTGTTATTACTGTTCAAAGAGGTTATCCTACTAAGAGCCCTTATGAGTATGCTAACAAAATCACTAAAGAGAGTTATCATGTGGTTGCTCATACCTACAACACAAGAAACAATAGGCAACCTAATCCTCTTCCATTTATCCCAACTTCACTCCCTCCCTCTCAACCTACTCTTCCACAAGCACCACCTATATTGAAGAGTCCTAGTAAGGAGTATGATCTCATTTAACAACTTAAAGCTACTCCTGCCAAGATTTTCTATTTGGGATTTGGTTCAAACTTCACCTTCTTATCATGGGATGTTACAAGATTCTTTGAAAAACCTAGATGTCCCACCTACAGTGACACCTAATAACATGGCTTCTTTGATTGATCCTACAAACAAACCCAAAGCTCAAATTAAATTCACACAAGATGAGTTACCTTCTCATGAAATCCAACATCAATATGATCCTCTTATGATTGTATTTATTATCAACAATAATGCTATAAGATGAACCCTTGTGGACAATGGATCTGGCCTTAATGTTTGTAGTGTGGACTTATTGGATAAGATTAATGTGGATCATTCTCTCATCGAACCTGCTTCTATTTCTATTCGAGGCTTTGATAATGTTGCTAAACAATATTTACGTATCATAACCTTGCATATTAAGGTAGGTCATGTTACTTTATCTACACCTATTCATGTCATGCCTAGTAATTTGACATATAACCTTCCATTAGGGAGACAGTGGATTCATATCATACAAGATGTCCCCTCAACTTTGCATAGGCAATTCAAGTTCATTTATGACAATAAGACATACACCTTGTTAGCTAATACCAATCTTCAAGCTCCAATGAAAGTTGGATCTTATTGTTAAAATACTTCCCATTCTTCTCCCAATCCCCCTACTTCTTCAAATACATCTATTTCCTTTAATGATCTTGTTCCTTCTAGTACTCTTGGTTCTTCTAGTCAATTGGAATCTCCTCCCAAAGATATTTTTTCTCCCAAAGGAGTGCTCTCAAATGATGATTGGGTATCTCTAGACTTTAACCCTACTTTTATAGGAGAGTATAGAGTATCTTGGAAATAATATAAGAATGAGAAGGAGAAATCTAAGGAGGAACCTAAAGAGCAGCCCACTTTGTCTAAACAACTAAGTAACAACTTTGTGGCTGCTTCTAATTAAAACAATTCTTCAAATCCTTCCTCTAATTCACATAGCACTAAGACCTATGAGGCACAACCATCTCTTTCTAATTTGGCATCCCTTTATGGTCCTAGTTTTCACATTTTAGCTAAGAGTGGCTATAATGGCAATGGTTGTGGCGCAAATGAACAAGGAATTAAAGTTCCTTTAGAAAATAACACACATGAAGCTTCATTTGGACTTGGATATAATCCCTCTAATCCCACCAAAGCATCTAAAATACCATCTCTCAATGTGAATGCTATATTTAGTAGTGATGATGACCCCACCTCAATTAAATCATCTTCTACTTATTTCAAAACCCATCCCCCTCATAAGTAAATCATGGTGATGAACAAATCTCTTTATGAATCTCCTCAAGTGATTTTTAATCACACTCATAGGAATTTATCTTCTACTCATTCTAAAATCTCTTCTTGTAGGAATAAATCTCTAATGAATTATATTTATCCCTCTCCTAAGATTTCTTGGGTGCAAGAAAAGTATGATTTAGTGGTCTATTCTTCTCCTATAAACTTCTCTCTTTCTAAAGACTTTTTAATATTAATCATATTATATATGTTTTTAATCTCACTTATAGTAGAGCATTTAGCATGTCATATTCAAACACCTAATTCAATCTATCATGTCTTTAAATAACATTAATGGCTATTGTGTTGCTCATCATTATGTGACATCGGTAGCTCACTTACTGGGGGCTCATTGTCATTCATGATGGTACAATTTCATGTGCAATCATAATTTTGGAAGCAACATAATAGCCTATTTCTATCTCATCTCTTCTCCCTATATATGGGGGTCAAGAGTGATTTCAAACATCTCTCTTTCTTAATATTAAAATTTCCCCTTTGTGAAGTAGTGTCTTCTATAAGGATTTATTATTGATTGTAGAGGTGTGTTCATATTTGAATTCCTTCTCTCATATTGGAACAAGCATCCCTAATGGGGATCTTAAGTACATATCTTTAATTGGGACCTCCTCCTTGGTGTTGGAAGTCTTTGATCATTCATCAATTCCTTTTCTTCATTGAGTAGTATCTTTTATAATCAACGCTTCTATTGTGTGAACGTGCATGTCCCTAATGAGGATCTCTTGCCTTATTTTAGAAGAGTGTTGCTATAAATAACCTCTTTGATGTCATTTCAATCTTCCATTCTTTTCCAATTTCCTTTATGGAGTTTCTTTTTTGGGGGGGGGGATTATATCTCTTGAATATCATTTATCATTTATCATGTCTTATAGCGAGATGTTCACAATGCTAGTCATTTGTCACTTGGCATGTGCATTATATGTCTTGTACAGGTTGAATCATAATCAAGCATAGACTCCTATGAGGTTATTCTTAGCTCACTTGCCTACATGTGCATATGGTTGAGTAGAACTAGCGGTGTTCTCACTCTCCTCCCTTATATGGATCACCTATATAAAACTTCTATAGGTGATTAGTCCATGGTTCCTCTCTCTCATTAGTCTTCTCATGAATCACAAAAGTGTCTATTCATGCTTTCTATATCTTCTTCATTTTCTTCTCTTTGCATGTGTTTCCATTTAAATCTTTCATCTTGTGTTAGAGAGCTCTCAAATCCTCAAACTCTTTGTTGTGTTGGAATTGAGGTTTATTCCTCTTTCTTACAAAATTATTGTCCATTAGTTTTTTATCTTGTTCTTATTGTGAGCATTTGTCATCAATCTTCTTTCACAAACTCGATGTGGTAAATATGATACCCTATTTCAACTCACTAAATTAGCAAGCCAAAAATAGGGGGTATATAGCTACCCTCAAATTTTCATCACCTTCCTTAGTAAGCATTTAGGTGATTTTGTGATTTTATCTAACATGCAGTTTTGTAGGGTGCGGTTTCTAACTGTATACTGAAGATATTGCTGGGGGCTTCGTTCGAAAACTTGTGAATATATCTTTTTTTCATGAATGTTTACTTTTATTTACTTTAGCTTTCATATGCACATAGTTTCATATGACCACTAAAGTGGGGGCTAAATGTAGTGTCATATACACCCTTGCTAGGGTGGTACAATTCTACGCTTATTTCAGCACCCACCTTAGTGTGTTTGCATCTTGCATTATAATTTCCCTTTAAGCATTTAATTAATTAATTTAATTAAATCTAAATTCATATTTCATCACTCCCCACATCATAAAATTGGGTCATTTACCCTAAGTGTGCCCCTTTCTATTTTATTCCTCCAATAAATCATTAAATCATAAACCCTAATTATGTCTCATTTCAACCTTTAAGGCTCGATTTCGCATATCAAAACATCTTGAAATCAGATTTAACTTTGGTATTCACTCTAATATCATCATATTTAATGGCCCTTAAAATTTGGTGAAAACTTGGTTGAACCGTGAGTAAGTTATGCACAGTCCCCATATTTTTCCCAAAATTTTGGGAGCATAGCTCTATGATATTATAATGCTTAAACCTAATAAATTGGTGGAAAATTAAATCTCTAAATAGGCCTAAAGTAAAATTTAAGATCTATGGTTCCATATATAAGAACTTGTCTTTCTTCATTTGAAGGCAAGAAAAAAGGAAGATCATGAGTTGAATCAATCAAATTGGATCAATTTTGAAGGAGCCTTCTATGTAGTGAAAGAGAAGCTTATGTGGAGTCTTCAACAAAATTAATCAAGTATTCATCAAGAATTCATCATCAATTAGGAGCCTTGAAGACATTGAGGAATAATAAGAGATCAAGTGGCTTATATCTCTCCCTTGGGGATTGGTATGGTTTCATGTTATTTTCGTCTCTTTGTATGAGCTTATTTACACTCATTTTCACATTTACATTCATGCATTATATCATTTAGAAAATTTGATTTAGAGCATTCTCATTTACATTTACATGCATTTAGGGTTTTCTCTCCAAAGCGTAGGGTAGCTCTAGTTTCTTATCTTTGTCATTTAGGATCTTGCATACACACAAGGTTCTAGCACACACATTTTTAATACATTATCAGCTATTTGTGGAGGTGTAAATCACCAAAATAAGGGTTTTGACCAAGGAAAATCCCTATATAGCACACCCCCCCCCCAACCCCCTTTTTTAATTATAGGTACAGGTACTCGGTAAACTTTCAAGACTACTAAAAGGCTTAAGGATTGTCTTGAGGCCTTAGATTTGTCCCAAAATCATTAGGGATAGGGGTGTGGCACCCTTGTCCACCCCAGGATAGGGGCATGGTGCCCTTGTCCCCCCACTTTCAGGTGAAATTTTGCAAGTTGAGGGCTCGGAACATCAAGATTGCAGTCTCTCAGTTGCAGCTTCATGTTTGTAGAATCAAGATAGGGGTGTGGCACCCCTGTCAAGGGAACTTTGAATTAGTTATTAGTGCTAGGTACACATTCAAATTCCTCCCCCTTCTCTGATTTCAGTGAGAGTGGTAGGGGAAAGAATCAGGAAGAAAACCCCCTACCATGGCTCTATTCCTTAAATAAAGAAGACCAGCACTAGAGACTGGATGAGTACAAAACAAGACAGATACCAACCTCTTAGAGATACAAAGGTTTTAAGACAAATAGAAAATAACAAAATCAGAGAGACCGGAGGGCATAATGACAACCGGATTCAAAGGGAGTCTTCAAAAGCATCATCCACAAGAGCATGAGCCACATCCAGGATAATAGGACATTATGTGCCATAGATCGAGTGAGCTGTCGATTCTGCCTTCTCCCTAGGGAGTCAGTAGTTGTTTGGGAACCACTCCTCACCTAGCCCAAACCCCCAATCATTACCAACCACCAAGTCTCCATTCTCAAAAATCTCAAAATCATGAGCACCCGCTAGATATTCATCATGAAGAAATTTTTCCCTCCATTCTGACGTGAAGTCGCTTTGAATGTCAGTCGCTTTAAGCAGGAATTCAATGTTCATGGAAATGACAGACCAGGTTGTTTGAAGAGTCTCAAAATCCAGGGAGTTAACAATCACAAGCTTCCTCACCTTCGCCCCATTACTTAAGGACATATAGTAATTTTGGGGAAGTAGAATTCTAAGATTGTCATCACTATTGTCCAATACAGCATCAATTTCCCCCAACAGGAGATGTTTAAAAATCATTTGAGTTAGCAATTTTGCTCTCTGCTTACTAGTACCCATATATATTATCATTGCAAGAAAAAACCTCAGGATATTAGCATTGGCTCTGTACCTATGATAAGCCATAAGGAATTCCTTTCCCATAATCCTCTTAAGGCTGTGGAGAATAAGAGGATGTCAAGAGAAGAGAACCTCTTACAGACGTATGTCCATGATTTTGCCCAGGAAAGCCATATGGCGACAAGTCGCTTCAAGGAGGATTGGGGTCTCCATAGCCAGTCATTGAGAAAGGAAAGCAAATGTTTGATGGAAAAAAAATGTGGGGCATTCCATTAATAAATAGCAAGACATCAAAATCAAAAATACGGCCCCCTGCAAGCATTTCATGCCAATTGAAAACCCACATGCTTGAAATGCCAGTGTCCACACAACATCTACTCCAAAGCTTGTCAACTTAATGTCAAATGACTTTAAGCACCAAGTGATCATAAAACAAATCTTGAAAGGATCTAGTCGTAACTAGATATTAATTAAGGTACAGTTGCAATCAATTTCCATGAGACCCAAAATGACACTTATCAATGATATCGGCAAAGTGTCACATCTCGATGATAAGAGAAACCATAATAGGATATCAAGATAGACGGTTGTTCGATCCACCGAAAACCATGACCATTAGGTTGAGAGGGGGTAAAGTGGAAACCAGGGAGTAGAGCACTAGTTTGCACTGCAACCGGTTATTATTGTGGAGAGAGGCTCAATCGGAAGAAGAGTGCAACTGTCAAGAAACCCAACCGGAGGATGCCCCCTTCAATAAGATAGTGAGGATACCATGACAACCTATGGAATCAATATTATGTCACCAATTAGCCCAAAAGAGAGCCATCATCTGGAGTAGACAATTGATAGAAGCCACTTCTGATAAGCTCAATCAGAAACCAAATTTCTTGGTAGGATAAGCAAACCATAACGCCGGTGGATGATCAGGGAGGGTCACCAATAGCTATCGCCAATTTAGAGAGTCTATCAGCCTCACCATTACCTTCCCTATAAATGTGGCTGACCCAATATTCATCAAAGGTGGCTAGCAGCACCAGGATCAGTTGAAGCCACTAATTAAGGCACCAACTAGGGATGTTAGTACAATGGATTGCATTGATCACATTTAATGAGTCTCCCTCCAGATGAATTCTCTGCACCCCAAGATCCTTCCCTAACTGAAGACTTTTAAAAGCCGCTTTGAATTCCACTTCATTATTAGTAGAAACTCCAATCTTTTTAGAGATTTCTTTTATACAAAAAACCATCGGAGTCCCTCAAAATATAACCAATACCACTTTGACTCAGATTTACTGCAGAAGCACCATCGAAGTTTATCTTGCACCACCCAGCCTTTGGCGCATCCCATTGTCACCCCCACTCTTGGATTGGCCTAATCTACCGGGGTTCCCAAGCCAAAAAATGGTGGAATGAGTAGATTTGGCAGAGCTAGCTTAATCTTACAATCCCAATCTGTGTACATTTTTTTCTTAAATGATTTGGATTAAGCACCCTCATCCAGGAGCTCAGTCAACTGGTTCTCAATTTTTCCACAAAGACGCATTAAGCTCATTTCTTTACCCTGAAAGATTCAACAGTTCCTTTCTTTCCAAATTTCCCAAATCAAAAGTGATGGAAGGATATAAATAAAATCAGCAAAAATAGCCTTACCTACCGGTTTAGGCCATTGCAAAAACCACATATCCGGCCCTGATGGGAAGGGGCCGAAGATTCTCAATTTTCCCATAAAATGCCACCAACAATGGCTGGAGAATTTGCAGTGGAGAAGAAGATGATCCATAGTCTCTTCCTGCTCTAGACATAAAGTACACCTATTGGGTCCATTAATACCCATTGAATGGAATCTTTCTTTAGTTAATATTTTTCTCTGACAAGCCAACCAGGCAAAAGAGCCTACTTTGGGAAGGAGGTGTTGATGCCAAAAAATATTAACAGGCCAATATTTTTTATCTATGGCTTCTTCTTTCAATTTATAACCAAAACATACTTTGTATTTATGATCAGAGGAGCTGCACCACCTAATAATGTCCTTATCAGAGGAAGGGAAAATAATCCTCTTATTGAGAATATTGGCAAACAAGTTTTTCTAAGGCTGATCCAAGTCCAGGGGATCCAAGGAGTTCCATTTCCATTTAGCAATACCATTTTCTTGGATAGGATAACCATAATCATAGATATTGTGCCCCCAAAGGTGACAGGTTTCTGCCATAATAGGTTGCAAAGAGGGATTGTGACATAGGGCATCTTCACCAGACCAAGAGTCAATCCAAAAGGAGGTATCCCTATCATTCCTAACATCCCAAGTAACCTGATTACTTATGATTTCCCTACTATCTACAATAAAATTCCAGATGGCCAAGTCTCTGGGAGGGTTGTTTACAATGAGAATCCTTTTTGTCTCCAAGCAGTCCATATATTTATGTTTCAGAAGCCTTACCCATTTTTGCTTCCCACCACTACAAATTTCCCAAACCAGTTTTGCACCCATAGCTAAATTCATAATCAAGATTTGGTGAATGCCAGCACCCTCTGCCTTTTTTAGTTGGCAGATCTTTTTCCAAGCTACCAAAGTAAATTTTCCTTTATCATCTGAACCATTCCAAAGGAACTTTCTCATTAGAGAGATCAATTCATCTTCAATTGCCACCGGTATTCTCAGGCAAGTCATGGAAAAAACCGATAGTGCAGAGAGGACCGACTTTATCATGGTGAGCTTCCCAGTAGAGGACAACCACTTGCCTTTCCAAGTTGCAAGCTTGGATTTTCACTTATCAATAAGGTTCTTCCAGTAGTGAGTTCTATTACTACCAATGAAGAGGGGGGTACCAACAAACCTCCCTGGGAAATTTGCAACTCTGAGGTTAAGAATCCTTGATAATACACCTTCCGAGATAATCAGAGTGTTGACAAAAAACACTTCAGATTTGTGCCAGTTGATTTTTTGCCCAGAAGCCATACAATAATCATCAAGGCATGTTTTAATTGTTCTATCCTCCCTCCTATAGGCCGCACCAAATAGAATAGTATCATCGACAAACTGCAGATGAGTCATTTTTTCAACCCCTATTGCCACATTGACTCCAATACAATGATCATCTTGTTGAAGAGCTCTTATTGATTGACCTAAGGCTTCAGCCATTATAATAAATAGGAATGGTGATATTGGATCGCCTTGTTTGATTCCTCTTGTTGAGGAAAAGAAACCATGGGATGAGCCATTAACTAGAATAGAGGATTTGGGGGAGGAGAGACAACTCGTAACCCATGAGAGCCAATTCTTGTAGAAGCCAAATTTATTAAGAACATCAAATAAGAAATCCCAATCCACTATATCATAAGCTTTCAGAATATCTGGTTTTAAAATCATACAGGAATCCTTGGTCTTCCTAGTTGTGTGAAGCATTTCATGAGCAATGATAATGCCTTCCACAATGGATCTTCCAGGGGCAAAACCATTGTGCTCATCTAATATAATGTGTTTAAGGAGGGGCTTCAATATGTTGGCTATGATCTTTGTCATAGAGAAATGGGTCTAAAGTCACTCATCTATTGTGGGTTTTTCTTCTTCGGGATTAGAGTAAAAAAGGTGTGATTAATAGCACCTAACATAATCATTTTCTTTCTTTATTCTTCTACTGCAAGATATAGATCACGAGTGATGATATACCAGAAATTATGGAAGAAAGCAGCAGGGAAGCCATCAGGGCTAGGAGTCTTATCAGGTTTCAACTGGAAGGTAGTGTTCCTTACTTCTTCAGTTGAAATAGGAGTATAGAGTGTTGTATTTTGACTATCAGATATAATGGATGGGATTGAGTTAAGAATTCTGGCTCTTTCTTTGTTATCAATCTGGTGATCACCATTCAATAAAGAGTCAAAGAATCTTACAGCTTCTTATGCAATATCTTCATAATTCCTGACAGTGACTCCATCCGGTCTCATAATCTCTGATATTTTGTTTCTATTTCGGATGGAAATGGCCGACCGGTGGAAGAATTTGGTGTTTTTGTCACCTTCCTTTAGCCATAACTCCCTTGATTTTTGACGCTAGTGGATTTCTTCACATCGAAGGATTTTATTTAGATCAGATTTTAGAGTATTTTCTCTAATAAATAGATCCTCAGTCATTCCTAAAGTAATAATAGAGTTGGTTAAATCTTCTAGTTCAACCTTAATTCTTAATTCCTCCATATGAATATTCTTGAATTGGCTCTTATTCCATTCTTTGATCTTAACCTCAATATACTTGAACTTCTTATTAAGAATGAATAGTCTCGAATGATTCCCAAAAACTAGTTCATTCCACCACACAGATATAAGATCATATAGCTCAAGCACTCTGAACCATATTTTCTCAAACCGGAAAGGAGTACCTCCTTCTGCTTGACCCATGGTGATCTCCAAATAGATTGAGTAGTGATTTGATCTGATAAGAGAGGGAATCGACGACTCTAAAGCTAGATTTTGTCCTAGCCACTCACCAATAACAAGAAACCGGTCAAGTCATTTAGCAATATTAGTAAAACCCACTCTCTGGTTTGTCCATGTGAAAAATCCATTTTTAGGAACAATGTCTAAAAGGTGGTTCTTCTCAACAAATTCCAAAAAGTCCTTCTAGTGCATACCAGTTCTCTGAATACCCCCACTTTTCTCAGTACCAAAAAGGATCATATTGAATTCCTCGGCTACCACACAATTGCCACTGGAAATACTATTCAGTTTAATGGATAAGAGATCCTAGAGAGCACGTTTATCACTAGCAGAAGATGGACCATACACATTGAAAAGATTGAAATTCTCATTCTGTCTAAGAATAGTAACTAGGAAGTATTGCCAATACTTATCTTCCCCAACAAGAGAGATCCTAATTTTCATGGGATTCCAAATGACTCCCAAGCCACCAGAGGCACCATCCGATTGCCTAAACAGCCCATTCCACTATTTCCAAACTCTCATTTTAGCATCAGTATCAGCCTTACTCCATTTAGTTTCTTGTAGTAGCCAAATATCTCCATTGGTGTCATCAATCTGGCATTTAATCAAATGCCATTTGTTAGGGGCATTGATGCCCCTGACATTCCAAGATAATATTTTCATTGCTCCTGGGGAAGGGCATTTTCCTTCCCTAAATTAAGTTTGGTTTGACCACTGGCACCACCAGCCACTGCTAGCATAATTTTTTTGGATTTGCACCCCTGCACACCTTTTGGCTTAAAATTTGGTTTGTTAATAGCTGAATCCAACTTCCCAAAACCATTTGAAGTAACCTCCAATATAAGATCAGAGTCAGGTTCCAAGTCTTCCTCCCCCTCTGAGGAGGAGCTTTCAATTTCACCATCTTCCTATTCAAAGCCTAACAAGGAGTAGATCTTCCCTCCTATCTCCCCCAGAGTGTTAGCCTCCATACCCCGAGTGTGAAAATTACAATCTTTAATTACCAGTTGATTCCTGGGCACAAAAGGGGAACGTGGGACTGAATCCGCTAACTTGGATTCAATGTCCGCCTGTAAGGTTTTAGTCTTTTCCAGAAGTGTGAGAAGATCTTGTTGGCTCTCAGTTTGACCAGAGGAGGAAGGAACTATAATCAAAGGAGTTGCCTCTGTTAATGGAACATTCTCATTATCAAGAGTATTGTTGTATAAATCTTCCCCGGTATCAATGGAAATAGGAGGTTCCTGTTGCATCTTATCCTCAATAGGAGATTTCATACAGGAGTAACTTCGTTGTATTGTAGCCAAAATATCACAACTAATACCGGTGTGGTCCAAGGAGAAGCATTTAGGATAGATATACAAATGATCTTCTCTATCAATCTTTTGGATCCAGATCTTCCCAGCCCGAATAATTCTTATTTCATCGGTGATCTTAGTGATTTGGTTTGTGCTAATACAAATTCTAAGGAAGCTTCCCCATAATTTATCCTCCAAAATGTCATCAGCCGATACAAAGGTGCCAAGGTTTTTTCATATATCCTTAATGACATCAATGTGCCAGTAATCTGAGGGACAATTGTATAGTCTTATCCATACCTTGTTGTCCGGCAATACATACGTTCAGGGGTTGAAATTGGGCTGCCAATCAATGATGTGAACTTCAATGCCATCCAAGATATATGGACCTTTGTTTTTAGCTTGCCATTTCTCCTCATTGCTCAAAAATTCAATCATATAGAAATCATTTGAGAGGATATTAATGTTAATATTACTTCCCCACTATGCTCTACACCAGGATTCAAAGTTGCCCTTAACCCATTTTCCACCACCCCACTTGATGAAAAGGCAAGACTCAAGCAGACTCGACCTAGCAGAATTAATTTCATTTTCATCCAAAAAGATGGTAGGTTTAGATAATTTTCTTACCGACTTATGAAGACGGGGTCACTAAGGGAAGGAGGTTAGTCAGGGTAACTCTCTTGGTTCAACCAAGGGTTCCAATTCTTAGGACGGGAGTTGGATCTCCAAAACCTGGCATGGTCAACCCTTGAGTTATCTTGCCTAAAGTGTCCATTCTGCTTTTGGAAATTTCCATGATCTATCAGGGGAGCCAAAAAAGAATCAAAATGAGGAATGCCTCTCTTGATGGCCGCACCGGAGCTGCTAGATTCAGGTGGTGGATACCAGTTGTAGGGGGCCTCAGAAGCAGGATGCTTGGCCTTGTGAAACCAACCTTTTTTATTCCAAATGAAACCATTTTCCTTCCACTTATGCGGGTCAATAGGGCATTGGTTACCACTTGAATAAGGATTTCCATAGTTTAACCATGGTCTGGAATATCTGTTGCCCTAGAACATATCTGCTTTCCCAGCATTAACCAGTTTCTAAGCAGCCTGCAATCTACCTATCTCAATGGGAAAGACAATATCTACTTCGTCGCTCCAAGATCCAACCTTTACGTCCTAAGTGCTAGAACTTCACACATCGGTAGGCCTGCTCCTATTGCTAGTGTCGATCATGCTGCCTTCCAATGTCGTCATTTCCTAAAATCATATCTTGCCACGTATGTGGGAAATATTAATGGCATTGAGTTTGGAAAATGTGACAACAAATTCTACTCATTTAATAATTTTCATCTTTGATTTTATTATTTTTTAATTAATGACTTAATTTATTAAAAAATTTATATAATTTATTTAATCAAACATTAGAATAGATTTGTTAATTAATTAATATGGCAAAACCATCCAAACACATGTATATATTGTATTTAATTTTATCTTTATGCACGTGAACATAAGTAATAAATTAAATTATCATAAATTAAATAAAGCCTTGAGACATAAATTAATAATTAAAAACTACCAGAACACAATAACAAATAAAACCAAAATACAACACAAACACATACACACAACATACCTAGGGTAATCAAATTTTGCCTAAGTGGCATTCTGATCAAAAAGACACGAGATGTGATATATTGCTCTAATATTGAGAAAAGGATAGGGTTTGAGAATGGGCCTTATGCTATCTCCCACAACTTCCATTGGGATAATGTAGGCACGCTTAGACCTATGAATCCATGTGGAGTCAATGCCTTGTACCTGCAATCTTGCATCACTAAGAAAACATACATACATATATCCAACATTTACAAGCACACTGATGGAGGAGATTCATGACATTTTGTGTCTCTGAAGTGAGTGACAAAAAATCATCCCCTCACACCCCATACAGACTCATACACATACATGAAAATAAACACATGATATATCTCATACATAAGTAATTATGTCAGTCCATGGTCATTACATAAGCATAAAATCTACATCTAAGCATCCATAAGGATATAATGCATAACCAACATTTATTAAATCCTCAACATCATAGCATAGTATCATGATAAAAGTCATCACAACATAGAGTATCATCCAGGCATATAAATAATAGAAAAAGTCAAACTAGGTCAAATAGAAACTGATCAAGGGAGGGGCATTACATCCTCCCCCCTAGGGTTTGACTTACTCCTGGAATTCACAAGGCTAAGAGAGGAAAACAAGAACATGTTAGTCCTAACACTTTTATTAAATAATACTAAAACCATCATAACTTGCACTTTTCAAACATGAAAACACTTCCTTAATAGCTATATGCCCCATTAAAAGATAGACATACATCTAATACATCATCCTACACATACACTTCTTCCTACATTACCAGTCCAAACATAACATACTCTTAGACTAAGCTCTCAAATTTAGCTATAACTAATATATCATACTACCTCTATGGTCCATATCACATACACATTGAATGAAGAAAGGTTTAGGGTATATATGTCATATCAACATCAACACCAAGCACCAATCATAAAACACAATACAACCTCAATCTAAAAGAGGGACTGTATATAATTACATGCAATCATCTAATGCTAACTTAACTCTAATAGAATCCATACAAGCATTCCCAAACACTCATCAAAATAATAAGTCTGCAGACAATTAATATCTATCCAATGCATATCACACAATCCACTTGATTCAATTCACACTTCTTCCTAATACATTTTATGATCCAAATCGTTACAAATAAGTTTTATCATAGAAATTACACTTTTATTTCCTTAAACTAACACCAATGCGATTTGATTACCCAACATGCCTAGATCCACTCTCTGTAATGTTCTCCCTTAAAACACTATCAGAGGTTCAATTGAACATGATAGAAACAACACTAAACAAATAACTAGGACCAGCTTAATCAAACATTCAAAATGACCACCAGAAATAACAAAAGAGAATATTTCAGGAAGTAAAATCATCAAGTTCAACATTAAATAATGGAAAATATTGGCAATTACGACAACCAACAACACCAAAAAAATGACAAGTGTCATAATTAAATGGAGAGAAAAGAGAATTTTGTGGTCACTCCTTCCATAAGAAATTTCTAAACAACAAAGTTATTCCATTATCACAAAACATGATTCATAAGAAAGTCAAAACAAACACTGTCACAACAAAAATCTCAAAATGAGCTGATCATTTTTTGCCACACCATAGGGAGTAATCACTACACAATACCCAAGATCCTGAGTGTGTTAGAGAAGGAATAACAGACACCTTGGGCTATTAAATTAACTACATTCTTTTAATACCATATTATTTTTTATACACATGAAAGTTCATATAACTATCCTTTATGTAAGAAAACATATGCGAGAAAGGGAAAGATACAGTATTTCCCACATATAGAAAACACACTCCTTACATATCTGAGATCTTAATGATATCATAATTATAAGTAATCGTGTTATTAGGGGTAAATTAAGCATAAATAACATAATTAGATTATCAGAGCGAATCACCAACTCTATTCTAATCAAATTACTCCTAAATTACCATAAAATAATGCTAACATAAATTGAATTATGAAATGAATTAAAATCTAATTTAAGACTCCCTCAATTGATTCAAAAAGGCTTCCATTGCTCTTCTCCTTAGTTGTTGTGAATTGGCTCTAAGGTATTGCACTGATTTCCTGCATAGATTAGACAACTATTTTGAAGACTGTGATTCTAGATTGACTGATGTGAAATGAGGTTGAATTTATAGATTTTCAAGAGAGATGGGGAGGGATTTTGAACTCAAGTCCTAATTGGGAGACAACTGATTTAGATTGATCAGTTAACAAAGTTGATTGATTTGTTAACTAAGATTGATTGACTTGTTAACTCATTTGATTGAGTAGTCAACTAGATTGATTGGATAGTGAACTGAATAGATTAGTCAATTGACTGAATAAATTGGGGAGATGACTGAATGGATTGGAGAGATAAGTGGATTGATTGCTTAGTCAAAAAAGGTGATTTGGAGTGAAAAGGGGTGATTGATGAGTTAACTGAGTTAACTGATTAGTTAATTGATTTGATCAATCAGTTAATATTTTCAACATGTGTTGTAGGAGACTGAATTGAAACTCAATTTCATTTTATTTGGATTTGAATTTTGTTTTTCAAATGTTGAAATGCACGTGAGATTTACTAAAATTGATTGAAATTCAGATTTCGTGAAATGTGAATTTGGGAGAAATGAAATTAGATGGAATTATTTGAAATTCGAATTTGGGGAATTAGAAGAAGAAATCAATTAATTTAAATAATTTAAATAAAATTATTTAAACATTAGAAATAAAAATAATTAAATAATAAAGATTTTTAATTAAGGAATAAACTGTAAGTAATTAAATAAATAATATTTAATTAATATTTGAAAAAAGGGGTTTGATGATAAATTGATTAATGGATAGAAATTGAATAGTTAGTAAGATAGATGATGATGATTAATTTAGTTCAAAAAAAATAAGATTAATATTAATTAAATGATTAAATAATTATTTAACTAATAGGACAAATAATTAGAACATGAACACTGAGACATTTTTAGGTGTCTACAAATATCATTCCTAACGGTACCATTTTCTAGTAGCTCTTAAGCATAAACTTATAACCACTTAATGATTTCAACAACTAAAATTAAAATTAATAACCTAAGGATGCAATATTCCTATCATCATTTATCCATTCTACTAGAATTTTCATTAAACAACACATCCTTCACAACTCGAATAAGGTAAGGAAGTAGCATCATTTTTAAATTTCACTGATCAAACATAGCATTCATATACTTCTTTCTAACTATGCAAAAAATTTACAAATCTTAAGACTTCTATATTTCAACATAAAACAAAATCACAAGAGAATAACTTCATATCTTTTATACACATTCTACATGCAAGGCACAACTTTATCTTAATCAATACTTATTCTCTATTATGATCTGTGCAATGAACCACCTATCGTTTATATTCAAAGAGGTTGTTTACCTACTTACTCACTTTAAATGAAATCCTAAGTGCAATACAAATGTTTTAGGTCTTTAATTCATAAATTAATCAAATATTCCTAAATGCAAACCATATAATACTCATTATTAAGCAATTAAATACTTCTATTTAATTTCATATACATCATTTAGTAGCATCCCTATGAGTTCTTATACCTAAATAGAGAGAAGATAGAGAGAATTTAATAGTCAAACAATTCATACATATGCACGCAAGCCAACATGGTCATACAAAGATGATTGAATTTTTCCTATGCATGTCACCTTTATTGTGTTAGGATAACGGGTGGACAACTGAGAGGGGGGGTGAATCAGTTGTCAACAGATTAAGTTAATCAAACCACTTTGTAACCTTTAACCGGAGCACATAAACATTGAATATCAAAATAGCAGAAACAGATACCAGTAAGCAATAAAACTTAAGAATGAAACAGAGAATAAACACAATGCAACCATACCACAAAACACCATGATTTGTACATGGAAAACTCGATAAAGGGGAAAACCATGGTGGGAAGCCCACCCATAGTCAGATGATACTTCTGCAGAAAGTATGTGATACAATAAGGGGCCTGCACATGCAGGAAGGCACATTGCCTAGAGCATACTACTCATTACAAAGGAGTCTCACTGACTACAGAGAGGTTATAACCACCTCAAGATAATTAGACAACAATCCAGAAGAATGAACTACCAGAGATAGCATCTACCATGCCTGATTACAGTCTCGGTGAAGCTCAATACTTGAGGCCTTTGACCTCTTACTTAAACCCAATTTGATCACCTATGATCGACCAAATCTCCTTCGCATATGATATTTCATTCCACGAACACGACACATGATCTACAATGAGATCTTACATCAATTTATACAAACCCTAAGGCCTAAACCAATTAGGTCGACCACCTACAAGATATTACAATAAGATCATTGCATACATCCCTATTACAATGATATGCCATGTTGGCTTAAGACCAAAACAACATTAACCAATCCATAAAAAATCCTGGTAACGTGTAGAGAGCACGTTAACATGATACTGGTCCATAACCTAGATAGGTACCAAACCTAATATGGGTCCACCACGCCAAAGCGATGTCTCCAATCAGTTGAGGCACGATCAAGGATCAACTTCTACATCCTGAATTCCATCTAGAAGCTGCACCAACACCACTTATGCATTCTATCAAAGATTCTCAATAAAATCTATGATGGTAAAACCTTAAACCCTTATCGGTAACACAAGATCTTCTATCGGTAACCAAAACTTGTCTATCAATAACCAACCATAATAGCTAGTGTTGACATCAATGCAACAAATAATCAATTCCTCCATATTGCCAACCATCTCCCCCTTTGGCATTGATGGCAACACTAGATGTGAAAAAGAAAATATCTCAATGCCAAGAAGTGCCAAACATTTCTCATAGAAGATATAACAATGAAAAACTAAAAAATCCTAGCAACTCCCTCTGAGGAGTGAAGTCCAATCTGAAACTGGTCTAAATTTTTCACATCTAAATCTCCCCCTTTGACATCAATGCCAAGGATATGACATAGATATCAAAATTTTGTGAATCTCAAAGATGACTACTCCCCCTAAGTAGTAGCACCACTACATCAATCCGGAGCAAAGGATAAAGTTTATGACGCATAGCAGACTGATGGTTTGCTCCATCAATTAAGTTTTTGTTGGAGGGGTAGATACCCCTAACCTATCTCTCAAATACTCAAACAATTCCTTGGATAGTGGTTTAGTGATTATATCTTATATCTTCTCTTTAGTGTTCAAATAAACCAATTTGACTTCTTTTTCTTCCACCTTGTCCTTCAGAAAGTTATATTTTATTGATATGTGCTTAGTCTTAGAATGAAATACCGGATTCTTAGACATGTCAATAGCTGCAGAGTTATCATAATAGATAACTATCGGTTCACTACAATTTACCTTGATATCCTTCAACATTTGTTTCATCCATAAGACTTGAGTGCAATTAGTTACTATTACAACATATTCAGCTTCTGCAATAGATAAAGAAATGTATGACTATTTTTTGATGATCCATGAAACCAATTTCTTTCCAAGAAAGAAAGCTCCACAATAAGTTCTCTTCATGTCATTAGTATCTCCTTCCCAATCTGAATCTGTATATGCACATAAAGTGAATTTATCATCTCTAGAATACCATAAGCCATATTCTGTTGTTCCTTGCAAATACCGAAATATCCTCTTTTGCACATTAATGATTTTCTTTAGGATTACTTTGATATCTTGAAATAATACTTATTGCATTCATAATAAATGGTCTAGTCTGAGTTAGATATAACAAGCCACCAATCATAGACTTATACCTTGTCGAATTTACCAGTGCAAATGTATCTTTGATAGATAATTTTTCACTTGTCACCATAGGAGTACTTACCGGTTTGGAATTATCCATACCAAACTTCTTCAACAATTCCCTTAGATACTTAGTTTGACAGATAAAGATGCCTTTGTCAGTTTGAGTAATCTACAAACCTAAGAAAAATCCCATCTCACCAATCATGGAAATTTGAAATTCATTCTTTATATTATTAGAGAATTCCATGCACAATTTATCTGCACCTCCAAAAATGATATCATTAACAAATACCTCAATAATAAAAATATCATCATCAGTGATCTTCTAATATAAATTACTATTAGCACTACCTTTAGTAAAACCAAGCTTCAAAAGATATTTATCCAACCTTGCATACCAAGATCTAGGAGCTTGTTTAAATCCATATAAAGCTTTTCTTAACCTGCAAACCATATCTTTGTCATCTATCAGTGAAAATCCATCAAGTTACTCAATGTATACCTCTTCCTCAAGTTCACCATTCAAAAATGCACATTTAACATCCATTTGATAGACCTTATAATTCTTATATGTTGCATAGGCAAGAAATAGTCTAACATCTTCAATTCAAGCTACAGGTGCAAATGTCTCGCCATAATCAATTCCTTCCATTTGAGAATATCCTTTACAAACCAGTCTAGCCTTGTTTCTTACAAATTGACCATCTTCATTTAGTTTATTTCTAAAAACCCATTTAGTTCCAATAACATTCTTATTTTTAGGCCAGGGAACTAAAGTCCAAGTCTCATTCTTCTCTATCTGATCTAATTGATCTTCCATATCCTTTAACCAATGTTTATCTTTACAAGCTTCAATAATAGTTGTCAGTTCAATTTGAGAAATAAGACATACCTCTTCATTTGCCAGTCTTCTTCTTGTCATAACTCCCTTGTTCATATCTCTAATGATTTGATCTTTAGAATGATTTAACCTTACATACCTTGGTATCTTCTAAATTTCAGGTTCATTGTTCTGATCATCAATCACAGTTGGATTTTCTAATTATACTAAAGTAATTGTCTCAATGTCTTGTACTAGTTGAGGCATTGTCAGTTTAGTTATGATCATTTCCACTATTGGTTCCCTATCATATGATATAGATTGATTTATGTATTGCTCGTCCACTTTCACATTTGTGCTCTCCACAATTTTCTACAATGTTTTGTTATAACATCTATATGCTTTTCTTTGAATTGAATATCCAAGAAATATCCCATCATCAAATCTAGGAGAAAATTTCCCAATTGAATCATCCCTTTTGATATAACATTTACTTCCAAAAATTATGAAATATTTAATAGTAGGTTTATGTCCAAACCATAATTCATAAGGGGTCTTACTGGTTTCATCTTTGATGTGAACTTTGTTGAATGTGTAGACTGTTGTACTCACTGCTTCTCTCCAATAGATGTGAGGCAATTTGGCTTCCATAATCATGGTTCTTTCTACATCCAAAATGGTTCTATTCTTTCTTTCAACTACTCCATTATTTTGAGGAGTTCAGGGTGTAGATAATTGTCTCCTAATTCCATTTGTCTCACAAAAAGTGTTAAATTCATGAGAAGTGAACTCACCACCTTGATTTGATCTCAGACATTTGATTTTCAAACTAGTTTATGTTTTTACCTTAGCTTTAAAGATCTTGAATTTCTCAAAATCTTTAGACTTCTCCCTTAGAAAAGTCACCCACATCATTCTAGAATAGTCATCAATTATCAGCATGAAGTACTTATCACCTTAAAAGCTTCTAGTCCTTGTTGGACCACATAAGTCAGTGTGAATCAAATCAAGCACATCATTAGATTTATCATGTATGCTATTAAAAGAAGTTCTAACTTGCTTTCCCAATTGACATTCCTTACATACCGGATTATAAGTCTTTATAATCTTAGGTATATCTCTAACTACCTTTGTTGAACTGATCTTAACAATACAATCAAAATTAACATGACACAAAATCTTATGCCATAGCCAACTCTCATTAATATGAGCAATCAAACATGTCTTATTACCAGTGTTCAAGTGAAAGATATTACCTCCAGTCTGAGTACCAGTTGTAATCTCTAAACTAGTTTTGTTAATGATTTTTCATTTTCTATCTTTAAACTGAAGTTGGAATCCCTTGTCCACCAATTAACCAACACTTAAAAGATTATGCTTTAAGTCTTCTACATAATCAACATTATCAGTATTATGATTTCCATCCAGAGAAATAATACCTCTACCTTTGATCATACATGCTTTGTCATCTTCAAATCTGACTTGACCGCCATTGTATTCTTGCAAGGATAGAAAAAAAAATTTATCTCTAGTCATATGATGTGAGAATCCACTCTCAATCACCCATTCATCCTTGTCTTCAACTTTTGCTGCCAGGGCCTTTTCTTCATTCTTGATAGCTGGTTCTGGTTCATCTTCTTTTAAAGCATAGAACAGCCATTCCTTTCCATTGTTGGATCCACTAGCAGAGTTTGTTGTCGGTTCATCCTCAAAGTCATCACTTACTCCTTCCTCATCTGTTATGTAGTATTATTTTCTTTTCTTGAATCTATATATGTTTTGATTAGGCTTAAATTATTTCTTAACTCTTTCTTCAAATCTTTCATTCCTTTCAGGACATCTAGATTCAAAATGACCAATCTTATTACATGCAAAACATTTAAAAGGTGAGTTTCCTTCATACTTACTTCATGTCAGTCCTTTAGGTACTTTTCTAGCAAATAAGGCTTCAATTTTCTCAAATTCTTCATTCTCTTTCCTCATATCTTGCAATTATTTTGCATATATTGCTTTCCAATCACTTTTTCCAGTAGATGATGATGCATGAAAAGTAGGTTCGTACATTACAGCTCTAGAGGGTCCAAATTCTTCAAGCTCAAAAGAAAATAATTTCCTAATCAGATTGTCTCTGTTAACTGAAGTGTGTTGGCAAATGCACACTCCAACGAGAAATTGTAGGTGATTGAAGTTTTTTTCATTGATGGCAACCTTGCAATCATATGATACCGGCAAGACAATTTATCGGCACCAACAATGACAAACTCTACACTAGCACACAGAACACCGGCAATGAAAGGAAGGATATCGGCACCCATGCCAACAGGAATTTTGTTTATAATATATTTTGTAATTAATTGTACAATCATTGTAAGCTTACATGGTGAGTTGTAAAATGACTCATATATGTATGAGATCATTGTAGAACATTTTGTAATAAGGAAATAGGAGAAATAATGCAGACCTAATATGCAAATTATAGGTTAAGGGTTTATGTATATAACAGAGCTAAAATCGGTACTAGATCTGGCATAGGAGATGCTATTTTGAAGCAGTACAAGACATTGGATTTGCATAATCCATTTTGTAAGTCAGTGTGAATTCCCATTTTGTAATTGAGCAGTGAGCTCTAGGCACTTGGCCTTCCTGCATGTGCAGGCCCCTATTGAAAGAGTAATATTCACTTATTGGCAAGTAAGCGAATATTGTGGGTCACAAATCCCACTGAGGTTTTTCCCACACCGGGTTTCCTCATTAAACTACTGTGTTATGGTGTGATTTTTATGTGGTTGTTGTTATTCTTGTTTACTGCACTATTCATGTTTACCGGTACACAGTATTGATATGCTTTTCATGTTTTAAATCAACTAAATTCATAAACCGGTAAGATACTGATTCACCCCCCCCGTCTTAGTATCTTTGGGAATCTTAACAATTGGTATCAGAGCAGGGTCCTCTATTTTCAGAAGCCTAATAGCTCGAGGAAGATCTTGACACTGATAGAGATGGAAAACTTGATGAAGCAATTAGAAAAAACTCATTCAGACTATGATGCAGAAAAGTTGAAAAATATCAAACTTGAAGATGATCTAAAGGCTATACAGGATATTATTCAAGCACTTCAAGAAAATCTTACCATTGCAAGAAATAAAAGAAGAGAACTTTGTGAAAAAATGAAGAATGAGAATGATGAAAAGGAAACTCTTAATGATCTGGTAAACAAGCTAAGACAAGAAAACAGTACAACAAAGAATGAGATGCAGGATATGACTATGAGATTTTGCAAAGAAATTGAAGATAGAAAGAAAAATGAAGAAGACTTGACTAGAAGACTGAATGATGCTACAAATGAAAACACAAGACTTAGTTATGAAAATGATATGTTGAAGACAGATTTGATGCATGCACTAAATGACTCAAATGAACTCATGAGACAGAAAGGTATCTTGGAAAGAGAACTAGCTACTGCAAATCAACACAAGGAGAAATTCAAGAAAAGCTCAGAAGAACTTGGTGACTTGCTAAAGAATCAAAAACCTAATGGTGACACTAATGGCCTTGGCTTTGAAGTTGGTGAAAGCTCCGATACTACAAACACACATGATCATAGCAAACGGGTAAGACAACCAAATGCTTATAAATTTAATGGAAAATGCTTCAACTATAATAAGTATGGTCATAGAGAAAATCAGTGTAGATCTAGAAATTATCAGAGAACTAATACACCCACCAATCAATGTTCCAAATGCAACAAGGTTGGTCATAATTTAGAGAATTGCAGAATGAATGCAAGATGTTATGTTTGTGGAAGATTTGGACATTTATCTAATCAATGCAGAACACAAACTGACATAGGATATGGGAAAGCTATTCAAAAAAACAATGTGACCTATTATGCTTGTAACAAGATTGGACATATTGCAAAATTCTGCAGAAGTAAGGCATCATTGGCAAATAATAATGGTGCTAGTTTGAAGGGGAAAGAAAAGGTTGAAGAGGTAAAGCAAGAATTCTCAAAACAATGGATCAGAAAGTCAGATCTAAATGTTGATAGGAATACTCCTCCACCGGTAGAATAGAGTAACACTCCACCGATAGGAGACTCTTCATCTAACTAAAGAAAATTCCTTTGATGGTTTAGCAACTAAATGAAAAACATGTTATTATTCCCTCGATTGATGGTGAGAAGTTAAAATTACTTCTATACCGGTAGATGAGTTAAGTTGTGACTTAATCGACAAGCATTAAATGTGGTAAGTGAAGAAAATAACATTATAAAACAAGTGTTTTGGCTCCATTCTCATTTCATTGAGCATTCAAATCTTTGAGAGTGCGAAAATTCCTAAGCAAAGGTATCCCAAGCGAAGAAGTGAAGCAATCCATCAAATCATTCATCCTTAAGGCAGATAAAGGTATTTATAACCATGGCTTCTTCATCTACTCCTTAATTCATTGAAAACCCTACTGTTGTTGAGTTTGTCAAGCGCCCTAGACCCATCTTCAAACCGGTTCCCAAAATTGCTAAGAAAGATGATAACATTGGTGCATTCTCTAAAATCCCTAAGGGAGTAGTTTATGCTGAAGACCCTAGAATGTATATACATTTCCATATAGAGTAATTGGGTGATGATGAAATCAAAAACATGTATAAATCTATAATTTTTTATGAATCCAAAAATATCAAACCTGAACACAAGTTAATAGAAACCCTAGGTTTTACAGAAATTCTTAGTATTCCATATTTTCCCAAGGATATCATAAGAATTGTGCTAAGCAGGGTTCATGGTGAATTCTTTTGGTTGGACTCTATTCGCAAGATTACTAAGGAAGTTGTCAAAGTTGTAACAGGGTTACCTTCCACCAGTAACAGACCAAACAAAACTAAGAAGGTCTCAAATGACTTAGTGATAAACCTAACCGGTGCAACATCAGATAAGAGATCACTAAGGGTAAATGATGTAATGGATATCAATGTCAAATTTATCAGTATGATCTTAGGCTACAAAACTACACATGCAAATAGGTTAAACTCAGTCTCTAGCCTATGTATCAAAAGTGCCTATGATATGGTAAAAGATAATGCAAGAATAGATGTGTGTGAATGGCTTAAAGATGAACTGATTGATAATTTGGGAAAGATAAAGAAAGACAAAAAGGGAACATTCAGATTTGGAAACTTACTTGTTTGTCTAATGTTGCACATAACCAAACAAGTACCCGGTATTGGTATTAGAAATTTTGGTTTTGATATACCAGTAGGCAAACAATTGTTAGATTTACTGAACAACATGGGAGAGAACAAGGAAAAGAACATAAATGAGTATTTTCAGGCATTGAAGGCCTAAATGAAAACTAGAGTTAGATTGTCACAAGCAATTGTGGACAAATATAAGGATGAAATCTATTTTGTAATAAAGAAGGATGAAATTTGGATGGAGGCAATTATTCCTAGAACCATCTGGGTAACTGAAATGGGGTATGAGACTAATGACAACATAATAGAAACTTATGCAAAAGCCCTCCTAGAAGCACCTAAGGAACCTGAAGAAAAAGTATTTGGCAGTGCTGAAACTTTAGAAAAATAAATTCAATCCAAGAAAAATGTTAAGAAGGTTGAGGAAGCTGTTAGAAAAGGAACAAGGCAAGCAAAAGATATTAAGGAAGATGTACTTAAATGAACTAGTATTATTGAAAATGAGTTAGAAGCACTTCAACCAGAAACTTACCTTTCACTGGTTGGAACTTCTTCAAAAAGTGACATACCAGTTGTATTCAAAAGAGTTGAGAGGAAAAGAAAATCTTCACCAGTATCCTCACCTTCTCCTAGAAAAACAAGACAGAAACAACAAGCAGTAAGGCCCCCAACTAAGAAATTAATTCTAAAGAAGAAGATGACCCCTAAGAAGAAGACTCAAAAAACTATTGCTCCCATTGATAAACTTCTCAATGAAATAACAAAGGATGGAAAGTTGAAAAACATTAACAAATTATATGACACACTATCAGCTGATGACAAGGAGAAAGTAGAGAACAGTGTAATCTTACACTTAGATATTTACAAGAAATTTTGATGTAAGTTGTTGATGAAATACCAATAGATCTATATAAAAGACTAGAAGCTAGAAGGCTAGCTATTGTTGAGCTTGATAAGAAAATAAAGATTGAAAAACTACTTGCGGTACATCCTGTTAACTCACCTAAAGAGATAGATGAATTGATCTTTGAGGCTAACCGGTCAGTATTTTCAACTGCTCACTGGCATGTAGCACTGATGGTAGGTAGAGTGAATGAGGTAATAGAAGAAATAGCTGATGCATGGGATATATTCCTTGTAGAGAAGGAGAAGCAGGAAGAGTATCGAAGCCCTAAACCCATCAAGGTATATCAAAAGGATAAGGGAAAAGGTAAGATTGGTGGACCACCCAGTATAAAAATAATAGACAACTTATCCCCACCGCCTCTAGATACTCCACCGGTAGTTACTACTGACAATCAACCGGCTACTGAAAGTATGGACATACCACATGAGGATACAAATCCTGATTCTGAGGTGTTATATACAATGAACATTGACACTCAGAAATTCAATATTGTGGTAGATAAGCCACCGGCAACAAGCAACACAGAAGAAAAACCGGTAGTGGACAACATTGAGAAATAGGCAAAGCAACAAGCTCCCTCACAGGAATAGATTCATGCAGAGACAGTGCCACCAACAATATCTAAGAAACCCAAACCTTTTCTTAGAGAAATGCAAACACAAACTGGCCTACCAGAGGTCACTACAAGCAAAGAAGTTACTCACACCAGTGGAATACAAATTGTTGGTTCTTCCATGGCAGAATTCAGACCAACAAATGTGAGAGAAGTTCTATTGGATTCAATCAATAAAATAACAATCCCAATTTTGTAAATGATAGCACCCAAGTGTAATGTGGATAATAAAGATTCTTTAAATCAACTTGACACATTGTCTAAGTATATTACTGACAACATTGTGATAGTTGAACAAATAAATTAGGAAGCATTCAAAGAGAAAATTGAGAAAGAAAAACATAAATTCTTTGAAGAGGAAATAAAGAAGTGCATGAGACAATTTGACACTCTTTTACCGGCACTATGTAAAACACTAAAAGAATTTAAAACATTGTACAGAGATACATGTAAAACAAACTTTTTGACAGTAGATATAGACAAGAAGATTAGTATGGTACAGGAAGAAATAAATAAATTAGCTAACAATTTCATTAATTCATCTGAACCATTATCAATTTTTGAGAAGAAAATAACAAGTTTTGAGGAGGAACTTTAGAAATTTCAAAGAGAGAAGGAAAGAATAAAAGGAAAGGCAAAAGATCTGAAAGGAAACTTAGTCCAAAATTGGACTACCTCACCTCCTTGAGAAAAGAGATATCTAAGGCATTAGTTCAAGGATAGAAGATGTCAGAACAGAAAATGCAACACCTCATCGGTATAATTGAGAGGACAGAGGTTGCATTAAAGGACAATGAACAGTTCACTGAGAGCCTGAATCTGGTATTGGCAGACCTTTTTCAGATTGTAACCAACTGGTTACAGGGATGAAGCTGGAAACCACACTCAGTTGACACTTTGACAACCTTTGTCATTGATGCCAAAGGGGGAGTAGTGGTAATGAGAAAAATAATCAGCAAATTGCTCATCAGCTTAGGGAGAGCACATATTTTTTGGCACATAGTTTTGGGTAAGACAATTTTGGCAGATTCTTTTTGCACAACACTTTTTGGATTTTTCTCATGAGTGTTGCCATCAATGCCAAAGGGGGAGATTGTTGGCAAATGCACACTCCAATGAGAAATTGTAGGTGATTGAAGGTTTTGTCATTGATGGCAACCTTTCAATCATATGATACCAGCAAGACAATTTACCAGCACTAGCAACGATAAACTCTACACCGGCAGTGAAAGGAAGGATACCAGCACCCAGGCTAACAGGAATTTTTTTTATAATATATTTTGTAATTAATTGTAAAATCATTGTAAGCTGACATGTGAGTTGTAAAATGACACATATATGTATGAGATCATTGTAGAACATTTTGTAATAAGGAAACAGGCAAAATAATGCAGACCTAATATGTGAATTATAGGTTAAGGGTTTATGTATATAACAGAGCTAAAACTGGTACTGGATCTGGCATAGCAGATGCTATTTTGAAGCAGTACAAGACATTGGATTTGCATAATCCATTTTGTAAGTCAGTGTGACTTCCCATTTTGTAATTGAGCAGTGAGCTCTAGGCACTTGGCCTTCCTGCATGTGCAGGCCCCTATTGTAAGAGTAATATTCACTTATTGGCCAGTAAGCGAATATTGTGGGTCACAAATCCCACCGAGGTTTTTCCCACATCAGGTTTCCTCGTTAAACTACTATTTTATGGTGTGATTTTTATGTGGTTGTTGTTATTCTTGTTTACTACACTATTCTATTTACCGGTACATAGTATTGATATGCTTTTCATGTTTTAAATCAACTAAATTCATAAACTAGTAAGATACTGATTCACCCCCCCCTCCCTCTCAGTATCTTTGGGAATCCTAAGAAAGTGTTTTCCATTGTTCTCAATTCATTAATTGCAATCATCTTCATCTTGTAAGCTGGTGGAAGGGCTCTCAAGAATTTGGAAACTATTTCATCTTCACTCAGAGATCCTCCACAACATTGAATTCCTATGACAATCTCATTTATTCTTTCTATAAATGTAGCAATTCTTTCATTATCTTCCATCTTCAAGTTCTCATACCTTACCTAATAACCATCAAATTTAGCAATTTTGACAGTAAGATCACCTTCATTCAAAGTTTTCAATTTATCCCACATAACCTTTGTCGATGATTTATCAGTCAATCCCATGATTCATTGATCAGTAAGGGCACACAAGAGGGCTTCTATAGCTCAACAGTCATTTTCAATATTCTTGTCCAAGTCAGCAGGAGCGGGATTGCCAGATGCCAGATCATAAAGTGTATATCCTTTCTCAGTGATCTCCCAAATATCCTTTCCAAGACATCTAAGATGAGTCTCCATTCGGATTTTCCATATCCCATAATTTGTTCCATCAAGCTTAGGGATTTCTCTTCTAAAAATAGTTGTCGATGGATTTGAAATATTAGTTGCCATAGGATCTACCTCAAGCAGTTAAGCTTCTACAAAAGAGGACCAAAGCTTTGATACCAATTGTTATGATAATCGATGGATAACTGAGAGGGGGGGTGAATCAATTGTCAACAGATTAAGTTAATCAAACCACTTTGTAACCTTTAACCGAAGCACATAAACATTGAATACCAGAATAGCAGAAATAGATAATGATAAGAAATAAAACTTAAGAATGAAACAGAGAATTAACACAATGCAACCATAACACATAGCACCATGATTTGTACGTGGAAAACCCGATAAAGAGAAAACCATGGTGGGAAGCCTACCCACAGTCAGATGATACATCTGTAGAAAGTATGTGATATAATAAGGGGCTTGCACATGCAGGAAGGCACACTTCCTAGAGCATACTACTCATTACAAAGGAGTCTCACTGACTACAGAGAAGTTATAACCACCTCAACATAATTGGACAACAATCTAGAAGAATGAGCTGCTAGAGATGGCATCTACCATGTCTGATTATAGTCTCGATTAAGCTCAATACTAGGGGCCTTTGACCTTTTTCTTAAACTCAATTTGATCACCTATGATCGACCAAATCTCCTTCGCATATGATATTTCATTCTGTGACCATGACACATGATCTACAATGAGATCTTACATCAATTTATACAAACCCTAAGGCATAAATCAATTAGGTCAGCCACCTAAAAGATATTACAATAAGATCATTACATACATCCCTATTAAAATGGTATTCCATACCATCTTAAGACCAAAAAATCATTAACCAATCCATAAAACATCCAAGTAACATGCAGAGAACATGTTAACATGATATCGATCCATAACCTAGATGGGTACTAGACCTAATCTGGGTCCACCACGCCAAGATGATGTCTCCAATCAATTGAGGCATGATCAAGGATCACCTTCAACATCCTGAATTCCATCTAGAAGCCGCACCAACACCACTTATGCATCATGTCAAAGATTCTCGATAAACGCTCTCCCAGTAAAACCTTAAACTATTACCAGTAACACAAGATCTTCTACCGGTAACCAAAACTTGTATGTCGGTAACCAACCATAATATCTAGTGTTGACATCAATGACAAAACATCAATGCAACACATAATCAATTCCTCCATATTCCCAACATATTGAACTATACTTCATTTCACTACCCACTTAGAAGCATGCAAATTGGCCTATCATGACATTTTAGAAACTTGGAGATGCAACTAAAGGTCCTAATTTCCAAGATGAGATCTATATAGATAGACTTTTCTTACATACAAAGACCTTAATGCCTCATGTGTTTTGTGAGCATTTGTCTCATGAGCAGTCTCACCTTTCTCAGCTGGACATGCTCCCGGGGTCCAAGAACAAAGCGTTGCTTTCTCAGTCCTCTAAGGAGAAGCAAAAGTAGAAACTAAAGCCAAAGAAGAATTCTACAGGCAGTGAGCATTCCTCCAAGCCACCTCCTAAATTTGATTCTAAACCACCATTTCCTCTGAAATAAAGGAAATCCTCACAGTCTGGCAAGTCTTCCTCCAAGACTAAGAACAAATTAGGAGATACTTGCAGTTTTTATGGCAAGGAAGGACATCTAGTTTTCAGGTGTTGGAAATGATTAGAGGCTTTAGAGCAAGCTATGCAGGAGCATCACATCTCCTCACCTCAAGT
Organism: Cryptomeria japonica; assembly: GCF_030272615.1. Taxonomy (NCBI): domain Eukaryota; kingdom Viridiplantae; phylum Streptophyta; class Pinopsida; order Cupressales; family Cupressaceae; genus Cryptomeria; species Cryptomeria japonica. Next base: position 588,508,472 of record NC_081409.1, read on the forward strand.
GTCTTCTCCTTCCATAGGGAAAGGTCATGCTCTCACTGCTCGAGCTTCGACCTATGGGTATACTTGGATTTTATATGTTGGCACTTCTCACCATATGACTCACACTCAGCATTTGGTTACTTCTCTTTCCTCTTGTGGTACTTCACAGATTGTAGTGGGTGACTCAGTTCAACTTTCAATCTTGGGTTCCGGTTTTGTCTCTTTGGATGGGGGTACTCTGCAAGATGTTCTGGTTATTCCTGTCATCTTGACAAACCTCATGTCCATTTATCAGATTTGCCATTCTGGCTCTGGTAAGACAGTTGAGTTCTCACCACATGATGTGGTTATTCGGGACCTCCATGACTTTGATTTGGTTGTGGCTACTGGGTGTATGGATACTGCATCTCATCTTTATAGATTTGATGGATTTGATCCCTCTGTGGGTGTAGGCTCTTCTCTTATAGCACATGCAGATAGTGAGTAAGCTTTGGCATGAGCACTTGGGCCATGTCAATTATAGATATCTTCAGCTGATGAGTACAGAGGCACTTATTCTTGGGCTCCCACAGATTTCTTGAACTCATGGTGTTTGTCATGGTTGTGTGCTTGGAAAGCATCATCGGGATCCCTTTCCAGAGGGAAGAGCCCCTTGTGCTTTGGCACCTTTGGAGTTGATTCACAATGACCTCATGTCATTCCCTACTTCTTTTTCTGAGGCCAAGTATGTACTCACTTTTATTGATGACTTCTCCAAACGCACATGGGTGTACTTTCTGAAGTACAAGTCTGATGTCTTTGATTCATTTTGAATCTTCAAGATATTTGTAGAGAAGCAGTCTGGTTGTTCTATTTGGTGGATACATACAGATAATGGGGGGTAGTATTTGAATCAGGATTTCAAAGATTTTTGCATTGAGTATGGTTTGCAGCATCAGTTTATTTTTCCCTACACCCCTTAGTAGAATGGTGTTGCTGAGTAAAAGAACAGAACTTTACAGGAGATGGCGAATGGTATGATTCAGTCCAGGTCCATGGATTCATCTTTTTGGGCTGAAGCAGTCAATTGTACCAACTAAATTCAGAATCAGATGCCTCACAAGGAGATTCGACATATGACTCCTAAGGAGGCTTGGTCTCATGACAAGCCTGATGTTTCTTTTTTTCGAGTATTTAGCAGTGAGGCATGGGCATTTATTCCTGATGCTCAGAGGAAAGTATTGGAGCAGAAGAGAAACCCCTCATTTTTGTTGGCTACTATGAGGATGTTAAGGCATACAAGTTGTTTGATCTTGATTCCAGAGAGGTCCTATTTTGACAGGATGTTCAGTTTGATGAGCGCCTTCCCACAGTGGATGCCCTATCTCCAATGTCTACCCCTCTGCCTACTCCTCCCACTACATCTCTTCAGGATTATTTTGAGGCTAATTTTGATGATGTTATTGATGATCCTCCATTCCCACCTCCACCTGTTCCACCTAAAATGCCCAAGTGGGCTCGCTTTACTATTGAGGTGGCAAGATCTATGGTCGATGATCCTTCAGATACTCGTCACACCCATTCTCATACTATGGGTTCTAGTCTTTTGAGTCATGCCATTTTAGATGATCCTCAAAAGTTTTTAGAGGCTATAGGCCACCCTGAGTGGGATTGTACTATGGAGGAGGAGTATTCTTCTTTGATGAGAAATCATACTTGAGATCTTTGTCCTCTTCCTAAGGGCAGAAAGATGGTTTGGTGTCACTGGTTGTATTGCACTAAGTATGTTGTTGATGGTTCAATTGATAAGTACAAAGAATGTCTTGTTGTGAAGGGTTTCTCACAGATTGAGGGTATTGATTACTCCAAGATATTTGCCCATGTTGCCAAGATAAATTCTATTTGCTTTGTACTATCTCTTGTAGCTTCTGGGGGATGGCCCATTTTTCAGATGGATGTGAAGAGTGCTTTCTTGCATGGATACTTACAGGAGGAAATCTATATGTAGTAGCCTCAGAGATTTGTGCAGGATAGTTCTTTGGTTTGTAGACTTTGGTGTTCATTATATGGTCTCAAACAGGCCCCTCAGGCTTGGTATGAGAAGATGGACTCTTTCTTGCTCTCCATTGGTTTCACCCATAGTCATTCTGATCACACAGTGTACATTCAGCTTCTTGAGGGTGAGATCATGATTCTTGTGCTATATGTTGATGATTTCCTCATCACAGGTAGCTCATTCTCTATGATTCAACATGTTCAGCAAGCTTTGATGGACCAGTTTGAGATGATAGATCTCAGTCTTCTACACTATTTTCTTGGTCTTCAGGTGATTCAGTCTTCTTATGGGATCTTCATTTACTAGCAGAAGTATGCTCTTGACATGCTTCAGCACTTTGGTAGGCTTGATTGCAAGCCTGCTCCCACTCCTTTTCAGTCAAGGTTTCTTTTGATTACTACTTGCTCCACTCTTTCAGTAGATTCTACACTTTACAAGTAGTTGGTTGGCAGTTTGTTGTACCTAACTCACACTCATCCTGATCTTTCCTTTGCAGTCGGCCTTGTCTCTTGATTCTCCCATGATCCTCATGAGAGTCATTCACACGCTGCCAAACATATTTTGTGGTACATTCGGGGCTCTATTTCTCATGGCATTCACTACACATCTAGGAAACCTCACATTGTTGGCTACACTGACTCAAATTGGGCTGGTGATGTCACTGATCGGAAGTCTACTTCTGGCTTTGTTTTCTATCTTAGCTCTGGTCCTATCACATGGTCTTTCAAGAAGCAGACTACTCATGCATTATCATCTACATAGGTTGAGTACCGAGTTGTTGTGCTCGCCAGTCAGGAGATCGTATGGCTTCGATAGTTGATGACTGAGTTTGGTTTTCCTCCTGATAGTCCCACTATTTTTTGGTGTGACAATCAGAGTGCTATTCATATTTCTCACAACTTAGTAGAGCATCAGTGGACAAAGAATATTGAGCTTCACATGCATTTCATCCACCAGTTGATTCAAGATGTCTCTCTCATTTTGGAGTACATTCCCATTGCCAAGCAGGTTGTAGACATTTTCACGAAACCTTTTGCTTCGCCACGCTATCTTCAGTTGCGCTCTATTGTTGGGGTGAAGTAAGTTGTCCTTGGGGGGTCTTTATGAGGCCTTCCTTCCTTCTTATTTCTTTCAGCATGTTCTTTTATCTCTTTTTGGAGAGGAGTTTTTTCCCACTGGGTTTTCTCTTTTTTCTTTGTTTCATAGAGATTTCATTGTATTTGGATGCCTGATCAGGCCTTGTTGTCAGGACCCATCATTCCTACTTTCAGTAGTTGTTTTAGGTTTTAGCTTCTCCCTAAGTCTAGCTTAAGGGGGGGTATTAGTGTAATCGGGTCTTTACTTGATTAATTAAACAACATTTGTTTAAATTAATTAAGTTCCCTTTATCTCTTTTACACTTAAGCTAACATTAGGTGCATAATAATTAATTTTTTTATTAATTATTATGTGCAAGCCTAGGTTTTTCCCTTTTAAGGTTTCTTGACCTATTAGAGGTTAATTATTTTCTTTGTATCATTATTCTATTACACATTTTTTGGTGAATACAGAGCTCTCATCTTTTTGAGCATTTACTGTGTATTTTATTTTTTCTTTGTTGCTTTCTTGTTTCTCCTTGTAACAGGTTTATTTAGCTTGCAGAGATCATTTGGGCTCCTATGGTGTTGTATTTCTCAACTCTCACACCTTTGACTGTATAGAATCAATGTGTTCAAAATAGAATTAGAATCCTACCATCTAGTTCCATCACATATACATCAATAAAACCACGTGATTATATTGAATAGATACATCGTTGTTACATAATAATTAAATCATATTTATATCATTGCCATGAAGGCATGCACATACATAAGTTACATCTGATGCACAAAAGTACAATGGACTTATACATAAAGTCTCCATCTAACTCACTGAGCTAACGAAATCCAAGAGATAAATCTGGAACAAAAGAAAAGTTGATCCACACAAGATCGATACAAAATCCCTGATGTGAAAAGGCACTACCACCCAGCCATGTGGACCCAAAAGGACCACCCCTTTGTGCTATGAGATAGACATAAGGCCCTCCAGAATACAAAAAAAAAGGTGAAAAAAACATGGTCAAAGCATACTTCCACTGGTTAAGGCACAAACAAGGTACAAATAGACAAAGCTTTAACAAGAATACTCTAGAGATTACAAACATTGAGGTAGGACTCTAGTGCTCAAAAGGGAAGAGTAGCATTACAATATCAATGAGCACCCCTCACGATAATTTATCTTTAATCTTTGCAATAATTTATAATGGTCAATTGGTACAACAATAGTCTCACTAGGATCTATTGAAAATATGAAGGAACTGATTATGTGTTGCATTGATGTTTTGTCATTGATGTCAACACTAGATGTTATGGTTGGTTACCGGCAAACAGGTTTTGGTTACCGGTAGAAGATCTAGTGTTACCAGTAGAAGGGACTATCTGTTGGACACTTCCGGCATGTTTGGATCAATGGAGTATGTTTGGTTTTATGTGTTACATGCTTTTGGAGCATTTTTTGGTCAGGTGGTATTGACTTGGTGATCGAATGCTATCATACACTCTAGTAATCCTATACCGGTAAGGGTTTAAAGTTTTATCAGCAGAGATTTTACTAAGAATCATTGGCAGGTTGCATAAGTGGTGATTGTGCGGCTTCTAGATGGAATTAAAGATGTTGAAGATGATCTTTGTCAGTGCCTCAACTGACTGGAGACATCACTTTGGCATGGTGGACCCAAGTTAGGTCCAGTACCTATCTAGGTTATGGAGTGGTATCATGTAATGTGTTCTCTATATGTTACCAGGATGACTTATGGATTGGTTAATTTTTTTTTGGTCTAAAGCCCACATGGCATATCATTGTAATGTGGATATAACTTATTGTAATATCTTTTAGGTGGCTGACCTAATTGGTTTAAGCCTTAGGGTTTGTATAAATTAATGTAAGATCATATTTTAGGTTGCAGCCAAGGTTATGGAAAAAAGGAATGTAATGTGTGAATAATATAATATCATTCAGGAAGGAGATTTGGTTGATCATTGAAGATAGAATTGGGTTTATTTGAGAGATCAAACGCCTCTGATATTGAGCTTAACTGGGACTGTAATCAGGCATGGTAGATGTTATCTCTGGTAGTTCATTCTTATGGATTGTTGTCTAATTATATTGAGGCAGTTATAACCTCTCTGTAGTCAGTGAGAACTCCTTTGTAATGAGCAGTACGTTCTAGGCAATGTTCCTTCCTGCATGTGTAGGCCCCTCATTGTATCACATACTTTCTGCAAAAGTATCATCTGACTATGGGTAGGCTTCCCACCGTGGTTTTTCCCTTTACTAGGTTTTCCACGTACAAATCATGGTGTTATGTAGTATGGTTTCATTGTGTTAATTATTTGTTTCATTCTTAAGTTTTATTGCTTACCAATATCTATTTCTGCTATTCTGGTATTCAATGTTTATGTGCTCCAGTTAAAGGCTATAAAGTGGTTTGATTAATATAATCTGTTGACAACTGATTCACCCCCCCTCCCCCCTCTCAGTTGTCCACCGGTTATTCTAACATGATCAAACATGATGCATAATTAAGATTTAGGTTTTTCAATGAGGTTCACAACAATAGTGGACTCTACACCTAATTCATCAGGAAAGAATGCAAGTAGTTGAGACTCAACAAAATTGGTAGAGTGAGAAGGTAAAGGGTTGGTGAAAATTTGGAGATTTTGATTGGGAGGTGCTACAAATTTGTTTCCTTTATCATTCACACCACCTATAGATATAACATTGTTATAAATAAGGTCTTGGAGGTTATACCTCAACTTATAACACTTCTCAATATCATGTCCTTCTTGACGATGTATTTGTTAGGTCCTAGAGACAACTGAGAGGGGGGGGGTGAATTAGTTGTCTAATAAATTTAAACCAAAAACAACTTAAACAACTTTAATGCTTGATACCAGTAAACTAGTCTTTTATGTTGGTAGTCAGTTATATCAGTTAATTGCAATACTGATAAGGATTAATGCATGAAACAAAAGGACAAAGTCATCCACAACACATAACACAAAATTTGTATGAGGAAACCCTGTAAGGGGAAAAACCATGGTGAGAAACCTTACCCACAATCAAATGATACTACTACAAATAGTATGTGTATACAAATGGGGTCTACACATGCAGAAAGGCCAAGTGCCTAGAGCTCACGGCTCAATCACAAATGGGAGTCACACTGACTACAATTGGATGGTTAAATCCAATATGGATGTACTACTCAAATTAGCATCTTTCTATGATGGATTCAATATCAGTATAGTTCTGATTGTCTTCACAAAAACCCTCCTTCAATCTTCAAATGATGTCTGCATGTATAGCTCTGCTTATTCTCGCATATACCTTCACACAATTCTTTTTCGCATTCCATATTCGATCTTACAAATAAGACCTTACATTTATATCATAACCTAAGACCAATTTTAGTAGGTCGGCTCTAAAGGATATTACAATAAAATCAATTTACAAATAAATTAATGCCCGATGCAATAATTGATTCAACATGTTGGCTTAATGCATTTACAACAATAATAAATCATCTCCATACGTGTCATGCTGATCTAAAAAACATAAGCCTGTCGATGTATAACCTGGACCTATTTGCCGATAACAACAAATATACAAATATGAATATGCCAATAAACAAATCTTCAAGACAGAATGATGTCTTTGACATAACCAAGTGTTTTCCATGTCATTACAAGTGTCGGTGATCATTATATCCTATCGGTGTACTAGATACCGGTGACTATGTATGAGTCATTTGCTTGCCGGTGAATGTTGTTGATTCTCCAAAGTGCCAGAGTTGATAGTGTTTAGTAGGTGTTGACATCAATGACAAAACTATAGAATAATACCAAAAATCTCCCCCTTTGGCATTGATGGCAACACAAGATGGAAAACCCATCAAAGTGCCAAAATAGAAATGCCAAATACCAAAAACCAACTGTAGTCACATAAATCTGTCCATTTTAATTAAATGAATATTTCGTATTTATTTGATTAAAAATCCACTAGTCATCAATTAATTAAATTAATATTTAATTAATTCATCCCCAAACATTCTTCTATTAATTAAATAAATTATTCAATTTATTTTAATTAATTCATTAAAACCAAATACAAATCAATTAATTAAATAAAATCTATTTATTTAATTAAATCCCCCTTTTCCTCTTTTAAATAAATTAAATAAAACATTTATTTAAATCATTATCCCCATCCCACTTGCATTTTCCTACAAATGCAACTTGCACACATATTTGAAATAAATGAATTTTTATAAAATCCTATTTTCCCTCACCCACCAAATCCACTTGCAAAATCTAATCCCCTTCTAGATTCTTCTAAACCCTTCCTAATTAGCCTAAACCATTTCCTAAATATTGTCACATTCCTAAGCAAAATGGAGTCACTTCTCAAAGACCCCAAAGTCTTGGATAACCATTGAAGGTTTTCAACCTTCAACCACCAAAAACCCCAAAGTCTTTGAAAACCATTAAAGGCTTCCAACTTTCAACCACTTAATTCCCTAAAGTCTCCAATAACCATTAATGGTTAATTCAACCCTCCCACATGGTTAAAACATTTGTTTGACTCAACCTCTATCCAACCACAAAGGTCTCATCAAGCATTTAATACTTTGACCATGATTATCTCTTAATCATTTGCACAAAGGTTTATCCTTAGATTAACTCCTAATCCAGTGGGTAATCCTAATTTAGGCTTGACTCTTAGCCTTTAGATAGCCATGAGGTCTTCTCGGGCCTTTAATGCCTCCAACCTCTTCTTTAAATCCAACCCTATGTTGACACTTGTCACCATTTCATTGGTGCAAATTGTGCACATGGATCCCCAACTTTCAAGCTTGACCCTTGATTAAACCTTTCAATCCTGGCCATCCATTGCTCCATTTTTCCTATAAATAGAGCCCATTCCTTCATAATCCAGATCCTGAAAACTTGTATGCATTTAGACTATAGCCATTTTAGAGAGCATTTAGCATAGCATAACTAAATATTGTCTTTTGGTTAAAACACATCATTTTAGCATTAAAATAGCTTTTCATTTCATGTTTGGGAGCTATTCTACAATCTCAATCCTCCATAAGCATCCATAGTGCGAAAAGCTGCTGAGAGCTACACTATTTTGGAACTTGGAGAGGAGAGGAACAAGGGAGAAGGAGCTAATCTCATGCTAAGAGATAGTTGGAGATGTCTCTTTGTCTTTACTTCTTTAGTTAGATTCATTAGCATGTGTTTTTAGTATCTCTCTTGGAATGCCTTCGTTGTGTTTGGTTTTTTGATTGATTAACTCTAACATCTTGTGTGTTTTGTGTTCTTTGATCTTAAGCTAATATTGTGCCATTTAGGAGGGCATCACCAACAATTTCCCAAAAAGAAATTATAACCAAAAATCAAAGTTCAGATATGAATAGTCTCTCCTCAAAGTAACAGTCTCTCCCCCTGAGAGTGACATGTGTCTTTCTTCTATTTTTCCATATACCAATCTCTCCCCCTTTGACATCAAATGCCAAAGTAATAAGAAAAAAAATACATTTTCAGATACAAAATACCAACCAATTCAGTATACCAACTACTCCCTCTGAGAAGTAGCTTCCTCATCAAAGCCGGAGAAAAAGATTTCTCTGTTAATTCTGTCGGTTGATGACAAACATCAACTTCCTAAGTCTCTATCGGTGGGGGTATGACCCCAAGCTAGTCTCTAAGATATTCAAAAGTCTTCTTAGGCAGAGGTTTAGTAAAAATGTCTGCAATCTGCTCTTTAGTATTCACATAAACTAGTTTTATTTCTTTTGCTTCAACACTTTCCCTTAGAAAATTCAGTTTTATAGAAACATGTTTGGTTTTAGAATGTAATACCGGGTTCGTAGATATATCAATTGCTGCATTGTTATCACAATAGATAGTTATAGGTTCCTTGCATTTTACCTTTATGTCCTTCAACATTTGTTTAAGCCATAATACCTGTGTACAGTTTGTTGATGTTGCAACATATTCTGATTCAGCTATTGATAAAGATGTACAACTTTGTTTCTTACTCAACCAAGAAATTAGTCTGCTTCCAAGAAATAATTCTCTACCGGTGGTTCCTTTCCTATCATCCACATCTCCTGCCCAATTTGCATTTGTGTATGCACATAATTCAAAATTTGCATCTCTAGGATACCATAATCCAAGATTTGTAGTACCTTGTAAGTACCGGAAAATCCTTCTTACTGTTGATTCATGATTTTCTCTAGGATTACTCTAAAATATTGAAACAATACATACTGCATTCATGATATCAGGTCTTGTTTGTGTCAAATATAGTAAATCTCCTATCATAGATTTATACCTAGTTGGATTAACAGGTGTAGATTAATCTCTTAGTGATAATTTGTCATTTTTAGTCATAGGTGTGCTTACCAGTTTAGAGTTCCATCCCAAATTTCTTTAGTAACTCCTTCAAGTACTTAGATTGACTCAAGAATATACCTTTATCAGTTTGTGAAATCTACAATCCTAAAAAGAATTTTATTTCTCCAATCATAAACATTTCAAATTCTTGTTGCATTTCAATAGAAAAGTCTTCACATAATCCATCTTCCCCTCCAAAGATTATATCATCAACAAAAAATTCTATAACCAAGATGTCATCATTAGTCAATTTATAATATAAATTGTTGTCTGCATAACCTTTAGAAAAACCAATCTTCAAAAGATATTTATCTAACCTTGCATACCAAGCTCTTGGAGCTTGCTTTAACCCATACAAAGCTTTCCTTAACCTGCAAACCATATCTTTATTTTCTGTCAAAGAAAATCCATCAGGTTGTTCAATGTAAACTTCTTCTTCAAGATCTCCATTCAGAAATGCACATTTAATATCCATTTGATATACTTTGTAGTTCTTGTGTGCTGCAAAAGCCAAGAATAATCTAACTGCCTCAATTCTAGCTACCGATGCAAAGGTTTTATTGTAATCAATTCCTTCTTCCTAAGAATATCCCTTACACACTAGTCTTGCTTTATTTTTTATAACCTTACCATCTTCATTAAGTTTGTTTCTGAATACCCATTTTGTTCCAATCACATTTTTATCTTTAGGTCAGGGAACTAATGTCCAAGTGTTATTCTTCTCTATTTGTTCTAATTCTTCTTCCATAGCTTTAATCCAGTGTTTGTCTTCACATGCCTCATTAACTGATGCTGGTTCAATTTGAGAAATAAGACATACCTCTTCATTTGCCAATATTCCTCTTGTCATAACTCCTTTATACTTGTATCCAATTATCTGATCTTTAGAGTGATTCAATCTTACATATCGGGGTGTCTTTGTTTGTTGTTGTTCCTCAGTTGCAATGGAATTTTCAGATAATACCAGTGTAATTGGATCTTCATTCTGTACTAGTGGATTTAGTGCAAATTCATTTGTCAGTATTTCTGTTACTGGTTCAGAGTCATATACCTTGAAGTTTCTTTGAATTGTTCATCAATCTTTACATTTGTACTCTCAATAATTTTCTGTAATCTTTTGTTAAAACATCTATATGTCTTACTCTTAGATGAATAACCAAGAAATATTCCTTCATCACTTCTAGGATCAAATTTTCCAATATACTCATCTCTTCTAATATAGCATTTACTTCCAAATATTCTGAAATATTTAAGAGTAATACCAAACCATAGTTCATGAGGGGTCTTACCGATTTTACCTTTGATGTGAACATTGTTGAATGTATAGACCATTGTACTTACTACTTCTCTCCAATATACATGTGGTAGATTTGATTCAGACAACATACTTCTAGTTGGATCCAAGATAGTTCTACTTTTTTCTTTCTACAACTCCATTTTGTTGTGGTGTCTAGGGTGTTGATAGTTGTCTTCTAATTCCATTCACTTCATAGAATGCATTAAATTCCTTAGATATAAATTCTCATCCTTGATTTGATCTTAAACATTTGATTTTCTTACCGGTTTCATTTTCTACCATTGCTTTGAACAGTTTGAATTTCCCAAGTGCTTCTGATTTTTCTCAAAGAAAAGTAACCCAACACATTCTAGAATAGTCATCAATGATTAGCATGAAATATCTATCACCTTGTAAACTTTTAGTTCTAGCTGGACCACATAAATCAGTATGAATTAAGTCAAGAGAATTATTAGATTTTTCTAGAATAATTTTGAAAGTAGCTCTAACTTGTTTTCCAAATTGACATTCCTTTCATACCGGATTGTGAGGCTTAACAATCTTAGGTAAATCTCTAACTGCCTTAGTAGTACTGATCTTCACAATGCAATCAAAATTTACATGACAGAGTCTCTTATGCCATAGCCAACTTTCATCAATATGTGTAATCAAGCATGTTTTTTCACTGTTATTCAAATGAAAGATATTGCCTCTAGCTTGACTACCGGTTGCAATTTCCAAACCAGTTCTGTTCATAATTTTGCATTTACCATTTTTGAACTGTAACTGAAATCCTTTTTCAACTAATTGACCAACACTCAAAAGATTATGCTTTAAACCTTCAACATGGTAAACATTATCAATATTTTGCTTACCATCAAGAGATATTGTACCTTTTCCTTTGATCAAACAGGATTTATCATCTCCAAATCTTACTAGACCTCCATTATACTCCTGAAAAGTTAGGAGTTTACTCTTATTACCAGTCATATGATGTGAGCATCCTGAATCAATGATCCATTCATCCTTAACTTCAATTTTAGCTACCAAGGCCTGCTCTACTGGTTGAACAGTAGGTGTTGGTTGATCTTCTGTTATAGCAACAAAGACCCATCCATTGTCTATTGGATCCTCATCAGAATCATCAGCGACTCCTTCATCAATAAGATAACAAGATTTATCTTTATTTTTCTTAAATTTGTATCTCTGATATTCAGGGTTAGGTTTGTATGTCCTTCTAGCTTCTTCTCTTAGCCTAGCATGTCTATCAGGGCATCTCAAAGCCTTATGACCAATCTTATTACATTTAAAACATTTAAAGGGTGCTTTACCTTCATACTTACTTTTAGCTGGACCTTTAGGCATTTTTCTTGCAAATAGTGCTTCAAGTTCTTCAAGTTCTTCATTTTCTCTCCTACTTTCTTCAAGTTTTCTTGCATAAAAGGCTTTCTAATCAGATTTGTCAAATGATGGTGCAGATGATGTTGATGCTTTAAAGGCTAAATCTATTTTTATAGTAGCAACAAGACCAAATTCCTCAATTTCAAATGCTAAAAGTTTTCCAATCAATATATCCCTAGTTACTGATGTGTTAGGCATTGTTCTTAGTTCATTTATAGCAGTAACTTTCATCTTATATGCTAGTGGAAATCCTCTTAAAACTTTTGAAACAATTTCATCTTTACTTAAGGTTCCTCCACAACATTTAATACCCAAAACAATTTCATTAACTCTTTCCATAAAAGTAGAAATCCTTTCATCTTCTTCCATTTTTCATATTTTCATACCTGGCCTAGAAGCTTTCAAGTTTTGCAATTTTGACTATGGAATCTCCTTCATTCATTTTTCCAAGTGATCCCAAATACCTTTAGCAGTAGACCTATATGATAGTCCCATGATTTTCTGATCTGATAATGTGCTCAAGAGTGCTTCTCTTGCCTTGCAATCATTCTCTTCATCTTTAGTCAGATTTGGTGGATTAGGCTGACTTGTAGAGCAAAATAGCCATTCTTTGTAACATCCCATATATCCTTTCCAATGCAATTCAGATGTGTCGCCATCTTGATCTTTCATATCCCATAGTTGGTTCCATCAAGTTTAGGACTGTCCTTCCTGAAATAGTTGCTAGACATTGGATCTCCTCAAGCTGTTAAACTTCCACAAAAAGAGGACTAGGCTCTGATACCAATTGTTAGGTCCCAGAGACAACTGAGAGGGGGGGTGAATCAGTTGTCTAATAAATTTAAAGCAGAAACAACTTAAACAACTTTAATGCTTGATACCGGTAAACCAGTCTTTTATGTCGATAGTCAATTATATCAGTTAATTGCAATACCAGTAAGGATTAATGCATGAAACAAAAGGACAAAGTTATCCACAACACATAACACAAAATTTGTACATGGAAACCCTGTAAGGGGAAAAACCATGATGGGAAACCTTACCCAAAATTAGATGATACTACTGCAGATAGTATGTGTATACAAATGGGGTCTGCACATGCAGAAAGGCCAAGCGCCTAGAGCTCACTGCTCAATCACAAATGGGAGTCACACTCACTACAATTGGATGGTTAAATCCAATATGGATGTACTACTCAAATTAGCATCTTTCTATGCTAGATTTAGTACTGGTATAGTTCTGATTGTCTTCACAAAAACCCTCCTTCAATCTTCAAATGATGTTTGTGTGTATAGCTCTGCTTATTCTCGCATATACATTCACACAATTCTTTTTCGCATTCCACATTCGATCTTACAAATAAGACCTTACATTTATATTATAACCTAAGACCAATTTTAGTAGGTCGGCTCTAAAGGATATTACAATAAAATCAATTTACAAATAAATTAATGCCCGATGCAATAACCGATTCAACATGTTGGCTTAATGCATTTACAACAATAATAAATCATCTCTGTAGTGTGTCATGCTAATCTGAAAAAGATAAGCCTGCCGGTGTATGACCTAGACCTATTTGTCGGTAACAACAAATATGCAAATACGAATATGCCAATAAACAAATCTTCAAGACAAAACGATGTCTTCGACATAACCAAGTGTTTTCCATGTCATTCCAAGTGTCAGTGATCATTATATTCTACCAGTGTACCAAATACCGATGACTGTGTATGAGTCATTTGCTTGCCAGTGAATGTTGTTGATTCTCCAAAGTGCCAGAGTTGATAGTGTTTAGTAGGTGTTGACATCAATAACAAAACCATACCAAAATACCAATAGTATTGGCAAAAGGCTTTATGGTCAAAAGAAGGTTCTAGAGGCTTAGAGGTATCTATAGGTTTGATTGGAGGAAGTTGCAACACATTATCATTAATCAACCTCAACATTATACTATGCCTCAGAAAGAGGAGTTAATTATTTTCTAAAGTATTTCAATAAAGGGGTCACACCTTATGTTGTGGTTGTCACTTTTTTGTTAAGACTGTTGGGAGCGTTATCATTTATTTTGATGAAACCTTTGTCATTTTTGTTAAATTTTTAAAATTATTGTGGATAACTCTCATTCTTATCAACTGAAGCCATGGAAGGGGATGATTCACATCATCTCACTTGAAGTTCATAGTTATGAGCCATTGCACACAATTGTGTAAAAGAGGTAAATTCAAAAAATAGAAGCTTCTCTAATATTTTTTTCCAAATTAGTAATGAATTTTCCTTAAACATCATGATTGGGAATAGGATAAGCAATTCATGAATATAAATGTTTATATCTACCAATAAAATCAGTCACTTTTTCTCTAACTCCTTTCTTACAATGAATCAAACTAGTCAAAGTAATCTTAGGACCAATGTTATTTTGAAATTTTTTAATGAAAGCATTAGCTAATTATTTAAAAGAAGTGATGGAATAATAGGGAAAAGCACAATACCTTTGAAAAGCTATTTCTATAAAGGGTTTGGGTGAATACTTTTTCCATGACTCTTTGATTGTGAGAAAAAATACTACACAAGGTTGATAATGTCTTCACATGAGTGAAGGGTCCTATTTTCCATTGTATAACTCTAATTAAGGGATTTCCACATTCTTAGTAGCAACCATATGGACAATATATTCAGATAGTAGGATTGATACATCATAAATGGAAACATTTAATTTGGATTGGGCTAAAAAACCCAATTGTTTTTGTAAGGATGAAACACTTTGATCTAGGTTATTCATAATGACTTTTGTGGATGGATTGGAATTGGACATATTGTATTGTGATGTAGGATTAATTTTGTTATAGGTGGGTGGAGTTTGAAAATAAGGAAGAGGAACATTATGATATGTCTATATAGGAGACGGTTGGGAAACAAATGGAAAACTCATAGAAGGAGGCATGTAAGAGTGTGAATTAATAGGATTTCCCCTATGACTAACATGTATAGGATTAACATTTTGTGTAGAGGTAGTCATGATAGAAGATTTATATGTAGGCACTCTAGGCAATATGTAGTCATGGAACTGGAGTGCTCAACTTGACTAGTAGGATGAGAGTAACCAAGAGCTTTAGCACAACCTTTGATAGGCATAATATTGATATCAACAATATGAACAATTCCACATAACACTTCCACACCTAACTTATCACTTTAAACCATTCTCATCAACCCTTAAATCAATGAGATTGCCTCACTATTTGGGTGTTCTTGGCTTGTCCATTGTTGAAGACTATCAAATTCCATGTCAACTTCCCCAATTGAGCATTAGTAACCCTACTTAGTGAGTCATCATCTTCATCATGAGAAGTGTGAGGTGAATGGGGATATACAATATTAGGTATGCCATGTGTTGGATTAGAGGAAGTACCAATACTCACATGGAATTTAAGTTATTTAACTCAGGCTCCATAACCTTGTTATTTAAATTTTGGGAAGCCCCAATTCTATAACTTCTTCTCAATGGAATATTGGATGTAGGAATAAGGGTAACAAAACTCATAGAAAAAGAAGTAAATATTGAATGCAAATATTTTAAACCACTATTTTTTTATAATGCTTGCTATATGCATGATTAAAAAATGTAACTTTTTTTGTAAAATTATTGATTAACCTATTAGCTATGCAATGTGAATTTTCAATTTGAACACAAAATTCTTTTAAATCTGAAAATGATATGTAATAAAAATTAAATATAAGCATGTAAGTTGAAAATTATGTAACCCATAAATCAATTTTAACATAATATCTATGATTGTGTCAATTTAAACTTTAAATTGATGTGATTTAAATGTAATTTATTAAAGGTAATTTGAATTAAATGTCTAAAAATAAAATTTTGTACATAAATGATTTTTAAAAAAAGCATGAGCTATGATGATTTCACTAAAAAATTTAGTGTTGAAAATTAAAGTTTCACCACCTTAATAGATAAAGCCACTAATTTTCATGGGATCACCACAAACATTAAGTAGAGGAAATTGAACTTGATTGATCCAATCCTAAAAGGACTAAATTGAGATCAAGTTAATTCTTCCCTTGTTAGAGTTAAAATTGAATTATAATTAGGGTTGACTTGCAATGTTAGATCTAAGACAAACAATGAGAAACTAATATAAAACAACAGTAACATAATGTTCTAGATATCATGTAGAGTTGTAAACATAGATATGAGGAGAAAAATTAGATCAAAATATATGATGAAGAGCTTGGGAATAATTGTTGGGACTGAGGGGAGCAGGTCACCCTGGTCCTTCGAATATCGAAGGCAAAGATACTGATTATTTTCTAAATCAAGATGATGCACAAAATCCACTATCAAAAGGTCATCAGAAATACTTAGGATCGAGGGTAGTCGGTTGATGGGAGCATTTTAATCCTCATCATTTGATTTATCAATCTAGGGTGGTGTCCATGGTTGTATGCAAAAAAGAATGAAGCAAACTTGTTTGGCAATGTATTCTACACACACATTGGCAGGAAAGGAAAGCTAATCTAAAGCACACTTGCAAGAATTGAAAGAGCACACTTGCATAAAAGGAAATTCTAATCTATCTCACACTTGCATGAATTAAAAAGAATAGACTGATTCACACTTGCTAGAAATGAAAAGTTTAGTTGAATTGAATTTACTCTAAAAAATTTTGGGAAAATACATTTCTAGAAATGAAACTAGATCTATCCTATTTCCTCAGGATAAAACAAGACTTTTTAATCCCTGCCCCTTTTCTTAAATTATTAAAATGTATTTATAGAATTCATATTTCATATCTACCCAACCAATCCATTAAGAATGTGGATCCAAGATCCAATTTTTAAGGGGGCATTTACAAATCTTAGAGAAAATTGAAATTGTTGTACTTGATCATGTTTCCTTTGTCTCAACCATTTTCTATCAATTACTGCTCCTTGTTGTGAATATTTCCAAATGCTCAAAAAAAAAATACCCATTGATTTGTAACTTACAAATAAGTTTTAATTTTTGAATTTCATTGAGAAATGAGGAAGTGTTAGAACATAATGTAATTAGGGATCTCGTCCTTATAACATTTATATATAATGTTCTAATATATATTAGATGCTTTATAAGCATATCTGATTTGAAATAATTATAATCTAATAATTATTATGAGTGGGGGTTATTGAAAAGGTGTGACTAGTGAAGCCACCCTTCCTCCTATATTTATAGAGGTTCTCTCTCATTTGAGAGTTGTATAAAATTTGGAGCTTTATGGTGAGTTGTATCCCTATGCACAAGAGGTATTATTGGCCATGTGAAAGTATTAGAGGAGTATCCCCAGGTTCATGTCTATTTTATGATAGACTATATTTGTAAGTGTTTTAATTAAATGATGCTTTATGGGGTTTTTTACCTGAAAGGGTTTTCTTCATGTATATGTTGTGTAATGTGTGCATTTATGCATGTATGTTTCTCATTTCATTTACTTTATGATTTTGTTTATAATGATTAGTATCCTAAGATCCTAATTTATAACATGGTATCAGAGCGGAGATTTTATGTTTGAATGTAGATACGTTCCATGAGCATAAAATTATAGTCAAAATGGTCGATATTCCACTCATTTATAGCTAAAGATAAAACTAATGAAAGTAAATGAGGAAAGGTCATGACTTTAAGTTAATTTACCTTATGTTTACAATTGAGCTCTTCGACTTTTATAAGACAACATAGGATGCTTTTGTTGAAGTGTGGGGCTTGGGATCTTCTCATGGTAGACAATGATTAAATCTAGAGACGATGGTAGAAACATTAAGTCACAAGGCATAGCCATACCGAAAAAAAGGACCTATAGTGAATAGAGTTTGATATTGTGATGAAATAAAATATGTAATCATTGAATGATAATAATCATACTATTACATATATATTTATAATATATATTTTTATATATTTTTAATCAAGTCTTGTGAATGTTTTTATAAAGTTATTTTTTAATGAGTCTTTTGATGATCACAAGATTATATTTATTTTATATATCCAAAAAACTAATTATACGTGAAAAAAAAAGGTCATTTTAAGCATAAGGCATATAGATGTTCTATAATATATTTAAATTGGGACAATGATCTATTGATATGGGCATATAATCTATGTTTATCACCTAATAATCAAACAGTTGTAAATCAAAATCAAATATTTTAGACCTAAAAAAAACAAGGTGAAATTTTTAAAGGATATCAACAAATATATTGCACAAATGGTATTTTGCAAGAGCATGGAGCAGTTTCCCTTTAAGTTCAACATATCTTCTAGTATGACCTGTCAAAATGATTGATATAGCCTAATAGGCTCTGATACCATGTTAGAAATTAGGATCTTAGGATACTAATCATTATAAACAAAATCATAAAGTAAATGAAATGAGAAACATACATGCATAAATGTACACATTACACAACATATACCTGGGAAAACCCTTTTAGGTAAAAAAACCCAATAAAGCATCATTTAATTAAAACACTTACAAATATAGTCTATCATAAAATAGACATGAACCTGGGGATACTCCTCCAATACTTCCACATGGCCAATAATACTTCTCTAATAGCGAGCTTGTTCTTTACTCAAAGACAACTTAGTAACCTCTCTTTTATCGATACAAAAATAATGTTACTATTTTTTCTTTGAAGAGTAGTTTGAATGAATGTGGATACTCATGTTCATTCAAACTAGTAATACATTTTATGATTGGTGGCTTCCTTGACTGGTGATGCTCGCAGCATATTCTATGTGCATGTCTGAATACGCTTTTGAAAAATACACTTTGTGTAATCTTGTGGGAATATCCATGTTCTATAGGGGGATTGTGAAAGGAGTCATGAAATTAGCCTTTATAAAGGCCCATTCGGTATTTTATTGGGGTTGATGTATCATGTCATTTCAAAATTCATTTCGGGAAAATCTTGTAATAGATATAATTATTTGACACAACAAAAGAAAAATATAAGATATTAAAAAATATGTATTGATACATCAATTGTTATGAACTCATGAAGCGTCACTATTGTTAACACGCCATCCCATGAAGGCTTCTCTCTTCACAACCCCATTCATCTCGGGCAAAAGTGAATTGGCCTCATGAAACGACACCTCTATATGAGATATTTGTTTTCTTTTGACATGTATGTACATGAAGCATTTAATCTCCTATTTTTTCAAGACAATCATATAATAAGCTTAGTGCATATATAGCATTCGGTGATATAGTTCTATTTTATTTACCATTCCTAGAATTTCAAGGTATCTAATATAGAAATTTCCAAGTCATCGACCTCAATCCTCAATAATGGATATTTCTTATGTTGGCATTTTTTATGTTTATGTTGTGATTGTCATTGATGGACACACACTTGCATTGAGATCCCCTTTATATGTATGAGTTAGAGCACAACCGGTATTTGTTCCAACCGGAATGTTGTATTATAGTCTTTAGACTATTGGTGTTTTGCAGAATGTGTTTCCCAATCTGAAGCGGCATGTTGACCCCAAGTGGTTTGTGGATCCCAAGCGGTACGAGGAATTAAAGTGGCATAACACATTTTTACCAGTCTTCATTTTTGACAAACCGGCAACCTATATATTGTATGAACCGGTAATACTCTGTGATGAGTTACCAACTGGCATTTTGTGATGAGTTACCATCCATCGATTGTTTGATGGTACCGACACTTTAACAGTGTTTTTTGTGTCGTGTTACCAAGTATGTCCAGGTTCATTGAACCTAGGAAATTGTAATGTAATCCTATTGGACCAACATGAAACCAGATTCCTTTATAAGGACATCATGTCTAGGGTTTTAGGTTGTTGATGTGGCTGTAGCAAAAGTTTATGTTGTTGCTAGGGTTTAAGGTAGTTGAGGAGTTGGAGAGAATATGAATGTGTAGAAGACTGAAGTAATGTTGGAATGCATTAGGAATGAGCTATCAAGGATCTAACCGAGCAGTCTGTGCTATTAGCTAGATCAAACACTTGTTGATTACTCACATCTTTGACAAGTCTATAGCCCTTAACCGGGTAGGCCCAAAAGCCTTTTGTAAATCCTCTAACAAGGTGGTTCACATCTGTGGATCTCAAATCCTCTAGCAAGGTAGTATTTAATCGGACTTATCTCCTAACAGAGATTGAGATTCCTAACAAGATCTATTCTGGTAAAGAACATTGTAAGACCTTAACCGGTCTGACCTTAACTAGTCTAGTTCCTATTCTGTAGATAGTTACTTGTGAGTTCCATCTCACCGTGGTTTTTCCCATTTGGGTTTCCACGTCAAAATATCTTGTTATGGTGTTTTTGTTTCTGTGGGTGAATGCATTATTAGCTATTTGGTTTGCATGTGTGTTAACCAGTTTGTCTGCTAAACTGTTTTACCAGTTTACTGTTAGTCTTGCAAAGTGTTTAAGTGCAGAGATTTTTGGCATACTAATTCACCCCCTCCCCTCTTAGTATTCATCAATTGGTATCAGAGCCTACCTTTCTATAAGTTTAACCACTTGGAAAGAGATATGGGGGAATACTCTATAAGGGAACTTACTCATCGGCTCACTCAGTCTGAGCAAGCCTATGATGATCTTATGGTCAAATACAAGGCGTCTCAAGCAAAAAGGAGAGAACATGCTAAAAAGCTGATGGAGCTATCTGAAAATAGTTCTTCAGATGAAGAAGACATGGAAGCCCTGATTGCAGAAGTAAATAAGTTGAATTAATCAAACTCCAACCTGAGAAAGGAGTTGGAAGGACTGACTATCTGAATGTGTCAAGAGCTTGAGAACCAGAGGAAAGCTAAAGATCTGGTGAAAGAAAGAGATCATGAGATCTCCAAGCTAAAACAAGAGATTAGTTCCCTAACTGCTCAACTCCATGCAAGCAAAGTGTAGTACCCCTGCCCTAATCAATTTCTAATCTGGGTTTAATCTTGGTCAGTTTATCTTAATATAATGTTATAGTCAGATGTTTGATTTAACGCATAGCCGTTGATGTGGTTTTCACACTAGTCGTATGCAAGTTGTTTAGTGTACCTATTTCGTGGTACTAATATCGGGCTAACACTTTCATTAAGTTTATATATGTATGTATGTATGACTCTTGGTTGCAGGAAATTTCAGGTACAACGCCGCATGAGTGCGAGGTTCGTCTTCACCTGGATTTGCAGGTTTGAGTGTACCTCTTTAACCCTTAGAGTTGGATTAGGTGGTCATAGGACCCTAGTTGACCATAGTCGTGCTCAAGTGAGCATCGCTAGTCGTCGTCGGTATCCCTTTTTGTTTGGGTTTGCAAGTCATCTATTTGGTTGACCTTCTCGGTTTGCGTGCTTGGTGTGTATGGTTAAATTGATTAATTAGTCCTTAGTAATTATTTTGATTAAATATGTATTTGTGCATTAGAGATTAATGGACTAAATTAATCGGGATTTCGTTATGCGATTATCGTTGATATTGGATTGCTTATCTTAAATTGGGAGTAAGTTCGATTAAATGACTCATTTTGAATATTAAATGCATTTTGTATATGCTGTTAAAAAAGAAAGTTTTGTATTTAAATTGCAATAGATTTAATTGTATTCTGTTGGCTTTTGAAATTAGAAAGGTTAAATTGAATTAAATGAGGAAATCAATTTGGAATTGAAAGGCAAGTTTAATTTGTTGTTATAGATAGAAAAGAATTATTTTTGGGAAGATTATTTTAAATAAAAATTTTAATTCCAAAAATGGAATTTTGGTCAACTCTTCCTTATAACATAAATTCTTGGAAAATTTAGAAGAGGGATATTTTTGGAAAATATTTGGTTGGAAAAAGATTTTGGGATGAAATTTGGGGATTCTGGAAGGAGGAGGAATTCTTGAGCTTGCAAGTTGGGCTCTTCAGTAAATCTCTACCAGGATTGCGTATGAAGGTAGGATTTTAAATTGTTTTCTTGTTGCCAAAAGAATTTACTGTTCTAGTTGAAAGAAATGAATTTGTTATTGAAAAATTGGTTTGATTGATTAATAGAGTAGAATGGAAATAAGATCTTGAATTATCCCTCCTAGATTTCATTCTTTGTTTTCAAATCAATTTTTGGTTTGCTAAGAATGATTTAAAATAAATAAAATTGAAATTTAGTTGGGGGTTTGGCAGATTAGATGTTAAATTTGTGAAGATCAATCTTATTTGGCCAATATGCTGTTGGATTTGGAGAAATTTTCCCCTTTCCTGATCTGGGTATTTTACTATTGCTTATGAAAGAATAAAAACCAAAAAAAAAATTTATTTATTTCACCCTCTGTGAGACTGTGTTTTTCCTTGCTGTGTATGAAATTTTTTAACAGCAAATTTAAAAAATATATATATAATATTAAACGGAATTTAACCCTGCGTGGAGATTGGTTAATGGCGGTTTTGGAGGGGACGGTATTGCCAAGGCCCTCGACCCATGTTTGGGGAGAGCCAAGGCTTCCCTAAACCTTGGGGAGAGGCCTGCGAGAGGCCATGTCGTGCTCTCCACGCAGCCTAGGCTGGGTGGAGACCACGTCATGGTCTCCCCAGCCCTTCCTGTGGGGAAAGGGAGGCCCGCGTGGGAGAAGCCCACGTGGCCCCCACATGGGTCTGCCCTTGGAGTTTTTAAAATCAGTATTTCATGTTTTTTTTTAATTGTTTTTTTTTATATAAAAATAAATAAATAAATAAATTTGTAATTAAAAGTATTTTTTTTAAATAAAGTTTTCAATTAATTATTAATTATTTTATATATATTAATTAATGGAAATTAATATGTATATATATAAACTAATCGATATTTAAATTGAAATTTGTGCAACGCATTAATTATTGGTAAAATATATTTTATTAATAAAGATTAATAATTATATATTAACTAATAATTAACTGGGTTATTGTGCACTATTAGTCGTTAATTGTGTATAGTTTATTTATCGTGGAATAATAAATATACTCATTAATTAACAGTTAATTTTGGATTCTTCTATACGTGCATAGGGAAGTAATATTTGGATTTTGGAAATGATTATTTACATTTGGATTCCCTTTTTATATTTATATTTTCGTGATCCGTATAGTGCATCTGGGCTTAAAAAATATGAAACTGTAGAGGTTGGTTTTGAACCAGTATGTCAATGATGTTTTAATTGGAGATTAAATATCTTATTTAATTGATTAATGGTTGTCTGAATTTTATTAATATGAATTTGGTTTAAGAACTCATTATGGCTTAATATGCCTGTTCGATGCTTTGAACCTTAGAGAGTTAGAAAACCAAGAACAACCTATTCCTAGATGAGGTAGATAACTGTAATCTAATATAGATCTTGTAGAAAACTTGATCGACGTTTAATATTTAGATCAATTCGGAAAGATTGTATCTGTTGAATATTCCTATGCGAGTTTAATTTCTGTATTCGCTTTTGCTTATGTAATGGCAAGTCGTGCTTTGTTTGTTAGGACCCTGTCGTATGGAATGATTTGGGGTACCTGTTTTAGTCCTCTGTTCCGAGTTGACTGTTGTTTTGTGGTAGTGTCGTATTTTGGTCATATCCTCTATGTGGGTGTCGAATGATGATTCATGGTTGACCTTAGTCAGTCAGGTCTCTAGTTAGAGTACCGTTTGTCAGTGCACCTCATATGAAGTCATGTTTGACCAATGGTGGTTTTCTCCTTCTTGAACTCCGTTCGTCTGACCATGTGTATTCCTTGGGTTTTTGAGTTCATTTGAGTTTAGTCTAGTGTCGTATGGGAAAATGGCTTTCGATTGGGGGCCGCGCCCAAAGTGGTTGTTGGGTAACCCGTCGAAAGTGAGTCTAATAAGTGATAACCTATCAGTAGATTAGAATGTAATCTCTAAGTAAGATGTTTTTGCCTCACACATGGGACGAGTGCTAACATAGACTCGACATGCTGTGAGAAGGCCGGAAATGGCAATCCATCATCCTTGTCTTCACGAGAGGATGTGTGGGTCCACATGAGGCTTGGATGGGCTGGAGGCTTGGATTAGGTTGCCAGGGTAACCCAATGTATGGGGCTGGGATCTATGAAGACCTACCATGGTAACCGTACCAGGTTGTGTGATGACACTTGTCCCTACGTTCACTAGTGTGTTGTCGTTTTGTCCTGTTAGGAGTACCTTTGTGGGTCGTCCTTTTGTCTCTGCCCTTGTGAGTATCGGTTTCATGTTAGACCTTGGGTGGTGATGGCTCAGTTTGTGGATGCTCCAATGGACCTTTGTATTAGTTTTGGTTATGTTCAGCTGGATTCTTTCCTTTTCAGGGATCGTTTATGTATTTATTGACCGATGTGGTCATTTATATATCGTTTATATTTCACCTTGATGGCCGGATTGTAATGGTGTAACCTCTTGTATTCTTAACTTTATTAATTATCAGAGGGGTATTGCAGTTGAGCAGACCCAGAGATGTAGCCCTTTTAGGGGTGAACTCCGAGATCATTATGGTGTTATGTGATGTATTCTCTTATGTTTCCCTTATTCAGCTTTATCGTGTATGAGTAGCTTATGTTAGAATGGTTAAGTGGATAAATGGAATTAACTTTAAATGTTTATATGCAGTTCTTTCTTGAATGCCATTTTGATCGAATGCATAAGTGGTTTAGATGAGATTTATCATAGATGCATGTATGCAATCGTCTTTTAAATGCAATAAGTTGGAATATGAAGGAATGTAACTTAGAGTAATGGAATATATTCAGTTGTTGTTAAGGAAATTAAGTATGCTTGAAAAGATCTCTTCTGTTTATGATGGGATTCTAGTGTGTTAGGATATTAGATGTATGGCTCGTAATTTTAAATGAAAAGCTTGAATGAAGATTATGAATAGATCTTAATGGATGAGTCATTGCTTGTGATTTATATTTCCATCTTTTGAAAGAAATTATCCTGATTAAGAATTATCTCGTTATTAAGATTATCAGCTTATTGGATTAATTGTGTGAGTTAAGTGAATTGTGAAATTTAAGTAATCTCATTGGGAAACTCTTTAGGTGTTAGTTGATGTCTTCCGCTATGTAATCTGAATCTTTGATATCTTGTTGTATCTTAATGTGGTGTAACTTTAAAAAAAAAAAAATTATTGCACTCTATTCTTGAGTTATGGCTTAATCCCTTCGGGGTTTCCTGGCGGGGCATTACACAAAGTGGAAAAGGAAGATATGCAAGGTGAAATGAATAGTGCCATCTTTGAGAATGAAAACTTGATGGAAACAAATGCTGCTATTTCCAAAGAACTCTCTGAGTCAAAGGAAATACTTGCTAAGTTCAACAAGAGCACTATCAAGCTAGAGCAAAAGCTTGAATCTGCCAAACCAGTCAATAATACTGATGGACTTGGCTATTCCGGTCATGAGGAAGGTGAGACCTCTGGTATAAATGTTGGAGCATCAAAGAAAAACCCAGCATCAAAGGGTAAAGGTAAGAAAAAGTTTAAACATGTTTGCTTTAACTGTCTTAAAGAAGGACATACTGCCAATGTGTGTAGGAGTAAGGCTTACAATAATTTTCCTTATTTTCTAAATGATAAGCCTAGATCCTATAGATTCAATGGTAACTGCTATGCATGCAACAAGTATGGGCATAGAGCATCTGAATGCAGGTCTGTTATGAACAACACTGGAAGATATCCTCAGAGGACCCAAGGAGTTGGTCCTAAACCTTTTGTGAACCAGAATCACAACCAAGAAGCAGTGGCTATCAAGTGGCAACCGGATGGAGAGAAAACTGTATGGTCTGTCATGGTCATGGTCACACTACCGAAACATGCAGAAGGAAGAATGGAAACATGAATAATGGACCTTGGAGAGCACCTGGATTGGTCTGCTATCACTGCAACAAATCGGGTCACGTTACCAGATTCTATAGATCAAGAAAGAACATATCTAATGATATACCAGTCACTCCAGAAGGAAACATTGATGTGGACACTATTCAAGGGGATATGAACAAAATCTGGAAGAAGAAACCAGCGGTGTTACTAGAGGAACCGGTTTCTGCACGTAGTGTGGAAATTATGGAACTGAGAAACTAAGCTTCAGAAAAGCTTGGAAGGAGCACACGGCAAAATGTTTCAAACCCCTGGTTGACACTGGTAAAAGACCTTAACTGGTATGCGATACCTGTCATTTGGTGGAAGACTGGAAAAGGTAAAAGGCAAATTAGGGTTTATGCCCTAATAGTGGAGCATTTATTGCAGTAGGTGAGGAATATGTTTAAAATGATTTTTTCAAATCATTTCTCACTATCAGTTTTCGAATGAAGAAAATTTTTCCAAAGAGAAGAGTGAAGAAAAGGTGATTTGTGTTGAGATTTTGAGAAAATGAGAAACTGCAAAGGAGATTCAAATTTAAATTGCAAACGGTCAATTGAAGAACGCAAAGTGGTGATTCTGCAACCGACGGAGTGTGAAGTGAAGGAGAATCTGAAAGCCCTAAATTCATGTGTTTCAAAAGGTATTTCTCGAGTTTTTAAGTTTCTATCATGGCTTCCCCATCTCATACCAGTTCTAGTGCATCTATCGAGTTTGCAAGTTTTATTCAACACAAGTCTAAGTATAATGCCCTATCACAAGTTTCAATTGGTGTTATAGTAGAAGAAGGGATTTCTGATTACATAGATTGCAAGATTGAAGACCTAGGGTCTCTAGCTATCCACTCCTAGCTAGGTTTTTTCTGTGGCCAAGATAAAAAGATCAAACCAGAGTATAGTATCTTGGAGAAGAAGAAGCTCCACAATGCTATTTATTTCCTAGAGGATTTCACAGATGATAATATTAGGATCATTCTAAGTAGAGTTCATGGTGACAAGATGTACCTGCAAAGAATGCATGATATAACACCACAAGCAATTCATGTCATCACCAGTTTCTGCAATACAAGGGGATGTGCCAGCCCTAAGGACGGTAAGCAAAACTAAAATGTCCAAGCTCACTGGTTCAATGAGTGACTCACGAGGTATGACCGTCAATTCTATCAAGGATGATCTGGTGAAGTATGCATGTATGGTGATTGGATATCAGACATTCTCATCTAGCATAATTAACTTTGTATCTGCTACAGTAGTAAATGCTACTTACCAGATGATCAAGGAGGATGCATCATTTGACCTATGCACCGGTATGCAAAGGTAACTCATGTTGAATCTGAAGTTGATCAAACAGGATAATGCATCGAGGTTCAAGTTTGGACAACTGCTGGTTGGGTTGTTCTTTTACTTTCAAGGATACTTCCCAGGAGTGGGAGACATCTAGTGGTTGGCCGACCAACTGGTTACCAAACAAATAAAGGAAAGTTTGCAAGCAGTGGGAACTGGTTACCCTGAAGTTATGAACAAGTATTTTGATGAGTTCAGATGGAAAATGAGCCAAAGAATGAAAATATCAGGTGACATCGTCAAGAAATATGAAGATGATATTTGTTTCACCATCAAGGTGGATCAATGCATAATGGAGGTTGTTGAGCCTAGAGTGGAAGAAGTGGAGCCAATGGGCTATGAGGTGATGTATGATATGCTGGAAGGGTATGCCTCTACCCTTATTGCCTCACCACTTGATCCTAAGGAAAACAGAACCAACACCTACCTAGAGAGGATAACACCGGTTGAGGAACCACCAGCAAAGAAAGGAAAAGAGCCTTCAGTGAAGAAGGGAAAAGAAGTGCCATCTGCATCTGCATTGGTTACAATAGCAAGTCCAAAAGTGACCAAATGGTCACCGGCCAAGAATAAACTGGAAGCAGCACCAGCTAAAGTCTTCGAGAGGAAAAGGAAGACAAAAAGCAATACACCGGACTCAGAGGAAACTGTATCTGAGGAGCAGCCCAAGAAGATGAGACAGACAAGAAAGAAGACAAAGAATGAACTGGCATCATGTGCACCGGTAAATATAGATATCTCTTCCTATAAACCTTTGACACATTGTCAAAGAACAATAGAGAATATTAGGAGAAAATTGCTACATGATTTAATTGAGTATTTTGATGACTTTAATGATGATGAAAAGGAAGCGGTTGAAAAGGAAATAATTCAGTATTTATGTGTTAATGACCGCTCGCCTTCAGAAATTAGATCTAAAACACCGGATTCTTTGTATAAGTCCTTAGATAATAAATGGCGCATTGCCATAGAGCAGGAACAGGAAATGAGAGAAAAAGTTTTCGTTGAACATTTTCCTAATGTATCAAATTCAGAACTGTTCGAAGTAATGAACAAATACAAAGGTCTTTTCTTCATGAGAAGAAGAAGACTCTTGTTACTAGAAGGAAAGGGTAAAGAAGTGCTCAAGGATACACACACCTGTGCTCTAGAAGCTCTGAAGATGCATTGAGTGGCTGAAGCCAACCGGCAAGCTAAGAAAGAACCGGTTATATCCAAACTAGATGAAGTACTTGATGATGAAGGAAATCCAATTGATGAATTGGTTGACACTATTGATGTTGATGCCCTGGACATAGAAGATGTTACTCAAGAAACACCATCTGAGGCAACAGGACAGGAGCAACAGGCTGAACAAGTTGATAAGCAACACGAGGACAGACAGGAAGCGGCAAAGGAACAGGCAGAGCAGAGGAAAAAGGATGAAGAAGAGAAGAAGAAGAAGGATGAAGAAGAGAAGAAGAAGAAGAAGGATGAAGAAGAGAAGAAGAAGAAGGACAAAGAAGAGAAGAAGAAAAAGAATGAAGAAGAGAAGAAGAAGAAAGATGAAGAGAAGAAGAAGAAGAAGGATGAAGAAGAGAAAAAGAAACAAGAAGATGCAAGTAAGAAGAAAGAGGAAGCAGAAAAGAAAAAGGCAGGTGAAGCTAAGGTAGAGGAGAAGAGGAGGGAAGCTAAGAAAAAGAAGAAGGAAGAGGAAGACAAGGAACAGGAGAAGAAGAAGGAAGCATAGAAAAAGAAGAAGGAAGAAGAAGAAAAGTAAGAGGAGAAGAGGAGAGAAGCAGAGAAGAAAAAGGCTAAGGAGGAAAAAGAAGAGGAGAAGAGAAGAGAATCGAAGAAGAAAAAAGTAGAAGAGGATAAGGAAAGAGAAGCGGCAAAGAGCACCCAAATGGAGACTCCAAAGGCAACTGGTAGTCAAGCCAAATTGGCTGACCTCACCAGTCCTATCGACCTCTAGTCTGCAAGTGAAATGGAGCTGATGCAGAGCATCAAAGTTGCCCAAGAATGGCTTGAAAACATTTAGAGGAAGAAGGAGCAGGATGTAATTCAAGCGGTTGTGGACACTCTTACCGGTTTGATACCCGGTACTAACCTTCAGTGCACTGAATCATCACTGGTCAAACTAAATCTCCTATGCATAGTAGTGGATGATCAGGTACGGAGCCTAGAAGAGGCAGAAGAGGCAAATGTCAAGAAGGAGCATCAAAAATCTCTTAATATAGCTCTAGTAAAGAAGTTGAATGAACTTTGGTCTGAACTGAAAAAAGAACAAAAGGATATAAGGGACGCTCTGGATGAAGGGAATTTGCTACTCAGCAAGATTTGCCAACCCCATCTATTCTATGACGATGTGCTAGCTCAAAAGAAAAATCCTCAAATGGACTTACAGTCCTACATGAGCACATTCAAGCCACCTTATGATTCCTTTACAACTTATGGGCAAACTAT
This sequence comes from Cryptomeria japonica, assembly GCF_030272615.1. Lineage (NCBI taxonomy): Eukaryota > Viridiplantae > Streptophyta > Pinopsida > Cupressales > Cupressaceae > Cryptomeria > Cryptomeria japonica. Next base: position 588,538,302 of record NC_081409.1, read on the forward strand.
TCACCGGTTTCACATCCAGTCAGCAAAAATGGAGCAAGATATCAACACCCAGTCTAGAGATTTGCAAGAGCTACAACTGGTTCTACTCCCACGTCTACAAATTCTTCAAAAGTTATATCTTAATCTAGATGCCTTAACAGTGACATAGGAGATGAGCACAATTGATGCCATGGAAGAACAGGTCTCCCAGATGCAGACAGAGAAAGAAGTAGCCACCTCCCTACTTGAGTCCTGGTCTTTATCGATGAAACAATTCTTGCAGGACTTTAAATTTGTTTTTGACAAGTATCATTCCTTATTTTCATAAACTTTTATTATTTTAATATCAAATGAAAACAGGGTTGTTCAGCTATACTTTGTCATTGTTGGCAAAGGGGGAGAAGAATTCTATTTGAGAGAAGTATTTGGTAATCAAAATTTTGATATATGCTCTAAATATCTCAATGTTTATGCTCTATATGCAAAATTGTTATACATTATATTGTCAAAGGGATAGTGTATATGCTTAGGGGGAGCAATTTTGCTAATAGCATGATTTTGTTGTAAAACACTTAGATGTCAAAATTTTATTTTTCCAAGTGTTTCCATCAATGCCAAAGGGGGAGATTGTTGGCATTTTTAATGTTTATGTTATGATTGTCATTGATGGACACACACTTGCATTGAGATCCCCTTTATATGTATGAGTTAGTGTAATGCCCTGCCAGGAAACCCCAAAGGGATAAGCCAAAACACAAGAATAGAGTGCAATAAATATTTTTTAAAGTTACACCACAAGAAGATACAACAAGATAACAAAGATTCAGATTACATAGCGGAAGACATCAACTAACACCTAAAGAGTTTCCCAACGAGATTACTTAAATTTCACAATTCACTTAACTCACACAATTAATCCAATAAGTTGATTATCTTAATAACGAGATAATTCTTAATCAGGATAATTTCTTTCAGAAGATGGAAATATAAATCACAAGCAAGGATTTTTCCATTAAGATCTATTCATAATTTTCATTCAAGCTTTTCATTAAAATACAAGCCATTCATCTAATATTCTAACACACTAGAATTTCATCATAAACATATGAGATCTTTTCAAGCATACTTAATTTCCTTAACAACAACTAAATATATTCCATTACTCTAAATTACATTCTTTCATATTCCAATTTATTGCATTTTAAAAGATGATTGCATACATGCATCTACGATAAATCTCATCTAAACCACTTATGCATTCGATCAAAATGGCATTCCAGAAAGAACTGCATATAATCATTTAAAGTTGATTCCATTTTATCCACTTATACATTCTAACATAAGCTATTCATACATGATAAAGTTGAATAAGGGAAACATAAGAGAATAACATCACATAACACCATAATGATCTCAGAGTTCACCCCTAAGGGCTACATCTCCGGGTCTGCTCAACTGCAAGACCCCTCTGATAATTAATTAAGTTAAGAATACAAGAGGTTACACCATTACAATCCGGCCATCAAGGCGAAACATAAACAATATACAAACGACCACATCGGTCAATTAATACATAAACGATCCCTGAAAAGAAAAGGATCCAGCTGAACATAATCAAAGCTAATACAAAGGTCCATGAGAGCATCCACAAAACTGAGTCATCACCACCCAAGGTCTAACATGAAACAAAGAACTTACAAGGGTAAAGACATCAGGGCGACCCACAAACGTGCTCCTAACAGGACAAAACGACAACACACTAGTGAACGTAGGGACAAGTGTCATCACACAACCTGGTATGGTTACCATGGCAAGTCTTCATAGGTCCTGGCCCCATACACTGGGTTACCCTGGCAACCTAATCTGAACCTCCAGCCCATCCAAGCCTCATGTGGACCCACACATCCTCTCGTGAAGACAAGGATGATGGTTTTCCATTTCAGGCCTTCTCACAGCATGTCGAGTCTGTGTTAGCACTCATCCCATGTGTGAGGCACAATTATCTTACTTAGAGATTACATTCTAATCTACTGATAGGTTATCACTTATTAGACTCACTTTCGACGGGTTACCTAGCAGCCACTTTGGGCGTAGCCCCCAATCGAAAGCCACTTTCCCATACGACACTAGACTATACTCAGATGAAATCAAAAACCAAGGGATAGGCATGGTCAGAGGAACGGAGTTCAAGAAGGAGGAAACAACCATCTGGTCAAACATGAATCATCATTCGACACCCACACAAAGGATATGACCAACTATGACACCACCACAATGCAACAGTCAACTCAGAACCGAGGACTGATACAGGCACCCCAAGTCAATCCATATGACAGGGACCTATCAAACAAAGCACGACTTGCCATTTCAGAATCAAAAGCGAATACAAAAATTAAACTCGCATAGGCAATAATCGGAAAAGACAATATTTTCTCATATTGATTTAAGCATAATAGTTGATCCAATCCTCTGATTGCTCTAAGTTTTCAAAATGCATTGACGGGAAATCACCGTTACCAGGTGAGTACAATACCACAATTAGCAATAGTACCATTGTCTATTTCTCAAACAGAGGAAAAATATAAATTAACCATTCATTTTACTAAATGAGAATATCAGTAACTAACAGTTTTCCCAAATGGTACTTAATTAAATTTCCAAAAGCACATCGTTTAAATTCAAAATATCCAACGATAAAATATTTCACTTACTTCTCAATTACTCAAATGATATGTTCTTGAATAATATTTAACATCATCAATTAGTAATTATATCATATTTCAACAATTTTCCAATAACATAATATTATATTTTATTTTTAAACAATACTACCTCAATTAGCCAAATACTCTAATTAGCTAGAAGGTAAGGTATATATTTATTAATCCAAGATCAATCAAAATATAACCATTCAATATTCAATTGCGAAATTAGCAATTCTAGAATTTAATTAGAAAATGTGCATTAATCATAAAATGAAATTGAATATTAATTAACATATAAATTCTATTATACAATTAATTAATATCAAATTATCATTAACTATGATTATGCCACATTAATCATAATTAAAAATCTAATTAAAACTTAACATGAAATAATATAAAAATATTATACATATTTTTTTTTGAATAAAAAAAATACATAAAAAAAACAATTTTATTAAAAAAACTATCAACAAAAAAAAAAAACAATATTAAATGGGTCGGCGAAGGCCGGGCCCACCTCCCAACGCGAGGGTTGGGCGAGCCAAACCCCAGCTGCAGGGAAAAACCCACACGGGCGGCGCCACTGTGGTGTGCGCAGGTTCCGCGGTGCCCTGCGGCCACTGCAGTGCGCCTATGACCGCCGCGGGTAGCACACAAGCACGGGGGGGGACTAAGGGAAAGGGGGAGGAGGAGGCAGGTGGAGCTCCGCTCCCCGCCCTCCGAATCCCCACCAAAATTTATTATTATTTTCGCGTTAAAAAAAAAAACTTTCGATAAAAAAATTCCGAGATAACAAAATGAACTGTTAAAAATTTCATATTTCGATCAAAAGGAGAAATTGATTTTCCTTTGATCATAGATCTGGGTTTTAATAATTTATTTCTAAAAATAGCAAAAACCCCCATTTTAAAGAACAGTCTCATAATGAGACTTACAATACAATTTCCCAAACCCAAACCATTTCCAACAAAGACCCATATTGGGCCAAAAGGAGCCATTTTAACACAACGATTCAGCTATGCTTGCAAGAACACCAGACATAGGCATAGATCTAAACCCACAAATCCAAAATTAAATCTAAAATCCATTTTAAAAGATTGGAAATAATTTTATTTTTTTTTAAACTAAATTGATAAACAGATCCTACCTTATCTCGCATTCCTGGCAAGATCTGCTGAAGAGCTCCAATCTCCAGCTCCAAGAATCCTTCCCCATCCAAAACCCCCAATTTACCTCCAAAAATATATTTTCCAACAAAAATATCCATCCTCTAAAATTTCCAAAAGTTTAGGTTATAAGGAAGAGTTGACCAAAATTCCATTTTTGGAATTAAAATTTTTATTTAAAAATAATTCTTTTCTAACTATTTCAATAAATTAAATTGTTTTCAATTCACAATTGATTTCTCACTCAACTGAAATTTAACCTTTCTATTACAAAAATGCCAAAAGATTAAATTAATTCTATTGCAATTAAATTTAAATCTTTCTTTTTCAACAGCATATACAAAATGCATTTAATATTCAAAATCAACCATTTAATTGAACTTACTCCCAATTTAAGATGAGCAATCCAATATCAATGAAAATCGCATAACGAAATCCCGATTAATCTAGTCCATTAATCTTTAATGCACAAACACCTATTTAATCAAATTAAATAATAAGGACTAAATAATCAATTTAACCATACACACCAGGCACGCAAACCAAGAAAGTCAACCAGACAGACGACTTGCAAACCCAACCAAAAGGGGAAAACCGATGACGACTGACGATGCTCACTTGAGCACGACTATGGTCAACTAGGGTCTTACGACCACCTAATCCAACTCTAAGGATTAAAGAGGTACACTCAAACCTACACATCCAAGTGAAGACGAACCTCGCACTCATGCGGCGTTGTACCTGAAACTTCCTGCAACCAAGAGTCATACATGCATACATATATAAACTTAATGAAAGCGTTAGCCCAATATTAATACCATGAAATAGGAACACTAAACAACTTGCATACAACTAGTGTGAAAACCACATCAATAGCTATGCGTTAAATCAAACATCTGACTATAACATTATACTAAGATAAACTAACCAAGATTAAACCGAGATTAGAAATTGATTAGGGCAGGGGTACTACAGTTAGAGCACAACCGGTATTTGTTCCAACTGGAATGTTGTATTATAGTCTTTAGACTATTGGTGTTTTGCAGAATGTGTTTCCTGGTCTGAAGCGGCATGTTGACCCCAAGCAGTTCGTGGATCCCAAGCGGTGCGAGGAATTAAAGCGGCATAACACATTTTTACCAGTCTTCATTTTTGACAAAATGGCAACCAGTATATTGTATGAACCGATAATACTCTGTGATGAGTTACCATCCACTGATTGTTTGATAGTACTGACACTTTAACGGTGCTTTTTGTGTCGTGTTACCAATTATGTCCAGGTTCATTGAACCTAGGAAATTGTAATGTAATCCTATTGGACTGACATGAAACCAGATTCCTTTATAAGGACATCATGTCTAGGATTTTAGGTTGTTGATGTGGCTATAGAGAAAGTTTATGTTGTTTCTAGGGTTTAAGGTGGTTGAGGAGTTGGAGAGAATATGAATGTGTAGAAGACTGAAATAATGCTGGAATGCATTAGGAACAAGCTATCAAGGATCTAACCGAGTAGTCTGTGCTATTAGCTAGATCAAACACTTGTTGATTACTCACATCTTTCACAAGTTTGTAGCCCTTAACTGAGTAGGCCCAAAAGCCTTTTATAAATCCTCTAACAAGGTGGTTCACATCTGTGGATCTCAAATCCTCTAGCAAGGTAGTCTTTAATCAGACTTATCTCCTAACAGAGATTGAGATTCCTAACATGATCTGTTCTGGTAAAGAACATTGTAAGACCTTAACCGGTCTAGTTCCTATTCTACAGATAGTTACTTGTGAGTTCCATCTCACCATGGTTTTACCCATTTGGGTTTCCATGTCAAAATCTCTTGTGTTATGGTGTTTTTGCTTCTGTGGGTGAATGTATTATTAGCTATTTGGTTTGCATGTGTGTTAACCAATTTGTCAGCTAAACTATTTTACTGGTTTACTGTTAGTCTTGCAAAGTGTTTAAGTGCAGATATTTTTGGTATACTAATTCACCCCCCCCTCTTAGTATTCATCATCTTACCCTTTATCTATTGTCTTGGATATCTTCATAATGACTATTTTAGAAAGAGGGAGGTCGTGCACTTTTCTCCAACAAAGAAAAATAACCTGAAGACTTCTCTCTAATTAATCTTTCTGAACAATATACATATTAAAAAATGTGTTGTTATGCTACATCAAGAAACCAAACTTAAGATTGAGCATCATATGTCCCTTTAGACCAAATGCCTTTAAAATAAATTGTTGCTCTTAGAGATTACACACAATTTTCATATAGTACAGATTTTGAATACTTAGTAAGGAAAAAATATATATAAAACTTTGGTTCAGATTTCAATTCTAGTGGTAATTAGATTTGGTAAACAAGTAGGAGAAAAATCTTGTGGACTTGCATAACATGTTATTTCCTTCAAATCTAATCATTTGCATTATTCAACATTGCAATAAAACTGAAATATTTTTAGGAACAAGTAGCAAGTATTGAAGTCAAAAGATTTATACATTGAAGTTGGCTAAAAATTGCATGTCTAAGAGTTAGGCCTGTTATATTTTTATTGGCTTATATTAATCAAATTCATTTATAAATTTATCTTGATATCATTTATAGTATCACTTATATCTTATTATTTACATGTATGAATCTGTATTTTTTTTACAGAGTTCATTCTCTTATATTTTTTATCTATTTATATTGATCAGATTTTTTTTTCATATCTATTGAAAACTTTATCTTTCATTATAACTTTTAAACATGATCACTTCAAATATTATAATTTGATTGTGAAAAAAAAAAGTATATTTTAAAAGACATGTAGCATGCAAATATAATTTGAGAAGTTATGAGAGATATTTCAAATCTTAAAAGCTAAAATTCACTTTTTATGTTTGCATATTTTAGAATTCAAATTGAATTTCTAGACATTAAAATCCTTATCATTTTATTACATCAATGCACATTTAATAAAAATATGAACTTACCACCTCGTATAATGCCATAATCATATTTTAAATTATTTTTTTAATTTTCTCATCAAAATATTATCAAAATTGAGTTAAATATCTCTTATAGGTGGCATTAATTGCCCTTATAATGTGAAAATCTTTATCCTAAACTATTATTATCATTTTTATTTTTTTTTGTAATTCATTCCAATGAAATGCCTTATGAAATCAAAAATAATTTTAACTTGGGAAACATTATTATAAGTACTCTTCATTGTTCCCCCACCATCTTTCACATGCTTATATAGCTCAATATTTTTAATAGAAAACTATCACAATGATATACAGGAAATCATCTATCCATAAATACAAAATAAAATTTATTTATGAAATGTAAATATGCATAAGTTCAAAATTGACAAATTGCTCACTAGCATCCTTTTGGAGATCAAAGAGATTTATTATTCTATTTGATCCATTTTTTCATACTATTCATAATGGGTGGCTATCGCCCTTATAAACAGTCAAGGGAGAAGACCTAGAAAGGATAGCTCAACCATTGCCTAATTTCTTTTACGGATCATTACTATATGTAGTAGTATGCCTATTTTTTAAACAAGACAACTAATTATTCATTCTTATTCTCCCAAAAACATATGTTGATCTCCTTGCAACGAATTATTGGATTATATTTACATATATGAGGAATATCATATGATCTTTGGCAAATGACAAAAAAAAATTATGTTCTTTCTTTGCACCAAAAATGAAGTTGATGACTATGTTACTTACTATATTGTTTCTTCTATGGCGAGGTTATGCCTTCAAAACATATGGTGCAAGTGCTATTACATGGATGGTGCAATACTTTAATAAGAAGACTATCTTCTATGTGTCATTGAATCAAATGGGAAAAATATGAATGTAGCTCCTGAAGAATCAATATGGCCTTGAAGATTTATGGAAGAGTTCCATTTGGATACATATGAAAGTACCATATTACTTGAAGTTACTTTACTCTTTCTAGAGAATATCATTTCTAAAGATCAAAATGAACATTGAAGATCATGGGCACCTCACTCAAGTGAAAGCATTCTATAATTAAGGCACCTTGGAGATCATGGGCACCTCACTCAAGTGAAATAATTCTATAATAAAGACACTTTGAATATCATGGGCACATGCTATATATTGGAATTTTAGCCATCACCTTGAAATCCTCTGTGCAGTGATTGGTTTTAGGCAATGTTATCAAGGGGGAGTTTACATGACACCACCTAGTGGCTAAATCCTAGATGTAAGACCTAATATTCATAAGACCTTTAGGCATTATATGCTCCAAATTTAAATAATTCTTAGCCTTAGGTGATGCCATTGAGGGGGAGTGTGCATGTCAATGATACCACCTAGTGGCTAAATCATAGTTTTAAGTCCTATATTATCTCCTCTATTTTTGGAGGTAGACATATTTACGAAAAGATCTCTTCCTCCCTCTTTAAAATGATCCCTTTAGATCTAATATAAAAATGCTTAAAACTGAACATGATACCTTGATGAATCTTTCTTGAATCCTCACACAAGGTTTTAGGATGTCATGCAGACTGTTGATCATGAATGTTGTGCTTTAACTTGAATTCTCCTTCAATGCTTGATGAATGCTTGATTTCTTGTTCACTTGGAATTTAATTGATTTTATAGTTAAGAGATCACTTGAATTGTAGGTAGACCCCTTCAAATGATAGGATAGGCTTCCTTTTATACCTAATCATACATAAAGTGTTTGAATTTTTTCTCACACATGAGGCAAGAAATGAGGGGTCATATTTTGGGTCCCAATCACAAGTCTTGTCAATTTAGGATGTGACATGCTAAAGTGGGAATCAATGTCTCAAGATCAAATGGACCTTAAGTGATTGTCTCCCTTGCATATGATTTGTTTGGGTGATAAACTTCACCATTCTACTCACAAGAATTTTATTAAGTCTCAAATATAGAAAACTTGTACATGCAACTAAATCCATTGACTAATCAGAAGAACAAAATCAAGAAATGGTTCGATCATCTAAGAGATGTTGTAGACTTTCAACTCACGAGCTACTTAGTTTTTGCGGGTAAGAATTTTTTTGTTTTGGTTATGGTTGTGGTGTTTGTAGGGATACATTTACAAATTTATATCTATTTTCACTATTTAATGGTTTATGGGTTTGTAATGGTAATTTAATGTTCTTTCATATTTTTGTATATATTCTTTATAATAGCCTATTATATTGATTTGTTCCATTATGGATAATGGTGTGGGTCAGACGAATTTTCCATCGGTGCATGAAAGCATTGCAGGAGTTCTACTTTTAAAAATTACATGAAACATTTTTAATTTATTTGATTCAGTGTTATTTGCAAAAAAGTTTATCAATGATGTTTCCTTTCTCCAAGAATTATTTAGGATCTTTCTGTCAGATAATATGTAGCATCAAATGACTAAATCTTTTCTTTACAAATGCTTATTTTATTTAATTATTATCTGAGTGTGAATTAAAATTTATATCTGTACCAAAGCAAAACATACAAGCTGAAGAGTCATGTGCAAGCAAATTTCATAAAAGAAAGCAAGCAGGCATTATCTCGAATGACATGGAAACAAGCCCATCAGCTGCCTAGAAGAGAGCAATTGGAGAAAAGCAGAGGAAAGTGTTAAAGGGTGATAAATACATAGAGAGTATGCAATACAAACAAACAAATGTTTGGAGTGTGTGATGTGACATCTCTAATTTATGTCCGAAGGGACTAACTGGTTTTGGAGGTCCGACAAAACCTATTGGGCCACGGTTGGAGGAAATCAATGTGTTCATGCAAGGAGTACCTTTTTTCTATTATGAGAATGATGTTTTTGCACCGAATGACATTTGGAAGGCAATATCCAAAAAAATTTATAGTGTGGAACCAGAGTTGGCGGACTCAAAGTAATTTTCAGCTTTCAGAAGACCAAGAGGTTATGTACACAATCTCCCAATAGAAGGGCTATTTCAAGCATTACCTCTCCCCCCCATGACTATTCAGGAAGCACTTCCTTAGACAAAGGACTATTGGCCTCCATGGGATCAAAGAAAAAAATTGAAGCATAGACTCTAGACGATGTGGTGGTGTCCTTTGTGAATAACTCTGCACTATAATTGAAAATTCACGAGGGAAACTGCAAGATAGTGAAGAGAAATACATTCTTGAAAAGTGGGAAGAATAGATCTTGGTTTGGGTGGGGCCAAGTCAGGTGGCTCCTCTAGAGGTTGATGAGATAGAAATCATATTAGGATTTGAAAAAGATCACACTTGTGGAACTTCGTGTGCGACTAATCGATTGCATTGTTTGGGTAATGCATTCCAAATAGATACAGTTCATAACATCGTCAGACGACCGATGAAAATGGAATCATCAGGAAGCCCGATGATGAGTTTTCGATGGTAAAGTTGGTCGGAAGTCTGACGTGGTGTCATCACAAGTCTGACAATTAGCCGTTGGAAATTAGGCCCAAATGTACTAGTGGCTAATTTAGAAGTGATTAGAAGAATCTAGAAGGGGGCTTAGAGAGGCAAGTGGGAGATGCATGATTTTGCAAGTGGGTGGGGAAAATAGTATTTAATTAAAATAAAATTTATTTATTTCAATTGTGGTTGCAACTTGCATTTGTAGGATTTTGCAAGTGGGGGATTTAATTAAATGTAAATTTAATTAAATGGGCTAGAAGGGGGATTTTATTTAATGTAAATTTAATTAAATGGCTTAGATAGAAGAAGGGTATATTAATTAAATCTTAATTTAATTAATAGGCGATTAGAAGAATAGGGATATTAATTAAATCTTAATTTAATTAATTGGAAGAATTAAGAATAATTAAATGAATAAAATTCACTTAATTCGTTGTGCAACTTTTAGGTGTCTAAAAAAGCAATAAAGGAAAGAGACATTTCATATCTACAAGAGTTTCAATCAACAATAGTGTTGGTTGAAAATTTTGTACACTTAGGAAGATGTGTAAAATTATGGTTTTAGCCACAATGTGTGAATATAAAACTCTCCTAATTTAGGGAAGGCTCCCCCTCTACTACTATAGACACCTAAAAATGTCTCCCCAATCATGTACTAATTTATCATCTTATTAGTTAAATAATTATTTAATTATTTAATTAAGCTAATTTATTCTTCTAAACTAACTCAAGCATCAGCTTCAATCATTACTAATTATCCAATTTCTATCTATTAATTAATTCATCATTAACCTCCTTTTCAAATATTATTTATTTAATTAATTACGATTATTTCCTTAATTAAATAATCTTTATTATTTAATTAGTTCTATTTTTATGATTAAATAATTTTATTTAAACTATTTAATGAATTAATTATTTCTTCCAATTCCCCAAATTTGAATTTCAACTAATTCCATCTAATTTCATTTTTCCCAAATTCACATTTCACCAAATTTGAATTTCAATAAATTTCAATGAATCTCATGTGCATTTCATCATTCAAAAATCAAAATTCAAATTCAAATCAAAATCAAAATGAATTTCAATTCAATCTCCTACAACACATGTTGAAAATCATGATTGGTTGATCAAATCAATTAACTCTCCAATGTCCCCTTTTCACTCCAAATCACATTTTCTAACTAATCAATCAATTCAGTCTTCTCCTCAATCAATATAGTCAACCGCCTAATCAATTCAATCATCTTCCTAATCAATTCAATCATCTAGTCAATCAAATGAGTTAACAAATCAATCTATCTTTTTAACAGATCAATCAATTCACTTAACTAATCAATCAAAATCAGTTATCTATCAATCAACACTCTAGTTCCAAATCTCTCCCCATCTCACCTTGTAGAGGAGGGGATTTGTCACCTCCAAGATGATGAACCTCAAAGGACAAATTGATCCACCACTACCTCACTCAAACTGGTGTTAAGGTGAGATAGGGGATAAAAGTGAAAAGTTAAGCTAATAAACTGCAAACGAGACTCTTGGATGACTTTGTTGAGTCTCTATCCTCAGGATGCTAGTGCAGAGATGGGACACCGGTGCGATGCGTTGTCATCTAGTACAGACAGAACACATAAAACCGTACAGTGGTAGCAGATACAATTATAATATTAAATTAATATGGAACAACTACAAGATGAACTAATAACACAGAATGAGAAATATTGGAATGACTTGAGAAGAGGGAAAAGAAGGAAGCTCACCATCGGTCCACAATATGAAGCCTCCAGCCAAATGATCTTCTTCCTATGATTATAAACCTACACACAAGAAAGAAGAAAAATGTTGGGGGTTGTGTTTTGGAGTCTACCTTAGTCAGACCCCCATTTTAGTGTTTCCACATCCACGGACAACCCAGATAGATTGATAGAATAAAAGATAAATGCAAGATAAAATAAATGATAGAAGAGGGATGTGATAGATCCCAAGGTGCTCAAAGATAAGATAAGTAGATAGATATTACCAAGAAGGCTTGAGAAAGCCAAGAGAATTGCAAGAGATTATTGTGAGAGCTTGAGAGTGTTGTAGCAAGATCCAAGAGAAATCATAGAGATTGTATGGAGGAACTAGAGAGCTTGAATGGAGAGAAAAGATAGATTTAAAAGACAGAAAAAGAGGGAAAGAGAGGATCACAAGCCATTTAGAATATTCTGATCCATTTTCACTGACATATGCAAGTGACAGGTGGAAAGGCACGCTCAGAAATGACATTTGAATGTTGAGATGTCACAGGACGAATGCGCAAGGTGCAAACATCTGTGTGTTGCGCTAGTGTCCAGACAAATCACACTAAAAAATGACAAGTGACAAGAGAAACACGTGGCTAACATGAGGCATAAATAGAAGGATAGCTACTGAAAGGTGTCTTGAGCATCCTGAGAGGGAAAAGGTTGATGCAAGGGCTAAAGTGAGCCTATTTAGGTGCTAGGGGAATGGACACCAAAGTGATTACAAAAGATGTAGGTCAAATTACAAAGGGGTATGCAATTTTTGACACTACACACCCAAAAACCTATAAATTCAACCTCATTTCTCAATTTCAAGCTAGAATCACTATCTTCAAAATAATTGTCTATCTTATGTAGGAATCCCAGTGCAACACCTAAGATCCACCTACATATACAATTTGGAGAAGAGGAATGAAAGCTTTGTTGAATCAATTGAGGGAGTTTTATATATTTTTTTAGTGTTCAATTGATTTGATATATTTCATTGCCATTTAGGAGTATTTCTAATTATATTTGAGTTGTGATTCACTCTTATAATCTTATTATTTATGAATGAATTTATCCCTGAAAACAAATGGTGAACCTAACATGAACTCTAACCTTTTGATTCCTTTTTCATGATTTGCAAATTATGTACGGACTTAGGAAAACGTGCTATGCATCCGTCCCCATAGAAATTTGCATTTGTTCATAACAATTTGCATTTGTCCAAACAACAGTTCACATTTATTCAAACAATTATTCACATTTGTTAACCTTGATTCGCATTTGCAGGTCTTATTCAAAATTTTAATTTTAATTGTCGTTGTTGCTTTTTAACATTTTGTGCTACTAATCCATAAAAAAAATTGAATTCTGGAAAGTTTCTTTTTTTTTCTGAATAAAATTTGTCTGACCGTATAGCAGGAAGAGTGACCTTCAAACTTTTAGGTTCTGAAAAGAGAAAAGAAGACAAAAGGCAGAAGAGAGCTCATCAATGGCTGATAAGAGCAAAGAAGAGATTCCAAGATCTCAAAGAATTGGCAACCTTATCCTAATACTATCATATTATGCATAGATACTGGAAAGATTTGATGTATTTAACAACATTGAGATCATGGGAAACATGATAATGGATCAAACACATGTCATTTAAAAACTTCCATCTTCTATCTTTTGCTTTTGTTTAACTAATTTGCATTTGTTCAGATAGTAGTTCGCATTTGTGTAGATAGAAATTCGCATTTGTCTATACAAAATTTTGCAATTGTGCACACGCTAGTTCGCATTTGTGCAGACCCTGATTCACATTTGTCAGAGGCTAACAAAAGCTTTATTTTTTGTGCTTTCTCTGATTATGGCATTGTAATGTTCTATTTTGATAGGCAGCGAGACAATCTCTATAACCAAAAGAGAAAATTAGGCTTGTGAGCCCACAATGTGCTAACATTTTCATGAGTTTTTGTTGAGATAGTTGGACCTAGTTTAGCTCACACTTACTTTGGTGCTCTTTAAAAAGAATAAACACAAATCGGCTTTCATTTATCTCATCATTGCTATATGGATTAAAATGAACACCATGTTTGTTGGAGCGACATCTCCAAATAGTTTGTAGAAAATAATTGCAATGAGGGGTTAAAAAGAACAATGTCTTCTGTGTCTCGAAGATGATAGGCATATTCTCTCCCCTTAATTGGGTGATAAAAAAGCTAGACTCACCATTTATGCTTTTTGTCATTTTTTTCATTGGGATAAAACCCTTAGCGGTCCTACCCTCCCAAGAAGCCCATAAGGACGGTGAGAGGGGAACAACCTAAGTGGCAACAACTAAAGCCAAGTAATCCAAGCCACTATAAATAAATGTGTTTGTGATGAAAATCACAAGTGATGAGTGTTACATGTTGTTAGAATGACGTCATGCCTCCCTCAGTGCGTTATAGCACGTAAAAATTTGTAGAGTGCAAGCTCTGCAAATTGGGAGACCTCCTTTAACAAAGTAGAAAATGTTGTTAATTGTGACCTCTCAAATAGAACCCTCATTAAAAGCCTTAGGAATTAGTGGCCAAGCTGAGTTAGTAGCTAGACACTTATAATATCATAGTGCAAGGGTGGGGAAGAATCTGCCCCCAAGACACTCACCATATATCTCCCAAGAAAATGAGCAAATTGAGAAGCAATTCTCTTTGGCTCAACTTCTAGGAAAAGGCAAAAAAATGGGCGCACCCTAGGCTATGAGAGCGTTGTTTGAGCTAACAGAGTAACAAGATGTGGGTTATGGTACTATTTGTGACCTTTTGACCTTATGAGAGTCTGATTGATGTGTTATCATTTGGCCAAAATCTATCGAAAACATTGGGATTTGAAAAGATCCCATCAAACAATGTTCTCTTTTGATTATACAAAGTGTCTTCTTACTTGCTGATGTGTTTTAATCATTCTTAAAAAATCATACTTCAAACATTCAAAAACATAACAAGGAAATTAGTCAAACAAGTTTGTCAAGTTCAACACATCAAAACAAGGTTACCACTTTTGGAAGTATGAAGAAAATAGGTTATCTCTTGTGATCTTAGGTCTTAAATGCATAGTCCATTTGGCATAGTACATGCATAGTCATTGTTGCATGCTATCATTTTGCACAAGTCCTCACTTAGATAAATAGTATTTGCATTGTCACCATCAACCCACCTAATAGAAAGTCTTAGAAGCATATTATTTGCATGGGTTTAAAAGGTGATGGCGAGATCCCATTTGAACAACCCAATATTGGGCAAAACAATGATCAATTAGAAATAATTGATGGTCTGGATAATCTTGCCTAGGAATTGAGAATTGATATTCCTCAATATGAAGAAGTTGAATCTATTATAGAAAACAAAATGTAAAAATCAGTCCGGATTGAGAGGCAAGTTGCACAAGAAATTGCTCGACAGAGAGAACAAGAAATTGTTCAACAAGTACTTGAAAATTTTGCAAGAGAAGAAAAATCTCCTCATCAAAATCCTCAACAGAGTTTCGTCATTAGATTGCATACATAGTTAGTCCTTGCATAGTATTGCATTCATCCAAGTCCACCATTTATATTTTAGGAGAGTCATACTGAGTCATAAGATCACTTTAGAGATAGTTTTATGCCCATAACAAGATCACAAAAGGCCAAAATGGATTAAAAAAATAACACTTTTGTCAATCCTACCTAGAACATGGATTTGTCAACATATCAAAACCCAAAAGTTAGAAGACCTGCAACGCTACCAACAAATGCAAACAAAATGCCTTCAATAGATGAAATCCCATAATCTGACACAAGAGGAATTGGAGGTATCCCAACAATACCCAACACTTCTCATGGTTTTAAATGCACTTATCCACAATGATAGATATCGATACCTTTCTCTTCTGATTCAAAATGGGGCCAAGTTCCCTCTAGGTGTTGACATCTCGGCAACATTTCTACCAAGAGTGACATTGACTCAAAATACAACTCAAACATTAAATATCATAGAAACTCAAGCAACACCTTCTAATTCAAGCCAAAGTACTACTCAGAATATGCAAGCTACGACAACTCAAGCCACAATGGCTTCAACATAAAATCTTCAATCTGGAGCCATGTCTTCAAATACCAATGTCACATCCCAAACAACACCCATTGTTACATCAAAAACAACATCAGATTTTTTGAATACCTCAACACAAGCTCAAACAAGGGCTTCTCTTCCAACAAATACTTCTCAACCAACAATATCAGTTGCAATTAGATCTACTTACAGTGGTCAGAACCTGAATCAGGGCCCAACATGGATTTATAGCTCAAGCCTACGAAATGTCAACACTCAGTTTGCATATTTTGCACCATCTAGTGGAAGTCATGGAAAATAGTTGTGTGATCAATCAATGTTCCAACAAGCACCAATATACTCAAACACTATTCCCTTTGTAGGGAATACATATGGAACTAGTACACCTTTGACTCAAACAAAAGTCTTGGCCCAACAAGTGTAGAATATACAAAGGCAAATGACGAACATGCAAATAGTGAATGATAAGAAAAGATATACTATGGAAGATCTTGGTCCTTACCCTTTTGATAGGACTATGTATATGCCACCTTTTCCACCACATTTCAAAACTCCAAAGTTTGACAAGTATAGAGGAAAAGGTGATCCAAGAGATCATGTCCAAGAATTCTTCACAACATGTAATACCTTTAAAGCAACCATAGAATAAGGTATAAAGTTTGAAAAGGGCTTGGTGCAAGAAGTAATATTGAAGCATCATAAGAATAGTGGACCAACCAATCATTCAAAAACTAAGAGGTCAAGGTTTTGGTCTAAAAACAAGAATGTCATAAATGATGGGGTTGTGGATGCCCACGTTGTCAACAAGGCTCAACCAATGGTGATGCTTCAAGGACCAATTGATTCTTTTGTCTCCAATAAAGCTCAATCTTGAGGTAGAAATACACCATCAGTAAATGCCAATGTAGTACAATCTAGTAATCAATAACCTCCAAAGATCAGTACACCTAGAAGGAATTATACACCCCTTGGAGAACCAATTGAGTCCGCTCTTAAAAATTTAATACAAACCAATGTCATCACTCTACCGGAAGTCAGACCATATGAACCAACTCCATTAAAACTTTCTTGGTGGAATGATAATGACTATTATGAGTACCATCGTACTGAAGGCCATAAACCAACAAGTTGTTATAAGCTCAAAAAACTAATACAAGACCTCATTGACCAAGGTGACATTATAGTGGATGCTAACAAAGGATCAACCAACACAGATCATACCATTTTCAAAGACCCTTTTGTTAAGCATGAAAAAGGAAAAGCTTCCATCTTAGGGACATGGAATAACACTGCAAACTACACCAATGTAGCATATGATGATACAATCAATGCAATCAGTGCAAGAGATGCAATAGTAGCCACAATTACCGTCAACCCAAGGAACCAAGATCGTGCAATTATCACCCACAGATCAAAGCTCACATTACAAGGGGTATCACCTAACCCTTCTCTACAAACAAGCAATTATAATGTGGTTGACCAGCTAAGAAAGACCCCAACACAAATTCCACTATTTGAACTGATTTGCATCTCACCAACTCACAAGGCAATCTTAGATAAGGCACTACAAGAAACTATTGTTGCCTGAGACATATATAAAAATGCATTCCAATCCATGGTTGGAAATTTAGTAGCTTCCAAGGTAGCATTCATAGAGAAGGATGTACCAATAGACATGCCCATGCACAATGATCATCTTCACCTAGAAGTTTTTGTTCATAAAAAGAAAGTCAGAAGAGTGCTAATAGATGGTGGAGCTAGACTCAATATATGCACTCTAAAATTTGATCAAAGCTTTTGGATAATCACAACATCATATTTATCCTACCAAGAGAATCAACATCAAAGCATACGATGATGTAGAACTTCCATACCAGGGTATAGTGACACTAATTGTACAAGTAGGACCTGTTACTATATACACCTAAAAATGGTCTGAAGATAATTAATTAAATAAGTAATTATTTAATTAATCCCCCTCCCCAATTTAATTGAATTCATTAGAGATTTGATTAAAATCTTCCTTTCTTCTACTTATTAATAAATCTAAGGATTTTTTTAATAGGTTCATTTCAATTATCCCCTTTGATTAATTAATTCAAATTAATTAATCTTCCCCCCACATTTAAATTCATTCCTTCTAATCCTCTAATTAATTAAAACAAATCAATTTAGGAGTTGTTGAAAATTAATTAGTCTTTTCCTATTATTTGAATTTTTAAATTCAAATTACCCACATGCCTCCTAACTTCCTTATCCTAACCTCCTATGGTGTGGATATTCTTCCCTTGAGGCACAAGGCACTTAGGCCACATGTCTCCTCTCTTGGACACTTGCCCTCTTATGAGCAAGGCTCCTTGACACTTGTCACCACAGAGATGACATGTGTCCCTTCTTCCAACCTCTTCTCCAACCTCCTCCAATTTCACCCTTGATATCTTCAGACTCAATCTTGACCGTTGATTCCTACCACCTCACCCCTGGCCTTGGAAATCCTATAAATATCCCCCATTTTGGAGCACAAAGGATCCCATCTCATTTCATCTTATGCATTGTTACTATAGGCATATATCTTTTAGCATATCATTTGAGCATTGTTATTATAGGCAATTGCATCTTAGATTTAGCTTAATTTAATCATTTCCTAGCATAATTGTTGAATCATGTAGCTTAATCAATCTCTTTTCTAGCTTAATTGCATCATTATCATAGCTTAACCATGCACATCATTAGCTTAATTAGTCTATTGGATCAATGTATCTTAATCAATCTCATCTTTGCATATCATTATCATTTCAAATCCTTCATTAAGGTGTAGTCAGGTCACTAGGATTTCTTATCCAGATCTAAGAGAAAATCCATACTCGCATCTCTTAGGAGGTGATAGGTCACTTTGTCATGGTTTTATCTTTATTTTGCTTATAATTTGCTAACTATGCTTGTAATGATCTATTGAGTGCTTGTGTTGCAGCTGCAGGTATCACACTTCATAGGCACGACATTTTGAAGCCCACCATGAGGCCAAAAATCTCATTTTTGGCCTCTCAAGCATCATCAAATCTTCTTTTCTGGCCAGGTTTGAATCAGAATCTCATACAAGTCCCTTTTTAGTCTCATACGAGCTCCTTTGTGCACTAAAATGAGAATTCTTCCTTACTCATATGAGCTTTTAAGGATTCTGAAGTGTTGTACGAGCTCCATTTTGCACTCGTACGGTCACGAAAGGATACTCATATGATCAAGTAAATAGTGTCATACAAAAATATGCTTGCGTTTTCAAAGAAGATTGCATTTTAGGGTTTTCATGCTTCAATTTGATTATTACTCATGCTAACCCTGCTCTGTTTGTGATTTTTTTGGTAGCCTAACTGGTTTTTGCAGGATGATTGTCGAAGATTACGCTTGTCAAAGCTTCATTTCATCCAAACATCATGACTACTAATGCATCTATTTTGCAGGTTGCCTAGGAAGACTCAACCAAACTTTATGTCTTCTTTAAATTTTCTAGGCACACTTGTTTTTGCTAATGGAAATGAAAAATCATGCATTATGTGTTTTGATGATAGGCGATTATGCTCTCACCTTTCTTAGGTGATTGGAAATCTAGACTCATCCTTTGCTTTCATTAGTGCATATCTTTAGTGGGTCTGCCCTCCCAAGGAGATAATAACTCTTAGCCATTAAGGTCGGTGAGAGAGGAACGACCTAAGTGGGAATGGCTAACGCCAAGTAATCCAACCCACTATAAAATAAATATGATTTGATGAAAATCAAGTCAATGATAGTTCCCAGGAATAGCTCTCATCTGTACCTTCAGGTATATCAAACCTTGGTTTTCAAGGCTGGGAGACCTCTTAATTGAGTTTGTACCCCAACGTGCCAAACGGATCCCTTACTAGTTCCAATTAAATTAGAAGCTACCTGATTCACCTCCGAAAGGGTGATAATCTTTGTGCAAGAGATATGGTAACTCTCCCAAGACACTTGCCATATTGTGCCCCCATTAGCATTTGGAGTCGGATAATACAGTGTTGAGAATCCATTGCGTGAGACTCAACGGTCGTATTCTGATTATCTATTGGGTGTGTACCTAAGTTTGCAAGCAAATGTTTTCTCTCTCAACCAACTTCCTTAGGTAGTGTATTATGCTTGAGGTCACTTATCATATCGAATGTTTGTTGTGTCTTCATCCCTAAAACAAGAAAATCACACATTTAAAATTGGAAAACATAAGCAAGACATCAAACTTCAATAATCAATAATCTATCCAAACAACATTTTTTTACCTTTGTTCTATCTTGAATTGTATGAGCTTATGTTTTGTCGTATGAGCCTTCTTGTTTGTCATATGGTTTAGAAAGTTTTGTCATACAAGGTCTTTGGTTTGTCATTTTGCGCAGTGGGAATTGTCGTATGTGGTTGTGCTTTGTCATATGAGATTCCTGATTTGTTGTATGGGTCTATATATATTGTCGTTTGAAGTTGCTTAAACTATCATACAAATTTATGTCTTTGTTGGTCCAGAGTTGTCTTCTTGCACATATTTTTCAGGTCTGTTGTATTTGCTTGGTTAGTTTGCAGTGATCATAAACACCTGTTATCTATCATTTTGTGCTTGGATTGTATCCTTTTTATCTTGGTCAAGTTATCATTTGTCAAATCGAACTCTAGAAGATAAACACCTAAAGATTTTCAAGTATTTCAACAAGTTCAAGATCTAAACACCTCAAAGTGCATTATCACCCTCTTTGATAAACTGATCACTCAAACATAGTTTCTCATTAGGATCTATCATCCTTTATCACGAAACTGAAACATTTGATCAGGACAACCTTGTCCCACATCATAGGATATATTGTTCCTATTGGACTTGGTTTTTATCAAAATCATCATCATTGCACTCCAAAACTGAAGATTTTAAAAACTTGCAAACTTTTAAACACTTGAATTATTTGTTCGTATCATATCACTCTATCACATTTACATTGACAGTTGATCACTTATCAAAACAACTTTTAGACAATTGAACCCTTGAAATGGAAACATAAACATTTGAAATAGCTGAAAATCATAGAAACATGGCATACCAAAGCAAAATACAAGTAACACGACAACATAACAGAGAAATCAAACAAGTCCAAAATTAAAATCCAACTATGTCAAAACCTCACAAGGATTCGAATGCATCTCCAAAGAAAGGTGGCTCTTTTATGCAACTCTTAAAGAGATCCCTAAGAGATTTTGATGAGAAAGATCACAATCATTCACCTATGTCTAACAATGGCTCATCCCTCCATGACAAAATTGACTCTCCAAAGGAATCTATTCCTCCACCTCTTGAAAACTTACAAGAACCTTCCATAGCATCATCACAAAACAATACATCCAAAGATGAAGTTCCCCAAGGGATATCCATGGTTGCCATCAAACCTATTTCAAAGGATCATATTCAAAGCCCATCTCCTTCATATCCAAGCATTTCTCCCTTGAAAATTGAAGTCCTCATTCATAGAACGCTCGTTAAACATGTCCTAATAGATGGGGGAGATAGCTTAAACATTTACTCTTTGAGTCTAGTCTATGCATTAGGTTATTTAGAAGATGCAGTTGATCGCCAGAAAAAGATGAAAATCAAAGCATATGATGAAGAAGAGCATTCTTCTAAAGGAATTATGGTATTATCCATTAGAGTGGGACCTTTGCAGAAAGACACAGCATGCCAAGTTCTAGACTTAGACTTACAATACAACATACTCTTGGGTAGATCATGGATATGTGATATACAAGTTGTTCCATCCACATGTCATCAGTGTCTAAAATTTCCCTACAATGGGCAAGAAATCACGATCTCAGCAGACTCAAATCCATTGCAGTGTTGTAATAATCTGAAATTAGCTCAAGAAGTCATTGTTTCACATAACCGAGAGGCAACATCTTCAAGCACACAATCTAAGGAACACTCATTTGCATCAATTTTGTCAAACATGGAAAAAAAAATGCAGCTAAAAGATCGAGGGAAGGGAGAATATTTACTATCATGGAAAAAAAAACGAGAGCAGCTTGAAATTGAAAGGGAAGATGCAGATGTAGGAGTTGATGAAGTTCACACATATGCAGGAAAAATGTTAGGAATTAGCCTACTTGAATCAAAATCACATTCGACTGACTTGGACTTAATTGAGGATGATCAGGAACCCCTTGTGTGAGATTATTCTGACGAGAGTATTGTTCTAGACATGAAAATACATATCGAAAGCTCTGACATCTCTATCATGACCCCTAATATCTTTGACATAATTCAACATGAGGATCCTTTATCCTTATTCCTTCCTGAACCTATGGATTGGGAAAATGAAGGACATACTATCATTGATACCTTTCTAAATGACCATGTCATATCCTTATATCTTAATGAATTCAAACCCACAACAACTTTCACCAGGATTTTCAGCAACGCATCTTCCAGTCAAGTGGGTGCCAAATCTCCTAGTCGCAAAAAGGAAAATAAAGAAAACAATAGCAAGTCTAATGTTGAAAACCATTTCTTGGCAATGTTAGCTCTGAAAAAAGTAAAAAGAAAGGACACTTCTAATGGTGAAAACCTCCTTGAGGCTCCAAAAGATGGGAGATTTGACACTTTACCTGGATACTATCAAGAGAGGTTATCTATCCTAATTGAACCAACAAAGGCAGTTACATTGGCACAACTGATCTGTATCCAGTAACTTCTCTATCAAAAATAGAAAGGCAAAAATATTTGGAACCCTTCAAAAGATGGCAAATCAATTTTACCTGGTCATATACAGACATTCCAGGGTTTGATCCATATCTTACAATACATCACCTGAATATCAGTCTAGGAATATACATCAATAATGGAACACAACATAGATCAGGAGCATGTATTCTATTCATCACACCACAAGGTCATACAATTTCAAAAGCATACAAATTAAGCTTTCCATGCACCAACAATACAACAAAATATGAAGCTTTGGTTACAGGTATCAAAATGGCTATAGAATGGAACATTACACAACTTCAAGTCTTTGGAGACTCTCAGGTTGTCATTAATCAAATCAATGACAATTACCAAACAAATGATGAAAAGTTAATGCCTTATAAAAATATGGTTGATGATATCAAGAAATAATTTGTAGAAATAACTTTTCAGCAGATTTCAAGGAATGACAACAAAGCAGCAGATGCCATGGCTACTCTTTCTTCTCTCCTTTAGACATAGGAAAATCAACAACGTTATGAATTCCTGGTGGAAGAATTATTTTACCCTGCTCGTAATTGTCCAGATTCCCAAACTATCTGTCACCTTGTTGGGCATGATTTCTCCTGCTATGGCTAAACTTACACATACCTAAAATATAATATCCTCCCTCCTGACTTATCAAAAAATCAAAAGAGAAACTTTATTCGCCAGTCCTCCCATTATACTCTTGTCACAAATACCCTGTTTAAATGAGGTCTAGACGGTACTCTTTTAAGATGTCTCGAACAAGAAGAATCTGAGAAGGCCTTACATGAAGTCCATAATGACATTTGTGGCACTCATTCAAGTGGTCTTACCCTTTCAAAAAAACTCATACGCTTGGGCTATTATTGGCCGACTATGGAACGAGATTCTTTTCAGATAGCTAGAACATGCAAACAATGTCAGATCCATGGTAATTTGATTCATGCACCAGCACAAGAACTTCATGCTTTGGCAACATCTTGGCCTTTTTGCCAATGGGGTCTTGATCTAGTAAGAAAGATAAATCCTTCTTCATCTAATGATCACAAATTCATCCTTGTAGCTACAAAATATTTCACAAAATGGATTGAGGTAGTACCTCTCACAAATATCACAGGAAAACAAATTGCTACATTTATCTTGAACTATATCATCTTTCGCTATGGAATACCTCTGACCATTATCATTGGTAATGGACGACCGTTCAAGAATCAGGATGTACAAGAACTATATGATAAATTCAAGATCCAACACAAATTTTCCACACCCTACTATCCACAAGGGAATGGGCAAGCAGAAGCATCAAACAAAACTATTTTGAAAATCCTCAAAAAGACAGTAAATGATGCTGGCAGAGATTGGCATATTCAATTGAACCCCGCTCTATGGGCCTACCTTACTAGTATCCACATACCAGTAGGTGCCACACCTTTCTGTCTTGTTTATCGATTAGAAGCAATACTGCCAATAGAAGTAGAGATACCTTCTCTACAAATATCATTAAAAGGTCTTATCTTAGATGAAGAACAATGAGTATCTAGATTACAAGAGTTAGAATTGATCCATGAATGAAGAGAAAATGCCTTTGATCATTTAAAGGTATATCAGCAAAGAATGTGTTGAAGTTATAATCACAAGGTCAAATCGAGAACATTTCAAGTTGGGGAACTAGTACTAAAGGAAAATCTACGAAACCAATCAGATCGAGAAAAGAAAGGAAATTTTGAACCAAATTGGTTAGGTCCGTTTGTGGTCACAACAATATTTGGGTTAGGAGCATATTAGCTATCAACACCAGACGGGGATCAACTCAGGGAACCTATCAAAAGCATACATCTGAAAAATAAAAAATAAAAAGAAGTGAAAAAGTAGAAAAATCCAAAAACGGTGAAAAACAATCAAAACAACAAAAAAATCAAATATGAGAAAAAGTGCAATAAAAATAGATGGTGAAAACCTAGCAAACAGGCGCTATCTATCTGCTAGCTCTTCCATCTATTAGTTCATGCATCCTTCCACTTGCATTCATTCATTTTCCATAAACGTTGTTCATATTCATAATAAAGCCTTTGTACATACGCAGGCATCCCGGGTGGCTTCTCGCCATGGTTTGGATCATTGGGTCTATCATAATGAATTTGTTCCTAGGCTTGGGGCAAAATCCTACACCTAGCTGGGGGAAAACTTTTCGATCATTTTTTAGCTTAATCAAATAGGAAGAACAATAGTCAGACAACTCTTATCAAGCGAAAACTGAGACACATCCAATATTGAACACGAGATCAAACTATCAACTATCAAACTATCAAAAAGTCAATCTAAGCACATCACACACTTTCAATGGATGGTATCTTTTAGATAATGATTTTAACATGATTGTTTGACTTTTCTATCTTTATTTTCGCTATCATGATTTCTGAGTGACTCCAGGATGTCTATGACTAGAGGAACAAGGAAGGAACATGATATTTTTCTTGTTTGCTGTCTATAATTAATCATTAATATGTGCAATTTTTTCTAAGGACATGATCATTAGAGCATCATCGAATACATTTCCAATTTGCATATTGAAATGGTTAATATTGCATGTTTTACGCAAGCAACACTCATGTCATCTTGGTTCAATTATGCCTTGATGCTTGTGCTAACTTGCCATATCAAAATCCAGGAAAATAGTGCTTAGGTCATCATGGTTTAAATATACCATTAATGTTTGCACTAATTTCCCATATTTTCAAAAGCTCAATGATGACAAAACGCAATAACCCAGTGACTGGTCCGGTCATAGCTTTGCATTTTTATTTTCGTTTGCATTTGCATTTAGCTTGCATTTCTTTCTTGCATGGGATCCCGCATGCTCATTTTATCCAAGGTTAAATCTATCACAGGAATCATCAAGGTATCATCATGAGTGTATACGCAATCAGACTGATGACTAATCTCTCTCCAAATATTGTCGACCCAACGAAAATCTTATATTCCCCTCTCAACCAAACCAACATTAGCATATTTGAATCTTCCTACAACTAGATATCAACGAATCTGTCAGTTCTTTTCTCAATCAACCTTATCAATTCTATCAATCATTCACATCTAATCTATTTGATTATGTCTTATACAGGATGTATCTTTCCTAAAATGAGACGTTCTGATATTTGTCTTATACAGGATATATCGTTCCTGAAACCAGATGCTTTGATCATCTTTGTCTTATACAAGAGGTGTCATTCTTGAAACTAGACTGAATCTTGATCTTATCAATCTAATCAATCAAGCTTTATCAATAATCAAGAACCACATCACCATGATTGTAGAACTCACATTTTCATCAACCACAATTGCAGAAAGCAAATCATTTCTAATCGGGATATCATTTTCGAAAAGATCCAAAAACTCCAAAGGTCAATTATCTCAATTGATCTCTCGAGGGGGCATCATCGTACCGCAATCTATCAATCAATAGCTAGGGCATCCTATCGAACCAATATCATCAACAAAATGAGATTATTATTTGAATCAATGCATCATGACACCTCGCTTCAAAGAGGGAAAAAATGTATAACCTAAAAATGGTCTAAAGATAATTAATTAAATAAGCAATTATTTAATTAATCCCCCTCCCCAATTTAATTGAATTCATTAGAGATTTGATTAAAATCTCCCTTTCATCTACTTATTAATAAATCTAAGGATTTATTTAATAGGTTCATTTCAATGATCCCCTTTGATTAATTAATTTCAATGATCCCCTTTGATTAATTAATTCAATTTTTTATTTTTTTTGATAGGTAATAGGCCAAAGCCGCAATATTTTGAATTATTATTATTATTATTGTTATTATTATGTTTGATTAAATTGACCCATGACCTTCCCCATTATGGAAGGCCAAGAGTCACAACTTATAATTCCACTTTAGATGTCCCTATTGGGAATTGAACTTGGGTCTCCACAGTGAGAACCCAGTGTTTTAACCAATTAAGCTCAACCCCTTGGATGATTAATTAATTAAAATTAATTAATCTTCCCCCCATTTAAATTCATTCCTTCTAATCCTCTAATCAATTTAGGAGTTATTGAAAATTAATTAGTCTTTTCCTATTATTTGAATTTTTAAATTCAAATTACACACATGCCTCCTAAATTCCTTATCCTAACCTCCTATGGTGTGGATATTCTTCCCTTGAGACATGTGGAACTTAGGCCACATGTATCCTCTCTTGGACACTTGCCCTATTATGAGAAAGGCTCCTTTACACTGTTACTATTTACTAAGTTGTCATTAGTTTTATGTCCAAAGTCATCCTATATACTCTAGTCGGTTATTACTACCGAAATATTTAGTCAGTAAGCACAGAGCAGTCGGTTATAGAAGTTACAAGTCACAAAGTTTAGTATACATTGAGCTGTCTACCGAGCAGCAAAAATGGTATACCGAGTTAATATGAACCAAGTGAAACATGTTACTAGATTCATTGAACCTAGACACATATGGGAAACGTGTTACAAAGATCGAGGAACAAGAAACCGTTAACACATTGGAAATTGCACCTTAAGATTTTATATGATTTTGAGGATATCTATCCAATGAAATAATTTTGAATGGTTATTCATTTAATGAATCATGTTTGTAAGGTCAAAGCATGAACTGATCACCGTTACAAGAGATCTATTTATACAACATGAATTGAGGATCAAATATATGTGTGTGAAGCAAGACATATGTGAAAAAAAAAATCATGGGAAAGCATTGAGTGTTATGACTGTTACGATTGACAGAGATACACAAAGGTCAACGAGAAGGATTTCAGAGAACAGTCAAGGAACAGAGTAAATAGAAAGGTTTACCGAGTTAATTTATGATTTACTGAGGTATTCTATAAGCAAGGTAATTTTAGTTTGAGCACATAGAATCTACTATAACATTTCAGATGTGAAGTTGCAAATATTTTGTAAGATTTTGATTGTATTATTTTGAGTTGTAAGAGAAACCTTTAACAGGGTAAAAGACTCTAACAAAGTCTATAAATTGTAAAGCCTTTAACCAGGTGCAGCATTTAGAATAAGTGTTGTAAAATCCTTTAGCAAGGTAGATCTAAAGATCTTGATACTCCTAACAGGGTAAGCTATCAGAAATAGCTAAACATGTAGCTCTAACCGAGCAACCTTTATTAGTGCAGTAGTGAAGTTGTGGGTGTCATCCCCACCACAGTTTTTCTCTCTAACAAGGAGTTTCTGCATAACCAAAATATATGTGTTATGGAGTGAATCATGTATGATTGTTATTTATTTGTTTTAGCATTATATTATGTTACAACAATTTTTAGTTTATGCTTAACAGTAAAGTTATTGTTGAAGAAAAGATTTGAAGTACTCATTCACCCCTCCCCTCTCAGTACATTAGCTTTCCATATTGGGCCTAACAATTGGTATCGGAGCGAGAATCTTGGAAAAGGGTTTAACTACCTAAAGAGAAAGATCTTATTAATGGAAGGCTACAAACAATCTCGAAGAATTGTGAATCTACAAAATGAATTGGATCATGCTAATCAAGTGATTGCTAATATGCAGAAACAAATGCAAAAATCTCTTAAAGTTAGAAGAAGATTGTTTGATGATTTACAGGATTCTCAAGAGCTAATGGAACAAATTGAGACATCATTTGAGAACAATATATCTAAAGAGACTGAAGAAATGATTGGAGCATTGAAAGAAAATAACTAAGCATTGACTGATCAACTAAAAGTAATGAAAAGAGAACATGAACATTTCAGCACACAGATGACTAAAAAACTTGATGAATTGAGGACAACTGAGGATAAATTAAGAGATCTAGAAAGAGAAAAACAATAGCTTGAATCATTAGTGTCTGAAAAGAATGATGAAATCTTGGTTTGGAATGAACAACCGAAGATCATGGAGAAATCCTGGTATGGCATGTTTTCATTGTCACAAAGTTGGACACTTGGCTAGAGATTGCAGAGATAAACCTATAGGAGATATTGAAGAAATAAAAAGAAAATTCTAGATGATTTGGAAAAAGAAGGAAATTGTGTCAAATGAAGAAAGCATCTTACCTATCAAGTTAGGTGCATCTATTCCAAATTAATCGGTAAGGGTATGAAGGGACTGCATTCTCTCAAGGTTAAAATCTCAACAGTTCCTATTTTATCATGTACTTAATTCAAAATCTATATAGCTAAGATGCATTAGCAAGTTTGAAAGTTTATCAAGTCTTTTGGAGCACTAGTCAAGTCGGTAAATGCAAGAAGCCTGTCAAGTCAGTAAATGCATGAAGTCTGGCTACTCGGTAAAAGCATAAAAAGGAAGGTAAATCAGTTTAGTGGAACCGAGTGCATTTAATGTTTTTTGACCTAACTGCACAGAGCCCGATAAGGTAAAATGTGTACTTAAAGCTTTTGCATGGTCATTTTACACTTACCAAGTTTTCAGAAAGCAGAGCAAAGCGATTCAAAGGCGATCAAATCTCTTCCGAAGTGAAATTCAAGGTATTTATATCAATCACAACGCATTGTCAAGCAATTTAACCGATCATATCAGTTGTGAATATCTGTTTTATATTTACTAAGTGGAAAGCGTCTGCTAGTTAAAAGTTTTCAAACCCTAAGGCTCTTTCATTAGTGATTATCCAAAGTTTGAAATGGCTCCTAAGATTCAGAAACCCGTTGTTGTTGAGAACATTGAGAAGCCCTCACTGAAATACTCACTACCTCCCAAAGTAGCATCTGAACCATATGATAAAAATGCATTTTCACTCATTCCGGATAGGGTTTTATTAGTTGAGGATGTTAGATTCTTCACTAAGTGTCATGTTGAGGAACTAGGTCACACAAAGATCAAGGACATGTATGATGAATTATGTACCGATGGAAAACTGGATAGCAAGTTTGAACATATCAAAGTCAAAGGATTGACCGAAGCCCTAACCTACCCGCGAGTCTTCAAACCCCAATGGGTTAAATTTGTTTTGAGAAGAGTTCATGATGACTTTATGTGGTTAGAGGAGTAACTATTCAAGATCACCAAGGAAATCATCCACTTGATCATTGGTTACCCTATTTTTTACCATGCCCGAGCTCAGAAAATGATTTCACAGAAGGAATTGATCGCTTTAACTAGAGTTGAATTTGATTGCAGAGGTCTGAAACTGAACAATGTCACAAATCCAGAGTTGAAGTTTGCAATTAGAGTCATAGGTTATTGTTTCTTTCAATCGGCAAGGGAAATCAGTGTACCATGTGTTGTTGTTGATTTAGCCTATAAAATTGTGAAGAAAGGTATGAAGATTGATCTATGTGAAGTGTTGTTGAAAAAATTGTTTGAAAATCTCAACACCATAAGGAAGCCAAAGAAGAACAACTCGGCAAACACACTAAATTTTGGATCACTTTTGGTATGCATGTTTTTCTATTTTGAGAAATTCTTTCCATTAGTCGGTAATGTAGTTTGGGAGCTACACCGACCAATCACCCATCAAATAAATGACTTCATGAAATAGTTAGGTGATAATTTTAATGATATAATGGATGATTACTTTAGAAAATTTCAAGAAAAGATGCATAACAGGTACAAAATACCACCCCAGTTAGTGGAGAAATGCAAGGACAATATATGTTTTGAGTGGACACCGACTACTGCTATGTCAATGCAGTAGAACCAAGAACTCAATCCTTGTCACCTATGGGTTATGAGATTGATTTTGACATTACGCAACAATAGATAGATGCCTTTCTTGCACTACCAAGGCATGCTACCGAGATTAGATATGGTACATATGAAGAAGCTAAAGAAAAAGTCAAAATGAGCATTGTAGTACCAAAGGCTAAAAGGAAAGCAACCAAAATGATCAAAGTATTAACATAGAAATTTGGAGAAGGTTCTTCCTCCACTCCTGTCAAGAGTGATCAAGTCATCACTGAGGAGGAATCTGAAGTCCAAGAAGCAGCAATTACATTGAACACCGAGTTGCCAAAAGGCAAAATTTTGAAAAGGAAGAAACAGGATACATCATAGGTATCACCGACTCCTTCAATAAAGTGCCCAAACACTAGATCATCTGCAGTGTCACTGAGCAAGAAGCAGAAAAATGTTGCAGTTCCAAAGATAACAAAAACTTATAAAAAGTCTACTCGAAGACTCATTTGGAATAAAGAGTCCAGTGACACTGAATCTGAAGACGTAAGTAAATTTCAGATTGTTAAGAGTAAAAAGAAAGATGTACATAGTGTTGATAATTTTTGTGCCAATTTGAAACAATATGGTGGATTTGGAGCATTTAGGTATGTCAAATATGACTCTCAGACAGAAGAAGAAAAGAGACAAATAGAAGAGTCGGTTGTATGTACACTTCTTAAATTCCGATTAGTCCCATTGGAAGTAACTAATTCTCTCTCAAAAGCATTGTACTTACACATTGATAAGAGGTGGAAATATGCTATGGACTCGGAAAAGAAGATGAGAGAAAGAAGTCTGGTACATCTCTTTCCAGACATGTCGGTAGATGAGATAAGTGAACATCTGAAAAACTATCAGACAAACTTCCTAGTCAAGCAAAGAGCCTTGAAACTGATGAATGGCTTTTATATTGAAGTAGAGAAAGAGACAAAAGAACAATGGCAAGAAATTTTTCGAATCAAGAGTGCTGATGAGCAAAGTGAAGTTGAAATAGTTGATATCACTAAACAAGATCCTGCTGAAACTATACAACCTAATGAGGATGCCATGGATACCGAGGTACACGAACATGAAATGATAGAAGGGAATGCTTATGCCAAACTGGTATCAAGTGAGTTAGTTTTGGAACAAGTCAAGTCCTATCCTCTGGTAAGTCAACATGTTTCAACCGAGACACCTCAAGATACTGAACAAGGAAAAGAGGGTCACCAATCTACAGAAGGAGAAGCTACTTCTCAGACCACCGGGGAACAAACTTCTCAAGCCCCTTCAAGTACTGACAATGTTACAACTAAGACCTCGAGCAAGGATTCACCGAAGGCTACATCTGAGGCTAAAGAAATTGACAAAAGTGTTGCCTCTATAGAGCAACCTACCGAGGGTGAACAAGCCTCCTAGACCATTGTATTAGTTCAACCGGTGAAAGCCTCCTCCTCTAAAGAAAAGAAAATCAAAAAGCACAGTTTCAAGTTAGATTTGTCAAAACCAATTGTGTTGCTGAATGTAGACATATCCAAATTAAAAGGGCAAGCACTTATTGAATTTGGTGAACTATGTAAAGCCAAAGATGAACAAGAGAAACAAATGGCTATATAAAAGAAGAAAAAAAGTACTTTAGAAGTTCAAAGCACTATTAACAGAAATGCTACCTGAAGCTACAGTGACAAAAGATACAGCCATCCATATTCAATTGAAGAAAAGATTTGAAGTATTGATTCACCCCTCCCCTCTCAGTACATTAGCTTTCCATATTGGGCCTAACAAACACTTGTTACCACAGAGATGACAAGTGTCCCTTCTTCCAACCTCTTCTCCAACCTCCTCCAATTTCACCCTTGATATCTTCAAACTTAATCTTGACCATTGATTCCTGCCACCTCACCCCTGGCCTTGGAAATCCTATAAATATCCCCATTTTGGAGCATAAAGGATCCCATCTCATTTCATCTTATGCATTGTTACTATAGGCATATATCTTTTAGCATATCATTTGGGTGTTTTTATTATAGGCAATTGCATTTTAGATTTAGCTTAATTTGATCATTTCCTAGTATAATTGTTGAATCATGTACTTAATCAGTCTCATTTCTAGCTTAATTGCATCATCATCATAGCTTAATCATGCACATCATTAGCTTAATTAGTCTCTTGGATCAATCTAGTTTAATCAATCTCATCTTTACATATCATTATCATTTCAAATCCTCCATCTAGGTGTAGTCAATTCACTGGGATTGCTTATCTAGATTTGAGAGAAAATCCATACTCACATCTCTTAGGAGGTGATAGGTTGCTTTGTCATGGTTTTATCTTTCTTTTGATTATAATTTTCTAACCATGCTTGTAATGATCTATTGAGTGTTTGTGTTGCAGCTACAGGTATCACACTTCACAGGCACGACAGTTACCACATATTTCACATTTCAAGTTCTTGATCGAGAGTTGGATATAATATGCTACTAGGTCATTTGTCGATACATGCCATGTAGGCAGTGCTATCAAATTTCCACCAATGTGTTAAGTTCCTTTATAATGACATCGAGATCACAATACATGGTGATCCAAACCCCGTCCAACATTGCAACTATTTAAGAGCAAGCACGAATAACCAAGTGCCCATTAATCAAGCAGCTCCACTCACCATGCAGATGGAATCTCTAAAAATCTTTGACACAACAACATCATCATATCGCACACCTACAACACCACCTCTCCAAATCAAGGATGAAGGGTGTGGCAAGTATTCTTATTCTGAAACATTATTAGTAGGACAATTATCTCCTAGATCTTTTGGGAGAGCATTACTGAATCCGACCAATAAAAATAAAGGAAAATAAATTGTCCAATTATCAGACTCTTCTTCCTTTATAATATGGGGAGAGCTTAATGAAGAATCCTTAGAAGAAGATGTCAACAATTGGCTATACAAAGAAGAAAGCGGCAATCCAAGTGTTAGACTTCCTTTGGAAGAATATGGAAATGGCTTCAAGATCTTATAGCGACATGGTTATGATAGAACAACAAGCTTGGAGGCACATGCTCAAGGAATAATAGAACCTATATTACCATTAGACAATCCAAAGAATTGGGGATTAGGATATACTGGTTTAACAAGAAGAAGAACATCGTGACCAAATACTTCAATCATCCAAAACTTGCCAACAACAACACCACTCACAAATGAAAATGAGGATCCTGAGTCACCAAGTTAGACCAACACATTAATGATTGCCTTCACACCAACATCACATGTGGATGATGGCATTGAATACGAGGACAAACAAATTGATAAAAAAAAAGTAAAGTATGTATATGATAGTAAGATTTGCATGATGTCACCAACATCTCCTCCCAATGAGGATAGAGACCTTTATCTTATGTATCCCCACCTGATAGATTGGGGGCAAGAAGAACCACCACATTTGGATTGGCTCCAAAATGATGAGACGATAGAAGAATTCCTGGGTACTACAGATGGACTTCCCTATGATGATCACAAAGTTGGTTTTTCTGTAGATCTGGACTAAACCACCTACTTTGGAGAAGCAAGCTCCTCTTCCAATCCAAAATATGTAAACGAAATATAAAATGTCTCTACAAAAAGATTGGATAATCTTCCTATAGATAAAAAACAATCTACATTGCTAGTGGAAGAACCTGAAGAAATCAACATCAGAGATGCTGATAATGTACATAAGATACACTTGGCTAAGTCTTTGAACCCCATGGAAAAATAAAAATTTATTCAATTCTTCTCACAACGACCAATCAACTTTGCATGGTCGTATGCTGACATGCCAGGGTTAGACTTGAATTGGCATTACATCATTTGCCATTGTTGTTAGGTGTGAAACCATACAAGCAGAAGCTCAAGAATATGCATCCTCGAATAGCCCTTTTAGTCAAAGTTGAACTATAAAAGTTGCTAGATGTGGGTTTAATCAGACCCATAGACTATGCAGAATGGATTTCAAACTTAGTACGAGTGGCCAAACCCACTAGAGGCATAAGAATCTACACTGACTTCAAGGATTTAAATAAAGCTTGTCCCAAAAATGATTTTCCACTTCTTAATATAGATATGGTCATGGATCTAATAGCTGGACATAAAATATTGTCACGCATGGATGGTTTTTCTGTTTATAACCAAATCAAGATTACACCAGAAGACTAACATAAAATGGCTTTCACTTGTCCTTAGGGAACATATTGCTGGAATGTGATGTTGTTCGGTCTCATGAATGCTAACACTACTTATCAAAGATAAATTACCACATATTTCATGACATGATACATAACGTCATGGAAGATTATGTGGACAACTTGTTGGCTAAATAAAAAACTAGGGAGGATCATCTGGGCGTCTTAGCTAAAATATTTGACAAATTAGAGCAATGCAATGTCTGACTCAATCCAAAGAAGTGTGGGTTCAACGTAACATCTAATAAAATCTTGGGGTTAATAGAGGCATTGAAATAGATCCCAAAAAGGTGAAGGCTATCCTTGAAATGCCCTCACCCTCCACACTTAAACAATTGAGAAGTTTGCAAGGGAGATTATAGTCCATAAGGTGCTTCATCACACAATTGGTAGACAAGTGCCAACCATTTCAATATCTCTTGAAGAAAGGTGTAACATTCAAATAGATAGAACAATGCCAAGAGGCATTTCAAGCATTAAAAGAATATCTTTTGTCAACACTAGTTTTAGTTCTGCCAGTGCATGGGAAACCATTACTATTGTACATATCTAAAATAAACTCCTCTTTGGGTTCTCCCCTAGCACCACACGATGAGAAAGGTAAGGAGAGACCCATATACTACATCAATAGAACATTCATTGGATATAAACTCAACCACATGCCAATAATTTCTTTTTGTCTAGCACTAATCTTTGCATCTAAAAAACTAAGACACTACATGTTGAGTCATAAGGTCCAACTCATTACAAATTTTGATCCACTTAAATACATGTTAACATAGCAACATTAACCAGAAGCCTAGCCAAGTGGGTCATAATATTAAGTGAATTTGACATAGACTATGTCAATAGAAAGGCCATCAAAGGGCAGATCATAGAAGATCAATTGGCAGAGGTACCACTACAAGAGAATCATCCAATTGTGGTATACTTTCCAAATGAATTAGTGTTTTCACTTCAGCATCCACAAATTGGAAATTTTACTTTGATGGGTCCTATACTAATCATGGAGCAGGAGCGGGAATAATTTTCATTACTCCTCAAGGAGATTCCATTCCAAAATCATTCAAGATCAGTTTTCCTTGCACCAATAATATAGCTGAATATGAGGCCCTAGTCATAGGACTTCACACTATTGTGCAATGGAACATAATGGAATTATAAGTATATGGTGATTCACAACTTATCATCAATCAAGTGAATAATGATTACAATACTAAAGATGACAAGCTGACACTTTACAAATGGTGGAAGAATACAAGCAACATTTCACCAATATAATATTTGAGAAAATCCCCAGAGTACAAAATAAATCAGTTGATTCTATGGCAATGGTAGAATCTCTCTTGGATGTTCCTAATAATGGGATACATTTTGAGTTCATAGTGGAACAACTCATGGTGCTAGCATATGAAATACCATCTTTTGAGTATGTTTGTATGATAGTTGGACCTTAATCTTCTTAGTACAAAGAAGTATGTGCCTACTTACATGATCAATATATTTCTCCTGATCTCTCTCGCAGTCAAAGAAAGACACTTATATGTCAAGCTGAAAGCATACAATCAATGCTGATACTTTGTACAAAAAAGGTTTGGATGGTACTTTGCTTCATTGCCTCAATGTTGAGGAGGCACAAACAACTCTAAAGGAAGTCCATGATGGAATTTGTAGTGCTCACTCTTCTGGTCCTGCACTAGCCAAAAAACTACTAAGAACCAAATACTATTGGCCAACAATGGAAAACGATGCCTACAAGTATGTCCAAAGATGCAGACAAAGTCAGAAAATGGAGATCTTATTCATGCACATGCTCAAGATTTGATGAATAATGATGAACAATTAGTACCAAACCGGTACTGAGAGGGGGGGGGTGAATCTGTACAGGCAAAAATTTCCTTGAACCAGTTTGTCTGCAAAGACTGTACTTAACTAGTAAACAATATCACCAGTCTAAATCAGGGCACTACCAGTAAGACACAGTGAGAATGTGAAAGGCATAAACTGGTAACACTTAGATATTTACAATTCCTAATATCTCAATTCCACTCCACCCATATGCATAAAAAAGTAATACATCATCAGAAATATAATGACTACTGAACCAGTATGCATTACCACTTGACAAAAAATATTAAAGCATCACACATGACACACTGATTTTTTCACGTGGAAACCCAACTGGGAAAAACCATGGTGGGGATGAATACCCACAAGCTATTCTTTGAACTCTTCTGAAGTCTTCTCTGTTAGGAGCCTAGTCTAGTTAAAGACTTTACAATAGGCCCTGTTAGGAATCGATCCTGCTAGGGATCACCCGGTTAAGGGATGGCTAAATACCCTATTAAATGTTACCTCACAAGAGGATTTCAAGAACTCATTGAATTGAGTCACCCTGTTAAAGGATTTACACAAAAGCCTGCTAAAGCTGTTAGGTCTCGGAGACAACTGAGAGGGAGGGGGGGTGAATCAGTTGTCAAATAAATTTAAACCAAAATCAACTTAACCAACTTAATGCTTAATACCGGTAAACCAGTTTAGTATGTCGGTAGACAGTGTTAACAGTTAATTGCTATACCGCTAAAGATTAATACATGAAACATAAACACAAAGTCATCCACAACACATAACACCAATATTTGTACGTGGAAACCCTGTAAGGGGAAAAACCATGGTGGGAAACCTTACCCACAATTAGATGATACTA